>NC_061087.1:91466609-91504109 GCF_015104395.2 Macrobrachium nipponense | reverse complement strand
GCACACACATCTCCAAATGACTCATAATGCAGTAATGCCATTCGCCTCTAAATAGACACGAAACCAAAAAAAGAGAACCACAGAAATCTTCTCTTGACTCAAAAAAACTCCATAACCACAAAAAAAAGGGTCACCCGCCCAAGATTAATTCCAACTCCATTATGAGACACCATATTAATAATAACACCACTCCGGTTATAAAAATATTTCCTCCATTTGGTTAATAACCAACCCCCTTATATTATTCTCTTATTTCACATGTCAGTAAAAAAAAGACACCACTCCAAGAATAGAGAATAATCACCTCTATTTCGGCAAATACAAAATATTTACCTCTATTTCCCCAATAACTCCATGTGGAACAAAACAAGGCTCCAAAAAATATATCTCCAAAAAATGTGCACTCAAGGCAACTAACTCACATACTCACAAATATTGCCCCATAATCTCCAAATATGTCTCCATTTGCAACAAAGATGGCTGCAAAATAATTGAACTAAACATAGCTCATACCACTATTGGCAAATATCAAAAATGGCCAAAAATATATATCTCCCATATATTATATTTCAAATCATAACTCCAAAATAATATATACCTCCAATTATCTCCCTAAATATATCTCAATTATAACTCCAATTATAACTCCAATTCTCCAGAGAATAACTCAATGTTATAGTAAAAAACTATAAAAACTCTCTCCATTTAGCATAACTGCTAAAAAAGGGCAAAAACTCGGCAAATAAAACTGTCTAGAAAATTCTAGAAAAAATCACCAATGTGCCACAAGTCATTATAACAGAACTCCAAAATCACAGTGTCTTAGCCAAGACTTCCCCATATGCACTACGACATAGGCCACTAGAAAACTTAACCAAGTTTCCTATCTCTCACAAATTTGTCACAAATACAACAAGGGTATTGTGCAAGAAAACTCACAATTTCTGGAACATAAATATCCAGAGAAAAAATGTAGTGCCATTACGTATGCATTCAAAAAATGCAAAAATTCTCCCAAAAGACTCATTCTCTATAGCATCAAATAGCTAAAACACGAACACGTTCCCGAACAATGACTCTAAGTCATGAACTGAGATAATATTCACACTAACTGGAGAGAAAAAAATAAATTCAAATTCACCCTTGGTAAAAAAAAAAACTTGTGTCAGCGACAGCTAATTTCCAAAAAATCAACGGCACCATTAACTATCTCCAGTAACTCACTAGATGTCAAGCAATTATCTGCTGAACTCATAAAAAAAAGAAAAAAAAAACTAAAACAATGTGTTGTTAGTTCTTCCCATAATCAAAAAAGATTTCACCTCCCTTGACAGCATTAAAACGCCCACGTATTAGTACATAAAAAATCAGTATCAGAAATATCATTATCACAAAATCATCAAAAAAATTGCTATCATCAAAATCATCAGTATCAGTACAAAAAAATATCACCATTGTTAATGCTTGTCCATTCTCCAAAAATTCAGCAAAAAATTCAGCAAATTTCAGCAAAAGTTCAGCAAGTTTCAACACAATTCACCAAGATTCAGTCAAATTCATCAAGATTCAGCAAAACTCATCCCCGTGAATCACTGAAGATATTCTCCAAAATTACAAGAACTCAACAAATAATTAACACAAGACTTCTCCCATTAATTCATCGTAATAATTATCCTTGAATAATTATCTGTAATAATTATCAACTGATCTCCCATGAAATATCTCAAATCTCTCGCAAAACAATTCTCCCGTAATGATAATTATACTTAAGTAAACCTCCCGTGACACATCTCAAGTATAATAATTATTAATAATAATAATAATAACTCTCCATAGCAAAAATCTCAAGTAAGGGTGAAATTCAAATAGCATACAACAGTATTTCTGAATCCTATGACATACAATTTCTCCAGCATGCAACACCATGACATAACACCATTGCCACACAACACAGATACAACACCAATCATCGGCATTTCAAAGTAATTTCTCCAACACAATAAAAAAATAATCTGTGTATCCCCCTTATATTTGTGTCTTTCAAGGCACAAAGAAACATATAACACATCCCGCGCATGTTAACTACTTTTCCCCTCATTTTCGGAAAAGAAAAATCTCTTTTTATTCCCTTTTCTCTTCGTCCAAGAGAGAAAACAAAAAATCTATTTTCTAAAAAAAAAGACTACGGGCATTTCACTTCATCAACTTATCAATCAGCTGATATCTTAGCATTCAATGTCAAGGCCAAATCCATCTCCCAACACAAAGAAAAAAAAAAAAAAAAAAAAAAAAAAGGGGGGAGTTCACCCACACTGAGAAAAAAAAAAAATTTCTCCCCCCCCCCCCGTGAGAACAACCCCTCAGTCGAGCGGCAGAACAGCCCGAGGCATACCAGCAGTATCCCCATCTCCCCTTGAACAGTGTCTGAGGACCCCTACCCAAGGTATACACAAGTGCCCATCCCCTGCACTATCTCTCGAGGGAGGCTAGTGGTACCTTCCATGCTACTATCCCCCCGAGGGATGCCCGTACCCTCGCAATGCAAGGCGCCTCTCTGCAGAAATGTGCTGAGCCCGTAAAATTGTGGCCGCTCTGTGTCTCTAAGCCAAATATGCTTATCTAAGCACAGTTCCCATGCATAGAAAAATACACTCCTATGTTTTAAACAAAGACGAATGCATACGTCTATTATAAACACGTGCAAATAAAGAAAACACATCACTATGGGGCAAAGACAAGAAAAATTGTTGACCTCTTGAACCAATCCCATTTCCCTGAAATATTTAAACAAAACCCCTCTCCCTTCAAAACAATAGTTTAACACTCACCACTCCATAATGGGAAAAAAGAACTCTAAATTCTCCGTAGAATACGTAAATCTCGTTGGCACAATACACACGCGACCGGTGAGATGACCCCTAGCAACACTCACTCATGAACTAGACTGAGTTGATTGTCTCCACGACTCCCCCACCCGAAGAATCTCGGTACGGGCAAATTTGATGACCCTAATAGAAATTTTCTTTCCTCATCCCCCCATCTCCCGACCGACATTTTCTCTACCCCTTTTTTCTAACTGGCCAACCATCTCTTCATTGGCGTTCCCAGGCATAGAAAAGCAAGAAAACTTTTATATCCCCTCTTTAACCGTCTGACACCACTATAACATGGGGGAAGAACCCCCAGTGTTCATAAGGTAAGCATGGACACGAAACGGAAGGCAGACCCCCACACCCATTACATACACAGGCTCTCTCTCTCTCTCTCTCTCCCCAAGGAATCACCCTCTCTCTCTCTCTCTCTCTCTCTCTTCTCTCTCTCTCTCTCTCTCTCTCTCTCCATTCTAACAGGTAATGAAAATGAGAGAGTTGCATCATAACATAACGTTTATTTACAAGAATAACTAAATCAATTAACTAAGTAATCCAGTCTTACAGACTAACATTGTCAAGTCACCCAAAAGTCCACACCTCTCCTGTAACTCTTTAGTTCCCCGGTATTTCCAGATCCGTCTGTTCAAAGATACAGAACACATCTCGGTAAGTACACACACAAGTTTAAAGACAAAGTTAATAAAATGGAACATCTTACAAGATCAAAACAAAAAAAGCCATCCCTTTGGCTAAGTAAAGGTACACTTACCCATTCCCAACCGGAAATATCACTCACTGATAAATAAAAACACTTTTGGCATCTGCCATCATGGCTTCGCCTTCCTCCCCCGAATGTCTGTGCAAGTCTTCCCATAGACTTCGCTAGTGATACATTATGAATAGAAGAGGCGCACACGCACGTACGAACACACAGTTCGATAGCGCCTCACGGTTCTAGCTGCATCTAGTTTCACAAAGGCACTTTAGAAGAGTTCATAAACTGTCGTACATTGACTTCCTGAATTAAGCACTTTTATCTCACGCCATCCCCTAGAATCTCATTCATCAGCTATTCTCAGGTCGTTACTCTGCCCTGTTCTCCACATTCCAAAGGTTACAGAGAATGCACGAACAATATATTATTAATCAAAATCCCTATGTCTTACATATATATACATATACTATATATATATATATATATATATAATATATATATATATATATATATATATATATATATATATATATATATATACACACACACACGTACATAGATAGATATACATATACTGTGTGTATTTGTTTGTGTATATGTTATATTATATTTCTGACCCTGTGGTAGGGGTGTAAGAATACTACCCCCTTAGGTCCTGCGTGTCGTAAAAGGCAACTAAAAAGACAGCTGCTGCCTTCCAGTCGCATCTTTTTAGTAAAAGGCTAGGCCCACCGCCAATAACTGTGGAAACTGTTGCCTTGCAGTCGTACTCTTTAGTAAAAGGTTAGGCCCACTGCCAATAACTGTGGAAACTGCTTCCTTGCAGGTAGACTTTTCAGTCAAAGGCGAGGCCCACCGCCAATAACTGGTTAGTGACAGCAAGGGCATGCTGTCGTAAAAACCCCTTTGCCAAGTAATAAACCATGCATGATGTTGGTGGAGGATGATGCCTTTGATAGACGGCAGTGGAGAGGGCGCATCGGGCAACCGACCCCTTCATGTAGGGATAACGGTGGGAAAGAATATGTTATATTTCACCGATGAAATATCCCTAAGCTGGAGTGTTTCAAGAATCACTGCTCCATTCATGATTTATAACTTGTAAATCAAGGCCGAACCCTCTGTACAGACAACTGCCACCTCATTAGCTGCTTCATGTAATTGACACAGGCTTTTCAACAGAAATAAAGCGCCTTTGCACACATACTCACACACACTGCGCTACTTACGTATATATTGTTTGCCCTTTAACTTGATATTACTTTTGGTAGTTCCAATATCTCGCCACCTGTCTGTTCAGCACCTTGTAAGTTGTCTTCCTAACACTTTTGCATTTCACCAACCTAGCGTCTTCCATTTCCTCCACATGACCAAACCATCTCAAAACACTTTCACCAAAGTCGGTATTGCAAACCCATTTGTACGTTGAGCAGCAGCGCTTCCTTAAATGTTCTTCAACACGCGACCCGTCCAGTAAACTTCACCGGTATCCGTATGTCCTTGCAGTCATGAACTCGGCTTCTCTTTCCACTTTCATTCCAGTTGCCTGAAGTGACCCCTCTGGGAGAATATTCATCCGAACGTGAATAGGATAGGATGAATAGCGCACTGCCATCACAAAACATATCACAAAAGCAATAGGGAATTCTAAAGTACTTAAAGCGGGATCCTGCATTAGCCTGTTCGACATGGAGGTGTCTGCCTCCCTCTTCCTTTTACATCTCTTATGAAATTGCGCCTCCTCCTCCTCCTCCTCCGTTATACTGGGAGAACAGAGAGGTAGGTACATGGCAAGAGTGTTGGAGGAAGGTTGTCTCAACAAAAGTGATTAGACCCTCCTGGAGTGTTTTTACTGGCTAAAGAACATGAACAAAAGTGGAAACAGGAAGATGGAATTAATACCAACAGCA
Organism: Macrobrachium nipponense; assembly: GCF_015104395.2. Taxonomy (NCBI): domain Eukaryota; kingdom Metazoa; phylum Arthropoda; class Malacostraca; order Decapoda; family Palaemonidae; genus Macrobrachium; species Macrobrachium nipponense. The sequence continues at coordinate 91,498,611 of NC_061087.1, read as the reverse complement.
ATAGTTTAACAGTATTATATTTATTTACAATATAAAAAAAAAATTCTAATTCAAATAAATCCAAAAAAATACATTAAAGTTAAATTGCAACCTCCTTAGTATAACAGTACAGCCAAACCAATTACTTTATATTCCTTATCTAGGATTAGTACAGTCGTAACCACAGTATCTTTACTTAATGACAATCATGGGTGACTAATGTGCACTCGAGCCATTTAATTATGTAACAGACAGAAAATTTAAACATGTACTCCCTTAATCATGAACGAATAGTTTCAGCACACCAGCTCTAGCCTAACTCCTTCAAAACCTGCATACAAATATTGCATACCTAATTCAACCTTGAGCGTTTAGGCCTATTCCCAGAATCAATATTTAATCCAGCTAGCCTTAGGGTACAAGTCAAGCTCTAACTTAACTACTGGAATACCCAACATGACTAACAGAGTTAAACATTTTCTAAAAAAAAATGTGTACCAAACATGACTAGCTTAAGAGTAATGCACTGCCCATATGGATAGCCCTACCCTGGCTAGTTAAGGACAACACAGACTAGGGATTTACAGGTAGCCTATCCTGGCTAGCTATGGAGAATAGACTAAGAATTTACAGGTAGCCTATCCTGGCTAGCTATGGAGAACAGAATTAAGAAGTTACATGTAGCCTATCCTGGCTAGTTATGGAGAACAGAACTAAGAAGTTACATGTAGCCTATCCTGGCTAGTTATGGAGACAGGAAACTAAGAAGTTAACCATGTAGCCTCATCCGGCTGGCTAGTTATGGAGAACAGAGACACGGGAGTTACAGGTAGGTGCAAGCTACCCTATAGGTATTTTTAGAAAACTCATACCCTGCCACTAATTTTCTTCACACAAATCATGTTAATTACAGGCAAGTGATACAACAACCTTGCTTAGGCTATAAAATGAGGTTTAAGTTTAAACCAGACTGTCTTCCTATGACAGCTCCAATCGGGCCGGCTTACTAATCACAAATAGTGTATTTGCACACAAAAAAAAAAAACACCATTAAACTTTACCTGATTAACATCACTACTGGCCTATTTATATTGAAATCCCCTTTCATTCTTACATCAAATATATAACTCACGTAAGTACTCGTAACACCAGCTCACACAGAGTTATGTAAACCTACTCTCTTGCACCTTTTCCTCCCTTCCTAACACCTCTAGTGTCCGTCTCTGTCTCCCCGTCACGAACATTTTCTTCTTCTTATATAGAGGTTGTGACTTTCTGGAATGGTCCGGTTCAGCAGATCCCTCCCACTGCAAACAGTCCTTCGGTACTTCTGTATATAACAGGCATATTCCTGTTCTTGGTAATTTCCCAAACCACCTTGAAATAGCGGAAATGAAACAAAACAAATATGCAATTAGACATAAAAAAAACTTCGTTTTTTTTTTCTTCATTACAATCCACATAAAGGAAACACTTATTCTAATGTTACTTAAATGTAACATTGCCTCCCCACAAGGACAAGAAAATTCTTGAATTTTCGTTCCATTACAGTCTACTTAAATAATCTCCACCTACATTATCACTAACCTTAATATAGTGGATACTCATCTGGAACTGCTGAAGATGAAGAGCCCACCTCATTAATCTTCCATTAAGGGGTTTTGCAGTATCTAAATATGTTAAAGGACGGTGATCCGTTTCCAAGATGAACTGCTTGCCATACAAATATGGGTAGAACTTCTTGGTAGCCCATACAACTGCCAAGCATTCTCTCTCGATTACAGCATACCTCTGCTCCACCTCGGAGAGTTTCCTACTTGCATAGAAGACTGGCCACTTCTCATTATCATGTTCCTGTAAAAGTACAGCTCCAAGCCCTGTACTGGATGCATCTGTACGAAGAATAAAGGGTTTCTGGAAAGTTATAAGTTTCAGAATAGGTCCTTTAGTCAGACTTTCCTTTAGTTCTCTGAATGCCTTATCCTCGCTGTCACCCCATACTACCCTATTTGAAGCATTCTTCTTGGTGAGATTAGTTAGTGGCACAGCAATCGCTGCATAGCCTGGGATGTATCTCCTATAATAACCAGCTAAACCTAGAAAGGATCGAACCCCTTTTTTCGTCAGTGGTACTGCAAGCTCTTGAATGGTTCTGATCTTTTCTGGTGTCGGCCTCATACAGCCATCTCCTACTATATGTCCTAAATATTCAGGGTTTTCCTCCAATTTCTGTTTTACTTGGCCTTACAGTCAAATTGGCCTCTCTCAACCTTACTAGAACTTCTTACAGCAGGGCACAGTGTTCATCCCAGGTTTCAATGTGGATTAAAATATCATCAAAGAAGGTCTCTACATTATTTAAATCTCCAAACAATTCCCTCATCAATCTGTTAAATATGGCAGGTGCTGTTACTAATCCAAATGGTAATACTGTAAATTGGTAAAGTCCCTCACGTGTTGCAAATGCAGTATATGGTTTACTATCCTCTGCTAACGAAATCTGCCAGTACCCCTTTGTCAAATCCAGTTTGGTAAAGTATTTACTACCAGCAATTTTAGAGAGTATATCGTCTACCTCTGGCATCGGTTCTGCATCAAATTTAACCAATTTATTCAGCTGCCTCAGATCTAAACATAACCTAACCTTTCCATCTTTCTTTGGAGCTACACACATTGGTGAAGAATATGGAGACTTGGATGGTTCAATAATATTTAAATCTTTCAAATTTTGCAGTTCCTTACTTACCACTGCCTGCAAGTGATACGGAATAGGATAAGGTTTTGCTCTTACCACCTCTGGATATTCCAATTCAATGTGACAAACTTGTTTCTTGGTTTTACCTGGGACATCTGTGAACAGATCTTTGAAATTCTCAAGAATTTCTCTTGCGTCCGCTAACATTGCTGTTGTCATGTCCTCATTCAGGTTAACATCCATCCAATTTTCCTGCTGAGTGTGACTGGGTGTTGTATAGGCCTCTCCAACCAAGCAATCTTCCAACACTGCTACAGAAGCCTTATGTATCTCTGCTGGATCCCTATAAACATATCTTTTTAACATATTTATGTGGAATTTTCTGGGAGTATTATTCACATCAATGACATAGTTAAGTCTGTTGCAAACCTTAGTTACTTTATAAGGGACCTTTCCACTGCAGTAATAACTTATTATTGTTAGTTGGTAGCAATAAAAGAACATCATCACCAACTTTCAATTTCCTATTCTTAGTTTTCAGATCATAATACTTCTTAGCTTTATTTTGGGCACTGTGAAGTCCTTTCACTAGCTAACCTGCAGTATCCTCAAGTCTTTCTCTTAGGTTAACAACATATTCGTAAGATGTCCTCACCTCAGGTTCTTCAATATCCTCAGTCCATAATTCCTTAAGAAAAGTTAAAGGACCCCTAACAGTATGGCCATAAACCAATTCAAAAGGAGAAAACTTAGTACTTGCCTGTGGTACATCTCTATAAGCGAATAATAATGGTGCCAAGAATCTATGCCACTCCTTAGGTTGTTCACTACACATTCCATCCTTCAAAACATCGTTCTTAAGAGTGCCATTAAATCTTTCCACCAGGCCATTACACATAGCGTGATAGGGAGTAGTGTTAATCATCCTGATTGACAACAACCTATAAACTTCTTCCATGATTTCTGAAGTGAATTGTGTTCCTCTATCAGACAAAACCTCTCGAGGTATACCAATCCTACAAAATATTTCCAGCAATGCTTCTGCGACCGGTAAAGAATCAATATTTGATAAAGCTACAGCTTCAGGATACCTTGTTGCAAAATCAACAACAGTTAGAATATATCTTGAGCCATTTGAGGATCTAGGTTCAATAGGACCCACTAAATCAACCCCAACTTTAGCAAAAGGTTCCCCTATTACAGGCATCTTTCCTAACCTAGCTTTACCCACTCTACCTTTGTCTACAGTACGCTGACAAATATCACACGACCTAATATATCTAACTACTTCTCGAATAATACCAGGCCAGTAGAATTTATCTAAAATTCTATTTTTAGTTTTGTCAATACCAAGATGACCACCCATCAATCCTGAGTGAGCCAGTTCCAAAACTGTTGATCTGAATGTACTAGGAATAATTAACTGTTCTTTAAAAGTTTCTCCTACCTTGACCTTTCTATAAAGAATTCCTTTCTTTAAAAATATCCTGAAAGAAAGTTCAGTTCCATTTCTTCTGCTGAACTCCCGACCTTCTCGAGCATACTTCTTTATCTTCACGAGACTAGCGTCTTCTTCCTGTGATTCCCTGATGGACTTTGTTTTCATGAGATCCAGTACTTCAGTTATTTTAAGTCTAGGGTTTTTCTTGGTCTTCTGGCTTCTTGTTGTTACTGCACCAGCAGGGCTATTCAGACCTTTACCTAGGGTTGCACCGGGTATTTCACCAATGATTACATCATACAATGGGTTGTCTAAACAAGCTGCTAGAGTATTACCTGTAAAATAAGGACACTTCACAAAATTTCAGCTTCTGGATACACATAAACTTCAGAATAGCCATAATAACATTGACTAATTTACCTGTAAACTTTTGTTCCTTGGTACCAGGCTTTTCCTTACTAATACAGTGGTGCAGCCTGTGTCCCTCATCACTAACACTGGCGTTCCCTCAACTTCCCCAGGGGCTGTATTTAGTTTCTCTCGTTCACTTGCACTACTTCCACCACAAACTACTTTAAATCCTTTCCCTTCTTTAATAATCCAGCCATCTTCATTCATAATTTCTTTAGGATCAACTTTGACAAAAGTAGCTGCGTGTTCAGGATTATTAGATAGAGTCTTACCTTTTGAAACACTACTGTCCTTGGAGGTAACTTGTTCCTTCACCACAGCAGCCGCAGACCTTACCTTTCTTGTCAGGTGCACTTATGTTTTTTCTGCCACCACTACCTTTATAATAGCAATCTTTTGCCCTATGCCCCCACTCTTGCCACAAACAAAACAGTTAAAACTTGTACCTGCAAAAATTGGAGCATTACCACTACTGACTTTACTTTGCACTGTAGGTGTTACCACTGGTTTACTGGGAAATTTTTGCACTGGATAACCATGAGCCTCTATATATCGATCAGCACTTGCTACCACTTCCTGAAGGGATTTTAACTGTCTTTCTTTAAGAAAAATACTTAAGTTACGGTCACAAGCTTCAAAAAAATGTTCCCTCAAAATCAAATCCTCAAAGGACTCAAAGTCTTTACTACATCCTTCCATCTCCATCCATCTATGCAACAACTTTTTCATACGAGCTGCCAAATGTTGAGCAGTTTCACCTCTAATTAACTTAGAGCCTCGAAATTTCTTACGGAACCCTTCAGAAGTACAGTCAAAACCTTTTAACAGAGCAGCTTTTACCTGGTCATAACTTTCTGCCTCAGTTGCAGTTAACTGATGGTAAATTTCCAATGCCTTACCTTGAAGTAGGGATGCCAAGCTAATTGCCCAAACCTCACGCTTCCATTCTGCACTGGTAGCAAACCTCTCAAACCTCTGAAGATAAGCATCTATGTCATCAGTTTTATCGTTGAACACTGGTAACTTTGGTAGTTTAGCTTTGTCTAGCCCTCTGTTACTTCCCTCTGCAGATCCAGGTGGTCTAGCCAATTTGAGCTTTAACTCTTCCTTTCTTATTTCCTCTTCAGCCTTAACTTTAGCTAACTCAACTTCTTTAAGGGCCTCTGCTTGAGCTGCCTGGGCTTGAGCCTGAGCCTCAACTTGAGCCTGCGCTGCTTGTAGTTCCAGCTTTTTCAATTCTCTTGCTTCTGTTCTCTCCTGACGTTCAGATTCAGCTTTTTCCTTTTTGTTTTCAGCGCTTTTTTCTTTTTTCTGCAATAAATGCTCTCAAGTCTTCACCCTCTAAACCAATCTCCTTACCCAGCCGAATCAATCTTTCCAAATCCATCTTTTCCTTATTCCACTTGAAAGCCAGCACCGGAAAAGGGTCCCTGTTCGGGCGCCACACTATTGTTGGAGGAAGGTTGTCTCAACAAAAGTGATTAGACCCTCCTGGAGTGTTTTTACTGGCTAAAGAACATGAACAAAAGTGGAAACAGGAAGATGGAATTAATACCAACAGCAATAGTTTAACAGTATTATATTTATTTACAATATAAAAAAAAAATTCTAATTCAAATAAATCCAAAAAAATACATTAAAGTTAAATTGCAACCTCCTTAGTATAACAGTACAGCCAAACCAATTACTTTATATTCCTTATCTAGGATTAGTACAGTCGTAACCACAGTATCTTTACTTAATGACAATCATGGGTGACTAATGTGCACTCGAGCCATTTAATTATGTAACAGACAGAAAATTTAAACATGTACTCCCTTAATCATGAACGAATAGTTTCAGCACACCAGCTCTAGCCTAACTCCTTCAAAACCTGCATACAAATATTGCATACCTAATTCAACCTTGAGCGTTTAGGCCTATTCCCAGAATCAATATTTAATCCAGCTAGCCTTAGGGTACAAGTCAAGGCTTCTAACATTAACTACTGGAATACCCAACATGACTAACAGAGTTAAACATTTTCTAAAAAAAAATGTGTACCAAACATGACTAGCTTAAGAGTAATGCACTGCCCATATGGATAGCCCTACCCTGGCTAGTTAAGGACAACACAGACTAGGGATTTACAGGTAGCCTATCCTGGCTAGCTATGGAGAATAGACTAAGAATTTACAGGTAGCCTATCCTGGCTAGCTATGGAGAACAGAACTAAGAAGTTACATGTAGCCTATCCTGGCTAGTTATGGATTAGATTAGATTAGATTATAAAATTTTTGGCACATAGCCAAGCGCCGGAGCCGAGGGGCCATTCAGCGCATATATATCTTTAAGAATAAAAGTCACTCTCGTACAAACAAACATACACACAACCGATTAACATACAAATCATTCATTCATAAAAACCAAATAAGAAGCCTAAAACAATTAAGAGAAAAATTAAAATTCATAAAAAAGACCAATATTTTTTAAAAATGTCATAATTTGCTCTGCCTGAGCACCTTCACCTAAAATATCGCCAAGAGACTTATTTGCCAGCAAACAAGCTCTACGTTTGGTTTCAAAATGAGGGCACTCCACCAAAATATGCACCACAGTCAAATCCACATGACAGGTGGAACAGCGAGGAACCTGCCTATCCGCTCCACTCATCATTAGATACCCGTGAGTATATTTAGTGTGGCCAATACGTAATCTAGTTAAAACTATCTCAGACCTTCTATCCATCCGGCTATGAGGCCAAGGATGAACGAAGGAGGCCTAATCGACTTTAATTTAAGATTATTATCTAAAGTAGACCAGTGGGCTGCCACTGGTCTCTACAATAAAAATCGAATGGTACTTTTAAAATCAGATACAGGGACGCCCATGTTGGAAATGTGCTCAAGCCTAGTTGCAGCCTTAGCAGCAGCGTCGGCTCGCTCATTCCCAACAATTCCAACATGGGACGGAGCCCAACAAAACCTAACAGAAAATCCTCTTCTATTAATTAAAAGATAAAACCAATCTTGTACTTCTTGCACTAAAGGGTGGCAAGAGACTAGGCTTTTTAGAGAAGATAAAACACTCAAAGAGTCGGTAAAAAATGGTAAAAAACCTTGTTAGTACAGAATTATAAAAAACATATTTAAGAGCAGTCAAAAACTGCCAGCAGTTCAGCTGTAAAAACAGAGGAATTAGATGGAAGCTTCTTTTTAATTATATTATCACTAGTCACTACAGAGCAACCAACACCATCAGAACCCTTCGAGCCACATCAGTATATATATGATGAGAATCACCATGTTCAGAAGCATGATCCAAGAAACTTGCCCAAATCAACTGATCACCAGAACTGTTGCTCCTGCTTTCCCTAATTGGGCAGATTTCTGATGATGGCCTATTCCACGGAGGAAACTTTGAGGGCGAAATTTCAGCTACTGCAGGGGGTAGTAATCAACCTCCCTGGCAGAGCTGGCTAGTCGAACTTCAAGCGGCTTTGGCAGTCTAGGTCTATTGGGGCTCTATCAGATGATTCTCTAACGTACTTAGTTGGGGTTCAGCTTTGACGTAAGTACTCTTGATATGACTCTCAAGCCCAATTCCTCCCTACGGATACATAATGGGGGAAACCTGACTCAACATATAGGCTTTCTACTGGTGAAGTTCTATATGGCTCCCGTACAAATACGTAAAGCCATATTATGGACAACATCTAATTTCTGGCAGTGTTGTCTTGCACGCACAACCATAAACTTGGCAACCATAATCAATTTTGCTCAGGCATAAAACCTGATACATCCTCAAGAGGGTGATTCGATCTGCCCCCAATAAAATTAGACACGACTTTAAGGAATATTAAGGACGAAGCTTCACGTTACATAAAACTTCATTAACATTTTGTTTGAGTAAAAGTTAATTTTTTATCAAATGTAACACCTAGATACTTAATGCTATCTTCATAAGGTAAAATCGAATCATTTAAAAACAGTGGTAGGGATCTCTTCCATTCTTTTCTTAATCGACAAAATCTTATAGCTTTGGTTTTTTTCTGCTGAAAATTTGAACCCTTTAGTACTGGCCCATGATGTTGAAGCATTAATAGCAGTCTGAATCATTTGACAAGCTTCGACAGCTGTAGACTTACTACAGATTATTGCATAATCATCAGCAAACGCCAGACCATGCACCCGACAGGAACTTGTTCTAGTAGGCCGTTTACAGCTACATTAAAGAGTGTTGGGACTAAGGACGCTTCCCTGAGGTAACCCTTCTTCTTGAGGGCCGGGTAGCAGAAGAAATGTAAGAGCCCACTCTTACTTTTTTCAGGTAACGTTCTGTCAAAAAATCTTTTAAGACAATAGAACAAATTACCCACAACACCCCACTCAACAAGTTGCATAAGGATACCCCCTCGCCAGGTAGTGTCGTAGCTTTTTTCTAGGTCAAAGAACACTGCAACAGTCTGGTTTTGCACAGCAAAAGCATTCTGTATCTCCCGAGTAGGAACATCCAAAGGGTCAGAAAGTACTTCTATTTTTCCTAAGCCAAACTGCCGATTAGATAAAAGATTCTTTGAATCCAAATACCACACAAGTCGAGCATTGACCATCCTCTCATAAATCTTGCTAACACAACTGGTTAGAGCAATTGGCCTATAGTGCTTAGGAAGGAAGGAATCTTTAAAAGGTTTTAAAACCGGTACAATAATCGATATCTTCCATGACTCTGGTGAAGTTCCTGAAAGCCAAAACTGTTTAAAAATGTCTAAAAGAAATTGTTTTGTAATTCTAGGCAGATTAAAAAATCATTGAGTAGAGTATATCATCTTCACCAGGAGATGTTGGGGAAGATAACGAGATTGCATGATCTAACTCTTTCATGGTGAAAGGAAGATTATACGACTCTGAATTTAAACTAACAGCAGGAACAACCGTGGTACTGGTACCCGTATATAAATTCCTGAATGCAGGTAGAGTAATGTAGGGCACTAGATATACTGGAGAAATGCCTACCAAGGTTTCTGCAACTTCTCCAGAATCAGATATGAGGAAGCCATCAATTTTCAATATAGGCAAGGGAGGTGGAGAAAATTTCCCTTGCAGCTTCGGATTCTGTTCCAGACTAATGACATCGGCGAATCATATTTTAATTCACTTATATATCTGATAAACGATTCCCTCTTTGCTTGCTTAAATGTTTTCTTTTGCTTAGCAAGAGCTCTTTTATAGATGATTTTATTTACCAAGCAAGGGTATCTACGATATCTCTTGTAGCAAGTTCTAGTTATTCTTTCGGTCATGCGCATGCATCACTCCACCAAGGTACTAAAAGGACGCCGAGGTTTCCAGAAGTTCGAGGAATAGACAGCATGGCACCACAAAACAATATACTGATTAAATACTCATAAGCAGATGTTGGGCTCTGAAAATCATTTATCTCTTGATCAATTTCAGTACATTTTTTGAATAATCCCCAGTCAGCCTCCCCTACCTTCCATTTGGTAAACATGAGATGGAATATTTTTCATATACTTTTAAGTGAATGGGCCAATGATCACTGCCATGATCATTCTGGTCTACTACCCCACTGGTAATCTAACCTCAAAGACGAAGAGCAGATAGTGAGGTCAATGGCTGAATCAGTATTATGAAAACATCATGTCTTGTAGGGGAACCATATTCATTAAAGTGATGTCATTCAAGTCAAGCAGCTGTTCTATTATTAAACCCCAGCGGTCGCAGTTTGGCTCTCCCCAAGGAGGCGGGTGTGCTTGGCATTAAATCCCCCATCAGAATGAAGGGTTTAGGAAGCTGGTACTATCAGGGTGTCTGTAGGTCGTTTAATTCTAGCTGGCGGGGATTACCCTGAGCATCCTGTAATCTATTTTTCTAATGATGGATCAAGGTAGAGAGAGCAATTGTGATCCATTTATAATTAAATTTGGACTGCACAAGCCTGCAACACAGTGTTCAATTGAACAACCTTGTGATTAACAGACTTGCGGACTATGATGCCCGTGCCTCCCTGAGCACGTACACCTATCAGGGGTGAAGACCTGTGAAAGGAATAATTAAAACCACATTGGGTGTGTGCTCTCCCAACTTTGTCTCTTGTAGACACATCGCAGATAAATCATGTTCCTTAAACGAACCCGAAACTTGCTCTCTATTTGATATAAAGCCACGGATGTTCCACTGCATGAGAGCCATTATTTAGAGGAAGGGATCTTAAAATTCTCTACTAATTTAGGAATCTGTGTCCTGGTGAGAGATATCTTATCAGCTTTACCAGTACTACTAGATCTAGATCTAGGTGTTACAGATCTTTTTGATGAAGGGCCTTCACTTGCCCTTTCAGTTTTGCTTTTGTTTTTCCTTTGATATCTGAATGACCGTGAATGAGGCGAAGAGGAGAAAGGGACCTCTTCTGACGAATAAGGAGGGCCTCAATCTCCTCACCGTCATCTCCACGGTGCACTGTAACGTCAGGATCAGGTAAGGGCTCAATGTCAGGCAATGGTCCCTGACACAGAGAAGTCGTCGTCATCCTGAGATCTGGTTTGAACCCTAGAATCAACAGGGTCCCCTGGCTTAACCAGAGTCTCTGCAACATGGGAAAACCCCACCAGGAGGGGTGCAACGGGAAGCCCCCACCTGGGGGCCACGCGAGGCCCCACCAGGGGGGTGGGGGCATGGGAGGTCCCACCAGGTGGGGCACGGGAAGCCCCACAGAGGGGGCACGGGGTGTCCCACTAGTGTGGAAAACCCCACTAGCGGGGCACCGGGGAGCCCACCAGAAGGGGACTAGAAGAAGCGTACTCAATTGTTTGTGCCTTCAAGGCATCCGAATAGGATTTCCTGCCCAACAGCTTTTTGGCCTGTCCCACACTGATATGTTCAGCAATAGATTTTAGTAATGCCTCTTGTTCTTTTTGAATTCACTACATTTCTTATCACGGCTCGATGTTCACCCTTACAGTTTATGCACATTACCGGTCCAGAACATTCCTCGTGCTCAGGCTGGCCACACGATTACAGAGTTTATTTCTGGTACAAACATTAGAGGAGTGTCCAAAACCAAAACATTTAATGCACTGGAGCACTCTCGGTCTATATAAGGACGAACTTTCATGATTTCACTGTCAAGAATAATTTCAGATGGCAGGAAAGAATTTATAAATGTTAAAATAAGCATCGATGAGCGGGCACTTTAAAAACCTTCCAAACCACGTCTGGACACATATCCAAATTTCCTCCTCATCCATTTCATGTAAATCTTCATTAAACAGATAACACCCTTCGCGTAACTAAAATTATAGTGAGGTTTTACCTCTTTTACCATACCCTCAGGATCAAGCTTCAAATTTAGTAGCATTACCGAGACTGAACATTGGTCTTGGTATGAACTAAAAAACTATTACGCCCAAAGCGAGTTACTTCTGGCTCCCAACATTGCCGATCTTCTGGCTTACCAACCTTTTCACCTTGAAGAGGTTGCCTCTCTCACCATGCGTTGAGATAATTAACCACTTAGCTGGGTCTGGAGATCTGGAGATATTACTATTCTATTAGGATCTTTTATTTCATTTGGTGGTTTATAAATGTCAAGATTTCTAGGGACCTCTTCTGCCTCTACAAGTCCAACACTCATAGAATCTGACCTAAATTCCTCTAAAGGCTCTGTGAGCTTCCGATTCAGAGTTGAAAACTATCCAGAATTCAAAAAACATAATTATTGCCAAGTTTATTTCTTAATTCTTTGATGTTCCCAAATTTACAAAATTCATTATATATCGTGTCATAATTCCAGTCTAAAGGACTGGTTTCACATGCAGAATGTTTGTAACAAGGAGCTCATTTGAAAAAAGGCTCCAAAGTTACAATGGAGGAATTACCAGGTTTTTCCTTGTCCTTATTCTTGCCTAAGCCGTCTCAACCAAAGATCTAAGTAATGTCGCCATAAGACGAGGATTCATGATTCGTCCAGGTAGCCCCCCACCCACCATGGAGCCACATTTAGAGGACAGTGTTATCCCATACAGGGCTGCCCTAGGGGTACCACCCAGATATACACCACCCTCAGTGCTTAAGGCGTCATGATGTCCGTCGAGATCAGACCCAGCACTAAGAGCAGGGTTTGACATATAAACTTTCCCCTCGCTCGACCACGTTAGGTACTCGAGTTCTACGGGTGAGGTGGCATGCCAACCATCCTCACCCTCCACCAAATCCAATGAATAAGTCCAAATCATGTCCAAAACCAATCCAAAAGTCATCAACATAAAATCTGTATCTTATAGGGGGAGGAAGCAGAAGGATGAAAAGTTTTAGTAAAAGAAAAAGAGCTGACTTATTTAGTTGGATCAACAGCTGGGCACCAAGGCCCAGCGAGAAAGTAGTTCCCACCAGGCATCAGGGCCCAGCTGCTGAACCCTAAGCCCCCCATCCTCGGCAAGGCTTCAGCATCTGGGGGGCTAGTTATGGAGAACAGAACTAAGAAGTTACATGTAGCCTATCCTGGCTAGTTATGGAGAACAGAGACATGGGAGTTACAGGTAGGTGCAAGCTACCCTATAGGTATTTTTAGAAAACTCATACCCTGCCACTAATTTTCTTCACACAAATCATGTTAATTACAGGCAAGTGATACAACAACCTTGCTTAGGCTATAAAATGAGGCCTAAGTTTAAACCAGACTGTCTTCCTATGACAGCTCCAACCTGGCCGGCTTACTAATCACAAATAGTGTATTTGCACACACAAAAAAAAACACCATTAAACTTTACCTGATTAACATCACTACTGGCCTATTTATATTGAAATCCCCTTTCATTCTTACATCAAATATATAACTCACGTAAGTACTCGTAACACCAGCTCACACAGAGTTATGTAAACCTACTCTCTTGCACCTTTTCCTCCCTTCCTAACACCTCTAGTGTCCGTCTCTGTCTCCCCGTCACGAACATTTTCTTCTTCTTATATAGAGGTTGTGACTTTCTGGAATGGTCCGGTTCAGCAGATCCCTCCCACTGCAAACAGTCCTTCGGTACTTCTGTATATAACAGGCATATTCCTGTTCTTGGTAATTTCCCAAACCACCTTGAAATAGCGGAAATGAAACAAAACAAATATGCAATTAGACATAAAAAAAACTTCGTTTTTTTTTTTCTTCATTACAATCCACATAAAGGAAACACTTATTCTAATGTTACTTAAATGTAACAAAGAGAAACTTGTCATTCAGATCAGTGACTTGTTTTCGCGTCGTTATTTGCAATGTAGTCAAGTGTCGTTACTGTTTCCACTTCATTTTTGACAAATGCCGTTGATGATATTTTGACTTCGTTAAAAAGCTACTTCCGTTTAAAAGCAGCTGAATTTTATTGCTCGATTTCAGATTTTTACCCAAATACAGATGACCTTTGCGAACCATATTAATCGTATTGGCACTTGTGATGGAAATGTACAAATCATTTAAATCATTTTTAAACACCTGACTAAGCTGAGCAAATGTTTTGAATATATTTTACAAATGAATAGACAACTTTTAGGAAATCATTGAAAATAAAAAAACCGTGAAAATCAGTTTTAAGTATACTATATGTCTTCAATGCAAATTAGTGTAGAGAAAACTTCGTACTGCATTTATGATGATGACACGGAAACTTTAATAGAAAATAATAGAAAATAAAATTTATTGTCCTCTGCGTTGACGTTAGTTGCCTCATTGTCTGTCATTTTGACTAAATTCTTTAAATTAGTCATCTATGTTGACACTGACTAGTGGACTGGAGATTGGTGATATATTCGGAAAGTGTGACGAAACCAAACTCAGTTGGTTTTTTAAATTGTTTTGTGTTCTTGTAATCACTTTAATAGGATTAAAAGTAACACTGTTAGTACTCCAGCAAGAAGAGCAGTACTTTTGCTCATGTAAACCGTTCTGCTTTTGAATGATGAAACAAACAAAAAATTATGTTATTCAAGTGAACTTCTCAGTGGGATATCTTCACGCAATTATTATGGCCCTGTGCTATGCAGTCTCACGTGTTCATGCTCAAAGCTGCTTTTGTGACATTACTACCAGATTTTCATATATTCAAGAGCTTTAGGCATTGTGGATGGTTGCCGCCTTCCTCCTCAGCCAGCAAGGGAAGTTCGTTGATAATGCTATTCTGAAGATAGTAGTTAAGATATCTTCAGTAGATCATGTTTTAACAGCATAACAATACTGTCGTTATTTTTCCTTAACCACCTTTTCCAGTGCTGTTCCTAAAGTTATGAAATAGAATTTTAAAGCAATTTTACTGTGATTTTCTTTTTATTAGGCAAAGCCTAGTATTTTCCCCCATGCTCAGGAGGACTAAACTTTTATCATATCTTTCTTTTTAACTGAACGCTTTCATTTAATTCCTGTTACAATGCTTTATCGCTACAGTTTAGGAAGTCCCGTAGGGGGTAGTGCATTACTTAAGGTTCTTTGCAGCGTGCTTTCGGCGCCTAGCTGCAACCCCTTTCATTCCTTTTACTGTATCTCATTTCATATTCTCTTTTTCATCTTACTTTCCATCCCCTCTTAACAAATGATTCTTAGAGCAACTGCGATGTTTTCCACCTGTTTCATCTTTCCAACTTTTTACTGTTAATTTCGTTTCAGCCCTGAATGACCTCATAGGTCCCAGTGCTTGGCTTTTGGCCTAAATTCTATATTCAATTCAACAGTTAAGGAAGATTAAACAAGAACATAACATGATGCAGTTCGTTTGTAAGACTTTTCACACTGCCATTCAAGTACTTACCCACATAGGAGTAGGGGTCTCAATGAAATAATGTATTAAAGGATCCGTCGGATACTTTTGAATAGTAAACGAAGGGAAGAAAACTGTATACACTACTTTTCACGCCGTCTTTGAAATTAATCTTTATATGAGATCAAATAACATCCTTCCCAGCATCCCGTAATCTATGGCTATCAGGGAAAAGTACCATCTCCCACGCAGAGTGAAACGGTGGGAAGTTGAGCATCTTCGAGGAGAATTTAATGTTCCCCATCGTCAACAACATCCGTCTTGGGATAAAAGTCTCGCGTAAATAACAGGGCATAAAATGGTCTCCCGTTGTGTAGAAACGAATTTTAATCATGGTCACAAACACTGGGACTTATAAAAGCATAAATCCAGATCAATATCTCTGATATCACGTGAAACAAACGGTATCAGATAAGGTGAGGCGGTGAGGGGTTGGGGGGTGGGGTTGTTGGAATAGACACTGACGGTCAGAGCAGACTCACATAGAGGACTAAGTCATCGCACTGGCTGTTAATTGTCCAACCCTGAATTTTCTAACATCAGAAATCATTGTAAAAGTTGCCGTGTCGATACTAAATACTCTGACTTCTATTTTGGGGCAGACAAGCCATTTACAGGAACTGCCCATGCTTGAGTCATTATAAATTAAGCAGTTGGCGACAGGATTGAACTCACACACCACTTTAGTACCCAATTATTTGGCGTGAGCAGGTTTTCTTCGTGGCTCTCTCTGCCTACGGTCTAGGTATATACCTAGGCTGTGGCTCTGCCTTCCTTCCATACTCATTCAGCTGTCTTCTTCCGACGCAACAGGTGCTCTTTTAATAATGGTCTTGAGTCTTTTTTTTTTCTTTTTGCGCAGTTTAACTATTTCTGAAAATTTTTAACTGTAAAATGTTGTTTTTATGTATCACTTATGGGATATGTATTTTAACTCGCTTATCCGATCTATTTCAGCCCTGATGATGAAACCAGAGGTTACGAAACGCATAGGCATTGCAATAAATGTACTATTCCTGGCAATTGCTGTCACCTTTGTCCTTTTATATATATATATATATATCTATATATATATATATATATATATATATATATATATATTTGTGTGTGTGTGTGTAAGGATCTTATTTAATTGTGAAAAAGGCATTTTCCACTCCAGCTCATTCAGATTTCAGGGAATGGACTATCTCCTTTTTTCGCTGCCGGGACAGGAAACACGAATCCTGGCAACTACAGAATCGCGAAATAAATCGAGTCTTTTCAAAGGAAGACCAACAAAGGAACCGTCCTCCAGAGAAATAACAAAACCGGGAGTGAATTCGGACGGAGGAAAATCGTCATATCTCTTTGCCAATTTATTCATTCTTATCCCAGAACTGAAGGATGAATCATTCGCGTTTACGTTTTATAAATAGAATTAATTAAGACCTCAGTGAATTCATGCGATTTTCAGCGCTACGACAGAACTGCCAATTCGTACGATTCATTTTAATTTTTTTTTTGGTTTCCGGTCTTCCGATGCTACAGCATTTGCGATGGGATTATTATTTCTTGCAACTTTGTTATTTTCATATTGTTTTATTTATTCGCTTGCCCGCTTCCATCATCCAGTGATTTTTTAGCCACTTGAAAAGAAAATTATTATTAAAGATTTTCAGAGCGTTTCATGAGTTTCCGACAAGGCTGCTGTGGAGAATTTAATAAAACCATAAAACCTGATTTAAGTTTTATTTTTATGGCTTTCTGTGCTCGGTCTTTATTACGGTTAATTCTACAGCTTTTTCGCAAACAAGGGATATACCATACTAAAACACATTTCCATACACATCATATATATATATATATATATATATATATATATATATATATATATATATGTGTGTGTGTGTGTGTGTGTGTCGTGTGCTATATATATATATATATATATATATATATATATATATATATATATAATACATACATAAAATTTTTCATCGTCAGTTTGCGCAAGAGGCAGTGGAGACAATGATGATTTAACATCTCTACGTATATATGCATGTTTGTATTAATTTCGTAACCCAACTCTTTTTCCGTTTTGCAATGGGCAAATCCGGGACTCAGTCACAAGCCCCTTTTCTTCAATCTGGCAGATGTGATTTGTCTCCTGTAAACAAAAATGTTTGAATCGGTGGTTTCTTTTGTCTCAGTAGTGGTAGCTGAGATTCAGACCATCGTTCCTGAACTTTACTGCAGTTTGGAACTTAGGGAATCACCGTAAGTGTTCTGATCTCTAGAATAAATTCGGCGCAGTTCATTTTGCATTCGTTAAGAATCAATTTTTTAATTGGTTGTCATAAAATGATTTTCCAGTGCCAGAGGTATTTTATTCCCAGTGCTTTAAAACCATAGTACATGATGTCATCCTGATTGCTCTTTGGATGTCAGTGTAGTATATAAGTTTCATGGTGCAATTCTGTTCCAAAGCGGCTTGTTCAATTATCTTGATATTTTTGTTTACGTATTTCTCACTTGTTACTTGATTGGATTGTATATTAATTATATATTTTATTTCACTACGCTTCTGTTTGCTTTGCTTTTCTTTTGTCGCATAGAAGCTTCATATTTGAGCTTTTTTCAAAAAAGCAGTGGCTGTGTTGTGTTGATATAACTCGCTTAGGACATTCTAACACCCCTTGACATATGTGGGAATCAATCACATTAGAAATTAAGGTTACCAGGGAAGGTTCGATGATTATGAGCGCTGGTACTGGTGAGTGAAGCCTTTTTGTGAAAGGGATACTGGAACTATCCTATATCTAAGAATTGATTGACACTACTATGAGATTCAGGGCCTCTGTAACACGGTTTTTTCGTAATAACTTTTTATCTATGCATTTCATAAATATAACGCTTATTCAGAATACATATTATATCTACACATAAATTTTGACTGTATTCTGCATTACGTAGGTTGAATAAATTTGGTACTTACTTATACTGTAAAAGTGACGTTTTTTGAAGACGGGCCAACTTACTCAGAGAAAAGGTTTCGAACGCACTCGTTACGTAACTAATGACAGCATTTCTTCCCTCTTTCTTGACGGATGATTGGCTATACGTAACGAAGGCTAAACCTCTGGCAACAATGACATACAAATTTAAATACAAGCAAAGCAGTACACCTTTATGAACTCTGGAACCTCTCCAGTGATAATTGTCATAATGAACAAACCAACAAAATATGTTAATAAATAAAAAAAGAACTTCGATTATTAGTCTAACTCCCAAAATAGGTTTCCTAAGAAATTACAGTCTACTGTATAGGTCACAATCAGATTGACAAGATGTAGGGAATAGTTGGTAATTTTCAAAAACATAGTAGACAAGCTTGATTTGATAACTGCTA
Source organism: Macrobrachium nipponense (assembly GCF_015104395.2). NCBI lineage: Eukaryota > Metazoa > Arthropoda > Malacostraca > Decapoda > Palaemonidae > Macrobrachium > Macrobrachium nipponense. The sequence goes on along the minus strand of NC_061087.1, from coordinate 91,479,908 downwards.
TATCCAATGTCAAGCAATTTTTATTTATTGGCTATCTACCTATTTACTGAAAAAAAAAAGCCGGTACCGTATATTGGCTTTAAACCTTCACCAATAATTATCGTCAGAATGATGACTTCATGAGGCTCCACCCACTTTGTCCTCGTTCTAATTCAGGATAACACTGAAGGCTACCATAGGCATTGTTGGATTAGAAAATTAAATTCTGGCTATAAAAACTAATTCTTCGAGTAGTTGTAAGAAGTGCTAAATGATCCTCAAGGATCCCTCCCAGCAGTTGGCCTAAACGTTTAATTCATGTATATTACTGCTATACTGTTGCGGCACTACTGCTACAGTAGTATTACTACGCTAGCACTGATACCCCACCCACATTTATGTATCGTTCCGCCATTCATAAAGTCTTTGGGATTCAGAGCCGATGAGTTTCTGTCTGGTGGATGGGCGTGGCAACATTTCGTGAAAAGGTGTTTACATTGCTTACGTAATGAATGTTTTTCGACTCTTGGCTCGTAATCATTGGCCATGGCGTCGGCTAGATCATTTTTACTCTATAAAAATCAAAACTATCGGGTTTAGGTTATTGATAATGCTGACAAAATTTGTGGGTGGTTGTAAAATATACATATGTCAACTTTCAGCTAAATCCGATGCTTTGACAAGGAGCAAAGTCCAAAAAACCGTGTTACAGAGACCCTGAATCTCATAGTAGGGTAGTGTTTTTTGCATTAAAAAGAGAGAAAACAGTGGCAACATGTGATGAGAATTTGGAATTCTCGTAAAGCTGAGGTTACCATACATTGTCCTAAAGCTCTGTAGATCGATTACTGTGTATAGTGTATCGGCAGCAGTTAATCGCTATTGCGTATTTTATGAGAGATTGAAATTATTTTTCGATTACGATGATTGTTGCAGATATTTCCAATTTAAAGACGCTTCCAGCAAGCTTTTATTGAGATCTTCAATGTTTCTGTTGCGTTTTATCGTATTTCTGAAGGTCGTTTACAAGGTTCACTTAGTTTCACAGTCACCAGTGCCTTCGAAATATGTAAACGGACTGGTTATCGCAAATCGAAAATCCCTCACCCCTTTCGCGCCCTCTCTTTCTCTCTTGAGATATGAGCGAATAAACATTGCTGGTGACAATGTTGTGCCAGTAAAAGGCCACAGCTGCAATTTATCCCCCAAAGTTCATGGCACTTCCAAACCAATATCCCTACAGTTTCAATTTACAACCACTTTCGAAACTTGGTGTTTTCACGCTGATCCGTTTCATTCTTTTAAACAAAACCTACAATTAAACGTTCGTTTCCGTCGCCCTGTTCGCTTACGGAATGTTTTCAATGGATCAGATATTTAAATAACAAACGACAGTATTTCTTAAACAAATTCTTCTTTGAATGACATAATTCACCGTTAACACGTTGGAAGAAATAATCTAATGGCTGAATGCGTGACGGCCAATGGACATTGTAGATCAAAGCAAAAGCTTTTGAAATATTTTTACATTAATACACTCGTTCAAAGTATGTTTTTGGGCGGTTCATTAAGTTTGTTGAGGAAAGAAGCTGAAACATGCAATGCACCAAAAAAAAAAAAAAAAAAAAAAAAAAAAAAAATTTGCGGAAAGGCTTCCATAGCTTAAAGAAAAGTAAAATTATTCTTGCTGCTGTTAATCACTTAGGCATATGCTGCACGTCACAAACTTTTCATGGTTAAATAAAATAAATCAGGTTACCTTGTGCTTTTGCTAAGTAATCCAGGCTCAATATCAATATGCAGCCAAGTTCTTTTCTGCCTTGTGCTTCTTATTCATTTTGATTTTAAAGTTCCAGGTTTAATATTCATGAGACGTCCACAAAACAAATGATGTAATATTAGAAATCCAATAATTTGTAATTTAGTGGAAATTTCAATGCACTGTATATCCATATCTTTAATTTTCCCATTTTTTTTACCGACTGTGTAATCCTCGGGTAATAAAATTAAATTTTAGACTTTGTCATCCAGCTCCGGGTCAGCCTTCGACATCACTGGCTGGCAGCTTTATCCGAGTATGCAGAATGAAGGTACCTTAGTCTGATCCTCGGGAAAGTATGAGATGAAAATCTTGTTTGGACTTACCGTCTCGACCCTCGCTTTTATTATCGTCACTTTTGACGGTATGAGTACACCCACACTCAGATGTATATGTGTCTGTGTTTATATGTAAGTGTTACGTAATAAAAATATGGAATGTTATTCCATATATATAAAAAACTAAAACTATGATTAATTAAAACCAGTGACCCAAGAGGTCAACCAGATTGCTTGCAGGAATGTGATCAGACCAGAGACGATAAAGTATGCTAAGATGACGTATACAATAAAGTAGGCTAAGATGACGTGCCGTCACCTGTGGTCCTTCATTTGTTTTGAAAACATTAGTCCAAGCTTCCTGCTTGAGACAACTACCGCGATCTATAATTCAAACGGCCTACGTGATTTGTAATCTATGTCATCTGTGTGTATGTTCGTATGTTCGAGCTACTGTCTGCTTCCTTTATGATTTGTAAACGAGATTGTAGTCAGATTTGAATTAGCCATCATCATTGGCAGACCTGTACAAATTTCCTCTGATCTTCATCATGTAATCTCAGAGAATAGAAATATCTTTTGTACTCATTGTTTTCTACTAGAACCTCACACCAGAAAAAGATCGAATGAATTTATAACTATCATCATGAGTTTAACATATCTCCGTCGTCATAACACAAGAAGAAATTGACTTCGTATGTTATCATCAAACCCCAAGACACTCCAATGAGTATGGAAGTGCATAACCAACCGACTTAGCGTAAGATTATCGCAAGTCTAACATAACCTCACAGGGCGCCTTATTATACAAGGCAACAGCCCTTATATATATATATATATATATATATATATATATATATATATATATATATATATATATATATATACATTTATATGTGTGTAAGTGTTGTGTGACTGTATGTGTGAGAGCCTTCTAATTCTTTATTGCTTTCATTCGTTCCACTTGGCTGTGTGACTGCAAGTTAATGTCCGCTAGTAAAACCGTATTGTAATTCGCCAAACAATTGGCTTCAACAATTGGGTTCCATATCAGTGTTTGACGATTCATATACGGGTGCTCTGCAACAATATTTGAACTCCCAGCCCTTCCTAAGAGGACCATGGTAACAACCAGCTGCTGAAGGATATTCTCTCTCTCTCTCTCTCTCTCTCTCTCTCTCTCTCTCTCTCTCTCTCTCTCTCTCTCTCCACGTCCCCGTCGAGCTGAGCTGAATAAACACCCTATGGATCTTGTTTGCTGCGTCGGTAAACAGCCTGGATGTGGCTGTTTGGAGCTCTAAGGGCGGGACATGTTACTCAAGGTGGGTGCTGCTGTAAATTGGGCCTCTCAATCCAATATCCCTTGATTGGGGATCTGATTGGGTGCCAGTAACCGGTTCCAGTTCCTGGCATTTATCCCCAGGCTGTAATCACTGTGTATGGCTGGACGGGAATGACACTCAAGTGATTCGAAGATTCCCGATCGCGTCAGAATTAAAGTGTCTCTCTCTCTCTCTCTCTCTCTCTCTCTTCTCTCTCTCTCTCTCTCACAGTTCAGAGTATAGGTACTCGTATCTTGTCCTGAAGTCCCAACCAAGTTCGATTCCTGAGAGTGCCTGAATATTGTGGTCGGTAGCTATCAATAGGGAGAGAACGGCATGTGATAGTAATCCTATTCGAAAAGAATTTTTAGAGTTTATATCTATATAATATAATATATATATATATATATATATAGTATATATATATATACATTACATACCCACATACATACATAACATACTCTACATATAATATAATAGTTATATTATATATATATAGATATAGTCTATATATATACATACATACATATACAAAAATGTAAGTGTTTATGTGTAGTAATGAGGAAATTTCTTATTGTGGAGCAACATTTTGAGAACGTCATTGTGGCTCAAAATCTGGAAATTGTTTCTCATAACTTTTTTTTTTTTATCATTGTACTGCTGCCTGATTTGGGCTACGCAGACCTCTTTGGTTTCTGAGCTCTCATAAGGACAGCTGTACTTAAAAAGGACTGATTAGTGTAATGATAGAAAGAAAATATTACCTATGTAGTCTCACGGGCATTTCTGCCCTTTTTCATGAATATTATGACTTAATCGGCAAGGATCACATTCTAATAATTTTTTTTCAATCAAAATAAAAGTCTTTAATATCCCATATGTAGTAGTACGGTAACTTCGTCGACCAACCTTGGATACACTTGATCATTTTATTTACAGTATTTTCACTTACAAAACCATACTCTTCCTTAAGTGTCTTCAGACACTGTATCTCCATTTTTACATCTATAAGACATTAGCCTTAGCTGCATAGTTGCTAAATCTTACTTTATAGTTATTAGATATATCAGCCTTGGCGTGGTTCGGTTTCCCAACATCCGCAAGTTCGGCTTCTTGGATGTTATACTTTTTTTTTTGTAAAGTATATTCTTTAGTTTTATGCTTTGCAAGGAAAGTTGTAGTACTTACGGTTCTGCTTAAATGGCTGTAAGGTTTTCGTTTATTTAGCTGCATTTAAAGTTTTAATTGTACAAATTAAAATGCTGAAAATATTATATAACATGATTTCAAGTGATCCAGTTTAGTTTTTTTCCTAAGATTTTTGTATGCATATTATGTACTTTTGTTGGACCATATTCAAGAGCCTTTAATTTAAATAGTTCTATATGTTGTGGTCAGAAAACTTCTATCTGTCTGTGTATCCATAAAAAGGTTTTTGCTTTCTCGAGACCTGAATCGAAATATAAAGACAGGACAGAAGCCCTACAGTTGAATAATTTGCTGTTCCACCCAGTAAACAGCCACTTGCTACTCAACATAAAAAACAGGGAAAAAATTGCTCATTATGTTCCGGAAACCGGCCATTTTGTTTCCGTCTACGGTGTTCAGAAATAAAATGTACCCAGGGTTTTTTTTTTCATATTTACTAAATATTATTCATTTCACCTATCATAATACTTCCTAGTTAGTCTATAACATCCCCTCTCTTGCCGTCCCAAAAATAAACTGGAATCTTGTGAGCTACGATATTCTCTCTCTCCTCTCTCTCTCTCTCTCTCTCTCTCTCTCTCTCTCTCTCTCTCTCTCTCTCACACACACACACACAATTTTCGTTTCGGTATCCGGAAGTTTAGAAATCAACTTTAGAAACCATTATAACTTTGTGAACACCAGAACTGCTAGCTTGCAAGTCTACGGCATGGGTAGATTTGAGCTACCCCCCTTCCCCCCCGTCAATTCTTGAAGTCTCTTTCGTATGTCTTATAAGAGGCAATAGGTTTTAAAGCTAGTGTACTATTCAGAAATGTTCAATGGTAGCATCTTTTAAATAAAGTATGTATATTATTTGTAAAAAAAAATATTTATGCATTCATTAGTTGGTGTATTAGCAGCGTGTTAATTGGATTTCTTTCTCTCCTCCAACCTCCTCCTCCTCCCTCCTCCCCCCTCCCCCACGGACGACGACGAATATCAGTACAAATAAACCTGGGAAATTTGGCCCGAATTGTTGAATACGCTGAGGTATTGGTTATTTCGTGACAGGAATGTAATTACATGGAAATAACGTTACCTAAAAAGTTATATTTTTTTTTTGTATTCAATAAATAATGCAACAGAACTGAGGCATATTCATCAAATGGAATGTTTTTTCATAGCTGTTATGTTTTGTACAAGTGAATGAAGTTAATGCAATTTTTTAAAAAACAATTAAGAATACTAGCAACGTACGGTTCTCTTTTTTGTCTGGATGACGAATTTGACATCTTCCGCCGAAATGTTTTGCTTTTGATAACATACAATTCTCATTCCCTGTAAATTTGTAAACGCATTTGCGTCAAATCATATTTCCAAAATAATTTTTTTTTGTTTATTGAAAAAAATTCAACCCGAAAATCTTGAGGTAATTTTATTTTGTCTATAAACTAATTTACTTAGATTTTAGGATAACAGTTGAAGGGGAGCTTTGCTTAAAATATTTATAGCTGATTTAGGAATGAATAGCTTGGTAATTAATGCAATTCACGACCAGTTTTTGGCGAATATGAATATTCTGATGACAGAAAGCCGGAGTTTTACCTCCGCATCACGAGTCGGCCAAATGTATTTTCATTTGCGGAGTTGGAGGAGCGGGGGTGGGTGGGTGGGTGGGTGGGGGGGGGGGGGGGCGGGGGGGGTTGGAGGGATGGAGATGGGTTGGGGGGGCGGGATGCTGGAGCACATCCCCGTGCAAGAAGCTCGCATAATAAGTTCATTTAATTAGAAATTTGTGTTTACATTATACTAATCTCTCTCTCTCTCTCTCTCTCTCTCTCTCTCTCTCTCTCTCGCAAGGGGTTACTGCCGTCAGTGAACCTCACGTGGTGCACTGTATGCATTACTTGAGGTTCTTTGTAGCGTCCTTTTGGCCCTTGCTGCAACTTCTTTCATTCCTTTTTCTTTACTCCCGTTCATATTCTCTTTCTTCTATCTTACTCTCCACCCTTCATAACATGCTTTGAGGTTTCCTCCTGTTGCATCTTTTAGACTTACTTACTTTCAGCGCTGAATGACCTCATAGGTCCCAGCGCTTGGCCTTTGGCCTAAACCCTGTCTCTATCTCTGTCTCTCAGCATCCAGAGGCTGGTCTTCTATTAATTAAAGGTTTGTCTTTCCTCATCTGATTCTCTCTCTCTCTCTCTCTCTCTCTCTCTCTCTCTCTCTCTCTCTCTCTCTCTCTCTCTCTCACAGCATCCAGAGGCCGGTCTTCTATTAATTAAAGGTTTGTCTTCCCTCAGCTGATAGTTGGATCTGTTCCCCATTCCAGGATTCGCGTTTGGAATTCCTGAAGGGAATAAAATGAGTGTTCATGTTCAGTTGCATAAACGATTTTCCAGAATCCACGCGTCCTGAACTGTCAGAATTTCAACGTGACGGAGATACCTGAATTAGGGAAAGTAAACGAATCGAAAAAGCAGGAAGCAGGAATTAGGGGAAAGGAAATAATAACGTTTAGATAAGAGACGTCTTGGAGTTGATTGACAGTAAGAAGCACCTTTCAATATAAACATTATCATTGCGGTCTGAAGAGTTATGGAAGAAAGGATGACGAATCACATTAGAGAAAAAAAGGAATTGGTTGCAATAAGTCTGCAGTGTTTCCTTTGGCAAGTTACAAGATAAACTACCTGGTTAGATCTTTGCTGTAGATAATTTGTTGAAAAGCAATTCAAGCTACTTCCACAAAACCAAATAAAATAATGCAACCACAAAATGTACTCACTGACTTTTGCAAAATGTGTTATTGGTTTTTAATCCTTGATTCTTTATTAACTTGTTTATTTAAGAAACGTTAATTGTGGATCAATATAATATTCAGTTTATTCTGAATTTTAATAGATTTTTTTCATTTTATTTTATTTTATTTCTTTTACATTTTCTTTGCAAATACGTTTCAAAGGAGCAAATGTATTTATTGTATACTTGTGTTCCAGTGTAAAAACATATAGCTTATGCAGTTTTTTCTTTTAAATTTTATTTTCATTCATCATCATGCGAATAACCTATTTGATCCCAGTTTTAGGCCTATGGCCTAGACCTGGTATTTCATCGTAATCTTTCGAGCCAGCCGTATGAGAGCTGATAGTCAGCTCAGCGGTCTTTTTAAACTATTTCAATAATAATAATAATAATAATAATAATAATTGTGGATCGATACACGTACTATACACAACTTGATATATATGAGGCATCATCGTAGTTCACTAACTCATATATTTCGAATGTTCGTTGAAATTTCAAGGTAAGTACCTGATGGTTAATCATGTCAAAGGCGGCACTAAACTAAACTGTGACCAGATCTGCGCTCAACCCACTTGTTAAATCAAAGAGTTCATCAAGAGCACTGGCTGCCAAGTAACATGTATTTAGGTCAGCGTTTCTTAACCTTTTTATGACAACGCCCCTCTTAAGAATTGGTCCTACCCTCCACGCCCCCCTTGCATCTGTTCCACACGTGATCTTTTCCCTCCACGCCCCCCTTGCATCTTTTCCCTCCACACACCCCTTGCATCTTTTCCCTCCACGCCCCCCTTGCATCTATGAGTAAAATTCCCTCACAGATGTAAAGGAAAATAACAAAACATGGTAAACCCAACGAGTACAACTGGAGGAGTAGACTACAAGAAACTTATGTTTTAAGGCGACACTTTTGCATTTTTTCATAAGCTTCTGAATATTAGTTCTTCACTCTTGTTAAGAGAATAACGAATATAATTAGAGAATTTTTATTTTTTCCTTATGGCTCGCGTCTCCCCTGGAAATTGCTGAAGCTCCCCGGGTTAAGAACCACTGATTTAGATTGATGTTAGTTCCTCGTTGGTCAAGTGGATTTCGCGCTCGACTACCAATCCGGTGGACCGAAGTTCGATTCTCGGCTCCGCCAACGCGGAACCAGAGGAATTTATTTCTGGTGATAGAAATTCATTTTTCGATATAATGTGGTTCGGATCCCACAATAAGCTGTAGGTCCCGTTGCTAGGTAACCAATTGGTTCCTAGCTACGTAAAAATATCTAATCCTTCGGGCCAGCCCTAGGAGAGCTGTTAATCAGCTCCGTGGTCTGGGAAAACTAAGATATACTTAACTTAGATCGATGTTTATCCTTTAATAGCCCATATGGCCTCCCTTACTGATAATAGCATTTATGTTCCTTACTGATATATGATCTTCTTCTTCTTCTTTCCCGCCGTTGTCCCTACATCAAGGGGTCGGTTGCCTGATGCGCCTTCTCCACTACCTTCTACCATAGGCATCATCCTGCACCAAACCTCTTCTCTCCCTTACTGATATACGGTATATGTGGGCAAATGATTTACAGATATAGTTATTGATTAAAAAAAAAAAACTGTTGGAGTTGCCAGTGAGCATGAACGATTTGCCTGGCAATTTTCTCTCCAATCAGCCAGGCCAGTGACTGGGCCCTCAACAGCCATTCGACTGAGTATATGGAATGACAATTATTTTCAACAACAGTTCTTAGTAAGTAGATTATTATTAGTTGGTTTTAAAGGAACTTACCGTGAAAATGATATTTTATTATTATTATTATTATTATTATTATTATTATTATTATTATTATTATTATTAATTATGATGATTTTTTTTAACCAGATCACTGAGTCTAAACATTTGATTCAGTGGTGGTCTAAAAATAAACGGTATTAATTTTTTTTATTCGCTCATTGCAAGTTTTTACATCAGAGGAAAGTTTGTGCCCTTTGTGTGTGCGTGTGTGTGTGTGTAATTGCGTGTGTATGTTAGGTTATCTTACTCGTCAGGTCACACGGGTCGTATTCTAGGTCCCTGGGATTTCAAATACACACATACACATACACACACACATTTACCTACTCACACACGCAATTACACACACGGACGCACACACAAAGGGCACAAACTTTCCTGATGTTAAAACTTGCAATGAGCAAATAAAAAAAATTAATACCGTTTATTTTTAGACCACCACTGAATCAAATGTTTAGACTCAGTGATCTGGTTAAACAAAATCATCATAAGTAATTAATAATAATCAATAATAATAATAATAATAATAATAATAATAATAATAATAATAATAATAATAATAATAATAATAATAATATACTTTATTAAAAGTAATGGCTACTTCAGCAGCGTTACACTTGTAGAGATTCTTCTCTATTTTGCGAATAGCGGCTTTTTCCGTGCTACTGAAACAGGGTATGGTAAAAAAAAAATAACCTTTAGTCTTTTATTATTAACCTTCCAACAGTGCCCCTTTAGAATAGAATGATAATCAGTGAACCATATATTTCATTTATTGAGGGTTTATCTTTACGTCATGATTTTTGAGTGAACATTTAATATGCTATACAAATGTTTGCTCACCCTCCCTTTATTCCCATAAGCTGTTTGCTTAGTTCTCTAATGACAAGAAACGTCAACCTGCTGTAATGAATTGTTTATATAGTGTCCCCTTACAAGGATAGGAATGCTTTGAGGTAGATTACTGTTATACCGGAGAGCTTCAGTTTTTTAATTGCTTACGGGCCACCGGTTGTTTAAATGGGTCACGATGTTATCCGTAAGTTTTTATTTTAAATTTTTATTTATTATTTTTTTTTAGCTTTTTTGATATTTGCTGTTTGCTTTACAGGTGGAAGTAAGGAAGAATCCGTGTATAATATTTACGTTCTTCTTTTTCCAGGCTCAATTAAATTAAGGTTCGGGGTCTGGCTAGTTTTTCTTTTAAATACTGATGTATTTTCATTATAAGAACAAATATATTTAGGTTTTGTTGCTAAGAATTCGTTGGCCACCGATGTTCTTCAGCACCATTTTTCTGTGGAAACCAAAATTATTAGTATAGTTAAAATGGAACGGAGAAATAACTTGATGTGAGTTTTGATATGTATGGTTGAAATATATTTAAATTATGGTTTACGTTCATTCTTTGACAGTTATCAGAGTAACGCACACAACACCACACACACACACACACTATATATATATATATATATATATATATCTATATATATATATTATATATATATATATATAGATATATATATATATATATACTGTAAACATACATAGATAACCATACATATATGTAAAACCTTTCTTTTCTTTTCATTCATTCAGATAATGTTCTAGAATGTGTCGTTTTGAATTTCCTGCACTTTAACCCTTTAACGACCAGAGATCCCATTTGGGATCTTTAAAACAGCTACTTTCGGGTAGTCTGGGTGAACAAGTTTGAGCTTGTATGAAATTGACGCTTGGCAACTTCATAGCTACACTCCCTCTGCTCTTCGAATCAAACCAATCAGAAGCCACCAGGCCCTCGCACAAAGACTGGAGGTCCTTCGACAGACACCTCAGTCGTGCGCAAGTTGGCGGAAAACAGTCAAGAGTGCCGCAGTAACCTCCAAGTTTCCCCCCCCTCCGAAACTTCGTATCATGGTAAGCACACAGTGACTGTGGGATAGTGAAGCCTAGTGATATACTTACCTTTTGATGTTGGTTTGAAGGGCTGTAGTGTTACTGACGTGTCGTAGTGACAAAAAAAAAAAAGTATAGATCCCTTGCGGGATACTTCGGTTCGTTCTTAGGCGGACCACGCTCATCCCATGAGGGATGTATCGGGACCGTAACGGTTACAACGGCCAGTAGAATACGACGTCAAGTAATTTTTTTAGTGCTTGTTTTAGACATTTGTGAATAATTTTAACAATATATCTAGATATAATAGTGATGATTTATAGATGTTAAGGTTCATGGGCATATAAATTATTTACCTTACAAGGGATTGAATGATAGGTTTTTGTTAGGGAAAGTTACATTTTTCTTTATTACATGATTTAAAGTTGTTTTTTTTATTTTTGCAGTTCAAAGCAGTATGTTTTATGGCAACGCAATGCTGCATTGGAGACTCAGGAACGTGTACCATGGGTAGCCTCCCCTGACGACGCTGAAGGAAGTGATGTCGACGTGAGCCCTTTGGACATTGACAGTGATGATGACGACCCTACCTACGTTCCTGACGAAGGCCTTACTCAGGACGATGCCTTTGACCCTCCTAACTCTAGAGGTTAGTATGAGACATCCTTAGAGAGAGAGAGAGAGAGAGAGAGAGAGAAATGTGTTGTAAACATGTATTTAAAAGTCTCGTTGTTATAATGGTATTTAAATTTGTTGCCCTTTAAAATGGTTTGTAAACATTGGGTATTTTAAAATTATTTGTTTACTTGCATACTCACTGACATACACGTGCACACACTGCATACTCACTTGACATACACATGCATGCGCACACACACATTTACTGTTTTTACTAATGTTACTTTATTCTTGTTTCAGCTCGCAAGGTCAATGTTGTTGTCCTCAAGCGATGCCTATGGAAAGAGGAAGGTGAGCCTAACCCTAAGAGGTCTCGTGCTGATGAATGGAAGAAGGAAGACATTGATATCCGTGCCCTGCCCAACTTCATCATCAGAAGCCTGACTATTTGAGGGAACCTTATGAATATTTCTCCCAGTTCTTCACAACTGAATTGAGGGGAACACATTGTGTATCAATCCAACCTGTACTCAAGACAGAAGGATGTAGGCAGCAACTTCCACATGTCAGAAGAGGATCTCATGTTTTCCTTGGCCTCATCGTGTACATGGGCCTGGTTCCTCTCCCTAGCATAGTTGACTTCTGGGCCGTGAAGACCAGGATTTCCTCAAGTTGCAGACTTCATGTCCAGGAAACCGCTTCAAGGCAATTCGATCTTCCCTTCACTTCAGCGACCAATGACCAGGCAGCTGCATCCCAAGATCGGTTCTTCAAGGTGAGAGTCCCCTTCACCAAGGTCACCAGAGAGTTCCTGAAAGTTCCTGAGACTCCTATAAACCACTCCATTGATGAAGTGATGGTCGCCTATAAGGGCACAAGGGCTGGTAACCTTCGCCAGTATGTCGCAAAGAAGCCTGACAAGTGGGGCTTTCAAGTTGTTCTGCCGCTCCAGTGTGGATGGGTTTGTGCATGATAGTTCTCATGTACCAAGGGGAGACAACCTTTGTGAGCCACCATACTATGCTATCTGAAGAGGAGAAAGCCATGTCTGTAACTTCCAAGTTTGTTGTCGCCTTAGTGAATACCATCAAGGACCCCAGAAACTCAGCAGTGTATGCAGACAACTACTTCACAAGTATAGGGTTGGCCAAGTACCTGAGATCACAGTATGGATGCCGGTATGTGGGCACTGCCAGGGAAAACCGAGTTGGTCATCCTCCCCTGACGTCTGTGAAGGAGATGAACAAGAAAGCGACACAAAGGGGGGGACACTGGACTATGTCCTCTCTGATGGCATCCTTGTTGCAAGATGGAAGGACAACAGCGTTGTGACAATCTTGTCCTCTGATGTTGGTGTGGAGCCCATGGGAACAGTGGAGCGGTACGACAGGGCAGCCAAGAAGAAGGTTCCCATTTCCTTGCCCATCTGTCATCCAGATGTACAAAAACACCGCCTGGGGGGCATGGGGGGCAATTTGACAAGAGTGACTATGTTGACACACTGTACAGGACCCCCTTCTTCAAAGCAAAGAGGTACTACATGAGGCTCTTTGCTTACCTCCTTGACTTGATCATCTGCAACGCCTGGATTTTGTACAAGAGG
>NC_061087.1:91434109-91461609 GCF_015104395.2 Macrobrachium nipponense | reverse complement strand
ATCATCATGAGAGTAATGCATATCAAGTCCATATCATGTAAACTGTCATGCAGGAAATTGGGATTAAGCTGGCGTTTATTACCGACCAGTGCAGATAGGAATTTCAGATTTATATGGTGTGTATGTGTATATATATATATATATATATATCTATATATATATATATATATATATATATATATATAAAGAGAGAGAGAGAGAGAGAGAGAGAGAGAGAGAGAGAGAGAGATATATATATATATATATATATATATATATATAGTATATATATATATATATATATATAGATATACATACAGTGATACAGGGCGCAGGGACTACTCCAAGCGACATAATCAGAGGAAGACGGACGAAAACCACACATCACTAGGTTGTCTTTTTTATTATTTTGCCGACGTTTCGTAATTATTTACAGAATCACATCTTCTGGGCTGCACATAAGAAAAGATAAAAAACATAAAAAAAGTTAAAAGTATAGTCTAAAAGTTCATTTAAAATACATTAGAGTAAAAAATGAAATAGATAAAAATAAAAACACAACCAACCTAGAGGTGAGACAGCAAGGAACTAAATGAAGGAAACCACCACAGTACGAACTTATGCTAAATACAAATTGACTCGCAGATGTATGGGTGTTCAACGATGGTACGAGTTGTTTTATAAACAACGACTCAAGGATGTTAACTCTTGTGGTTTGGTAGTATGACCGATTACACTGAAATCTTTGTTGTCAATGTAGGTTTTACATTGTTTTGCATCATTCCCTGATATTGGAGTGCTCTGGTTTGAGATTCTGCTGCCCTGTGCGGAAACTGATTCCCCGATGTGAATCGATGTGCACCTTAAGTAGTCGACTGGTGGATCCCACGTAAATCCCTGAAATACATCGGGGAATCAGTTTCCGCACTGGGAGCAGAATCTCAAACCCAGAGCACTCCAATATCAGGAATCATGCAAAACAATGTAAAACCTTCATTGACAACAAAGATTTCAGTGTAATCGGTCATACTACCAAACCACAAGAGTTAACAATCCTTGAGTCGTTGTTTTATAAAACAACTCGTACCATCGTTGAACACCCATACATCTGCGAGTCAATTGTATTTAGCATAAGTTCGTACTGTGGTGGTTTCCTTCCATTTAGTTCCTTGCTGTCTCACCTCTAGGTTGGTTGTGTTTTTATTTTATCTATTTCATTTTTACTCTAACTTATTTTAAATGAACTTTTAGACTATACTCTTCAACTTTTTTATGTTTTTATCTTTTCTTATGTGCAGCCCAGAAGATGTAATTCTGTAAATAATTAGGAAACGTCGGCAAAATAATAAAAAAGACAACCTAGTGATGTGTGGTTTTCGTCCGTCTTCCTCTGATTATATATATATATATATATATATATATATATATATATATATATATATATATATATATATATATATATATATATATAATCTTTAACTACTGGATTGGGACGAGCCCTTTTGTAGAACAATTCGGTAGCATTGGGTGTTTCATAGTACACTGGAGGCTTGTCATCAGTGTCGAACCTCCCTACTCACTCAACCCTGTTTATCTCTTGTTTTGCAGTTATCCTTATACTTTCGTTCTTCTTTGATTGAGCTTATTACGTACTTTTCAATTCTTTATTTACCAGGTAGATGATTGATTTGTCTTGGAACAACTATTCTGTATGGCACTGAAAGCAATTCCTCTCAGGGAAAGTGGATTAATTCCAAATAATATGAAACATTGAAATCCTAAATGAGTAATGAAGCCCTTTTCAGGTTCCAGAAAGAGTGAAAGATCTTGCTTTCCACGTCAACTAACCCATTTTTTCACGTCGTCCGGCCATCCCCAAAAGAGGGGGATTTCCTCCCGGAAAATGTTTCCAAAGGCCGCGCACCTTTAACGTTACCGTATATGGTCGAGTAACTCTAGGTAACTGCCACCGTAACCTTCTATGACGAGCAGTTGGGAAGGGTTCCAAGACATCTGACGATGGCATTCACTCCAAAATCAAGGATATCTCCCGAAGATGGTCCTTTTTATACGTAATGTCGAAAATTCCGTAGCATTAGACAGATGATGTCGTAGGGCCGTTCGTTCGAATAGTTGTCTGAAAATATGGTCTCCATTCACATAACGTCTGGAATCAAATAGTGGGAAAGAATAAATTAAAAAGTTATGCGAGTATTCTGACAAATTTCTTCGTATTCGTTCGTTAAACTTACAGCAGCTACGTATAATAATACAAATATCTTTTAGCATTAAATGTCATGAAGAGGAGCTTTACTGTTAAAGTACATAATGCCTTGACACAATCTTAAGGGTTTGGTAGAAGATTATTATAATCCAAGCCATTACTTTTGTTGTCCTTCAGCAGTAAATAAATTAGTCGTTATACGATGTTGATCCTCTTGAATAGGGGACAACCCATTATCATTATTAGGTATTTCGACCAGATCGCTCAGCCATGTAAAGAGAGGGCTTTGTGAAATAACCAATTGTTGTGTAGCTGGTATAGAGTTCTTTTAAAGGATCCTGAAAATATAATAATAATAATAATAATAAAATAATAATAATAATAATTAATAATAATAATAATAATAATTAACTGGTAATAAGGGGGGCATTATTTTGGACAAGTGAAAAGTGTTAGATTCTTCTAGCTGTTGTTACAGTGACCCCCAAAATGGATTCAAGCCTAAGCCACTCGGACATTGCCAGGATATACAGCTTTATTAATTATATTATAATTATAATATAATATATATATATATATATATATTTAGATTGTAGATATATATACTGTATCTGATATATTCCCTGCAGAATTTTGTCAGTAAAGCTCCTCTTCATGGCTTCAAAGGCTAAATGGATTTTGTTTACCGGAATATCCCCGATTTACTCTATGAATGAAAAGGAGGAATGTTTCTGTTGTCTCTTTCTGAACATTACCTGTTATTAATATAACAAATGGTCTGGTTAATGGATTAAACTCTCACCCATTCACCCGAGTGAATTAAAAGTGGATTAAAAAAGTTCATGTCATCATGGACTTGACAGCGACTAATTAATAAATGACGGGTTTCCTTATCCCTGAACTTTAGTAGTGAGTAGGAAATTAGACGAGAATTTCCTTTGTAGTGGTGACGTTCAAGAGGACAGATAGTAAACAAGGGTGAAATATATTCCCAGAAGAATAAAACAAAAGACGATTAGGGAAACTATTTATATGCCTGAAAGGGTTCTGAATCCTCCTCAGAAATTGTGTGTCAAGGTGGTTGAATGAAGGCTACATAATGAAACGCCATTACATGAAAAATTTTCTGTACCGTCCATTTGAGGGGTTTTCAGTCTGGGGTACGTCAAGGGGTACGCGCTCCCATTGGGTCTCGAAGGAATGTGCTTACACCCACCTTCGATGTGCTTTAGCAAAAACTGCCCCTCGGTCAACTAGAGTAGTTAATGAAAAACAGTTTCAGCTATTTCATTAACTCCCTTTGCAGCTGATGTAATGATAATGTATTTTGTTTTTGCAGCTCAGTACCATAACCTTGAAAATTTACTGCATAGCCAGAGGTAAGTAATCATAAAAAATGCTTTATTTTTTATGGAATTCTTAATCTTTACAATATTACTTGTTATGTCTGGAGAGTTATGTACTTCCCTACTTCTCCTCTGTACAGTACTTGCAAATATACATAATGGAATGTTTTTCTGAGTTGGCTTTGTTTTATAATGCCCGAAAGGGAACAGGGGGAGGAAAAGGTTGAAAATCCCTCGTCTGGTTCTTTCTCCTACAATGTTTACTGTCGTCTAGATCTAGAATAAAGCTGACGCGGTTTCATTTCTTATCGTCTTTATCCTTGCGCATATATTATCTTGAATTCATTCAAAGATAATATATGCTTAATCAGATTTACTTTAACATATTTGGATTCCGTGATTCTAATTTACATTGGCCTCGGATAAAGGATTATCCAAATAGAAATACCTCATTATATTCCTAGTAGGAATTCGATAAAAGTATTCCGGAATGGGTTATGTAGCCTCCAAAGAATTACTTTAATGATTATTAGAATAATTGGGGTTATGGGCTTTTGTGTGTTGTATTAGACGGTTCTGGAGTAGAGAGAGAGAGAGAGAGAGAGAGAGAGAGAGAGAGAGAGAGAGAGAGAGAGAGAGAGAGAGTGTTAGGAGTGGGAGAAAGATTAATTTGTTGTAATGTAAACGCAAATCTCGGATTACACTTGAATTTATTCATTATGCGAATTTCTCGCACCGGAATGCATCCCGGAATCTCTCTCTCTCTCTCTCTTTCTCTCTCTCCCCCCACTATTCTCCCCACCTCTTCTCCCTCCTTCCCCCTGCCCATGCAAATGAAATACATTTTGCAGACTCGCGATTCAGGGGAAAAAACTCCGGCTTTCTATCATCAGAATATTCATATTCACCAAAAATCCGCGGCGAATTGTATTAATTACGTCGCTGTTCATTTCTAAATCAGTCGGGGAAACATTAAAACAATGGTTATCTTGTTTCGTCAACAATGGTATTAGAGCGTATATTGGTTATCGGGAAAGTTAGTAATATTCGTCAGAGTTAAATTTCGTTTCATGGCGATTCTTGTTACTTAGAAGAATGTAATTATTCAGCTAAGAGTTCCAGCTTGATAACAATTAATAAGAATGTTCTTGATACAAAATAAAAATGCTTGAAATTTGGATATGGTTGTAGCTCCTGTCTGTATTGCAAAGGACACTAGATTCCAAGTGTAAATGTTTTTCACAGCGTGACCTATTCATTGTGAAAGATGATACTGTGTACGATGTCGACTGATCTGGCTCTCATTCAAAGCGAAAAATGAAAGAGAATAACTCGGAGTTTTTCCTTTTTTCTCTACCAGAACAGAAATACCACTCTTCGTTCTCGTGAATTAAACCCAATACTATAGTTGGAACGAAAATTCAATTAAGTGAACGTTCCTCGGTTGCAGAACGTGGTATAATTATACACACACGCACACACACACACACACACACATATATTGTCGCGAGCCAGCTGCGATATCATTGGGTCCAAGGGTTAAGTTTTCAATTGATTGACTAGGTCAATGACTTGGCGTAATTAATATGCATTTGCAACAGGATAACTGAATCAATAACAATGCAAGACCAATGAAAAGGGGTGACAGCCAACAGAAAGTAGTCAATTGAGCAATGTGAAATGTGTACAACTACCAAAGTTTGTTCCAAAAGAAAACACTCCATCCACTAACATTGAGTATAATTTCACTAAAATGCGAAGGATATTGCAATGGCTTCTATTCAACCCCGTGGCATGTAGGCTATGTTAAACAAAGTTACAAACACGAACTAGAGCCACACCAGTTACGATGTAATAATTAAGATAACTAGAACTAATTCTAAAGTTAACAGGATTTCCTTCAACGGGTCTGACGCAAAACAGCTAAAGACAAATTAACACTTAAGTAATATCATCTATGATTACTAGTGGACTGTTTCGTTTGCACTTGTTTCTGTTTAACACAGTTGAATGGCACACAGGTAGCCACAACAGCACTGTTGGTACAGCTACTATAAGATATTCAGAGTTGTTGCGACTGAGGAATTTAATTTGCTTATGAGGTGCAAGCACAAAGCAAAACTTCATTATGTTCCACATTAGGAGTCAAGCAAAATTATTACTCGACAGCTTGACGTCAAGAGCAAAGAATCACTTATTAAGATATACCTTTATTACTGCACCGAGATTTATGCCATTGCAGTGGGTCACATTTTCACCAGAATGGGAATTTGGGAAAAACAAATTCACAGGATGTTTTGTGGATATAAGAATGGGAATAGAGACGTTGGTTAGGAAATGGAGCTGGGATTACAGACATTGATTTAAATAAAAAATACAGTTCTCTCAGCACATTACCTGATATGTCAGTGGACTTGACATTCATTGGGATGGTGACCAGTGAGGATGGTGGCTGAGGAAGCTGGTATCTTCTTGCTGTCAATGAAGGGAGTCAGCAGGGTGCAGCTGAATTGGCTGATCGCACAAGACCGATAGTAGGAGGTTTTGACTGTGTTGGTGAGTTTGGGATTCGTCTGGAGTATGAGTCCGTTAGGGAAAGGCTCATAGGCTTCTAGCATAAGCCAAGGCACTGGGCCGGATGAGTTCCTCTCGGCTTGCAAGGTGGACAACTGAGTCCAGGTGATAGTTATGGGCATAGGTCTCATGGGCCCCTATATCCCTGTCTGCAGCCACCATCTTGGATGTTTTTTCATTGGTGGCTTCCATTGTTTGCTCATCAGAGGAGGATCCTTCAAATCCCCCAGGGAATGCTGGAAGAGAATATTTCGACAGAAACTAGTGTCTCTTAATGGAACAACAATGGAAGGTTCGGCGCTTAGGAGAGAGAGGTTGAGAGTGAGTGGAGTTATTAGATGCGAAAGGGTTAGGGTCAGGTCAAAGTTCAGTGGCCCATGACAGGGTTGAGAAGGGCCGGCTGCTGGAGCAATGTTAGTGAAGATTTCGCGCCCCTAGGGGAATTGACACAATAGCGGGAAAAGAGGTGTAAAGATTAAACCTTGTCCCCTTTTCCCATGAGTGTTGTGACCAAATGCAGGTGGGTATTGCAGGTGGCCAGCTAGTTGGGGTGGTGTGAAGCTCTAATGACAGCTGGAGGCTGTTAAAGGTGATTATACGGAATTGGATAGGGAATTAAACAATAGGGTTAAGGGATGGAAATTACCGGGGATCGGCTAAAGGACTCATTAACGATGATACAGGTGTTCTAAAAGGGAATGCCGTGTTTTTGCTGCCGCTAATCCGAGCATCCTTTGGGAGTTCACTTTGAGTGTCTGGGTGTTGCCTATTGCATTCACAGTCCAGTGTCTTGAAAGGAAATTTCAAGGCTACACAAGATATATTAAGCAAAATGTAGCTAAGCTGGGCTTATTTTGATTTATGGTAACATTAAAGGGTCGAAGACAAGGCGCCTTGGAGTGTCTGTGATTTATTTGACAGAGAGATGAATTGGCCTAATTTTCCCTGGTGCCACTTTGGACACCTGTTGAGGAGATGAGGACCACGCTGGGAGACATACTATGGGGATGGAGGTTCAAGGAAGGAGAAGAAGAGGGAGACCAAGAAAGAGATAGAAGGACATACATACATACATATATATGTATGTATGTGTGTATGTATATGTATATATATAAAGTATGAATTGTAGGAATTCTATGCACGTGTAATGATATTTTCATTAAGCAAGCAATATCTAAAATGGATCAAAAGTAACAAGTTCTTTAAGAATTTATTTTGTTCTGCAGTTCTCTAAAATTTTACCTTTTCTATGAGCAAATGCTATGCACATATACTAACAGTATGTAAATAAGGTATGCACATGGTAATGTTAAATTAGTACGCAAATACTGTACAAACAATTAAGTGCGTTTATACTTGAAATTTTTTTTGCCCGATAACTACTGACTACTGTTGTTTTTCTCCTGGATACGTAGTAAATATTGCTTAAATATGCAATTATTTAACAGACTTTAAAATTAACACATTAACTTTCTGCGCGACATGAGTAAGAAAGAGAAAGAGAGAGAGAGAGAGAGAGGAGAGAGAGAGAGAGAGAGAGAGAGAGAGAGAGAGAGAGAGAGAGAGAGGGTCTTATCCTATTGAGCTTTGCTGTTGAAACTTCAGAGGTTACAAATGGCTAGGTTTTGTACCATATTTCAAATTTAAAATATTATTATTATTATTATTATTATTATTATTATTATTATTATTATTATTATTATTATTATTATTTAATGGGCATAACTTACAAAAGCGTCCCGGATTAGCGTGAATCGGGTAATTCCTTTGATATTCAGACGAGGAGCGTTCCCTTGTTTAAGCAAAAAATGGAGTCTTCCATTATTTAGTCGTGTCCTTTGATCCCTCGGGCCTGATCCGTAATTGGGTTCATTCACGGCATCGCTTGTTTCGAGTTCATCACATTTGCTATCCGAACGACGTTTTAGGAATTGCTGGCACTTTTGGAAAGTGACTGAGTCTTGCAGATTTTATGCAGTTGAGAACAAGACCGTGTGTTGCAGATGTTTCGATAGAGATGGCCTTGAGTCGTAGATTTTTATGCTGCACACGGCAGTGTGATTCTGCTGTCACTGGGTAAGTGCTGCTGTTGTTGATAATGATTTTAAACTACAGACAACGTTTCGTGCAGCGGATTCCATTTTCAAAAAGCAGAATCTCCTGTGTTTTTAACTGCACATAGAACCGACATACAAAGTTTTTTGTTACAAATAACCTTTTTTTGAACCGCGAATTACTTTTTAGGTTTGCTTTCATCATTTCGAAACTACAATTTAAATCATTAAATTGTGCAAAAAACATTTTTTTGAGGCAACAAAGGTTATGCGATATAGACATTTGTCGGAGATATTAATTTGAGTGATGTTTTTCATAGAAGTAATTTTCTTGAATCTGTGAGATACTCACATTCTAGATACAGTACCCGTCCGTCAGATCTCTTTAGGATCTCCCTATGTGTGAATATGTGAAAATGATTTTTCCTTTCGCTTTTGGATAGAATTCGCCGTCTTGTTCGTTAATTTGTAAGTAAAAAATGTAATACGTCTTGCAAATCTTTTTTTGTCAAAGTCTGGTTCAGGGTGGTCTTAATTATGGCCTGGAAAAGAGCTTCATGAGAAACTTTCCATTGAACGCTTCCAGTCAGAAAAGCGCTTCATTATAAAACGTTCTCCCACGTTTCTTCTTTCATCATTTTTTCATCTCTTTCTATTCTTCTCCATCTTTTTCCTCCCTCCGGTTGCAAAACAGGCGATGGCAAAGAGCTAATTTGTGTAATGGCGCAGCCTTAAGTCGGAGGTCACGAGCGAAAAAATAAGAGATAATTCACAAGCACATGCAACTCGGACAAAAGGAAGGCAACTAAAGAATCGGCCTTTTAGTGACTGCGAAGAAAAATGTCATTTTTCCAAACCATGACGTTTTAGCCTTTGGGTTTTAACTGGCAGAGCTTTGGGAACAATTGTAGTATTTCAAGTCTGTGTCTGCCTATCTGTCTATCGGTCTCTGTCTATCTATCTGTCTTTCTTTCTATCTGAGTAGCTGGCATAATCTTCCACATTTGTGATACTTTAATGTCAGATCTCAATTTTTACTTTCATACCTTTATTACTTTCATTTAATCCCCCAGCCCACCTGCCGAAATATTTTAACTATTTGTGCGTTTGTCGGCCTATCGATTTTTTTTTACTAACTCTTATTATATCCATTAGTACATATGATAAGACAATGCAAATACGTGGCTCGGAGTTGACTGGGCGTATTGAACAAATAAATGTTATGCTTTGGTGATGACTTTCAGTAGCGTTTTAGGTGTGTCGCGTGAGAATGTTAATACTACCATCTTATTCCTTGTATTAATGATACAGCTATGGATCATCGTCATTTTCACCACGACCAATATCATTCATCTTTCATCTTCATTCTTTATCCGTGATCTTTCACAGTCTTGTCATTTCCTCCGAAGTCATAATAGATCGAGAAAAAGGAGTATTTTAAAAGCTTCCCAGTAGAAAGAATTTAAGTCACTTTTATTGCATTGCAGAGGTAATGTGACTTTCCATTATGGTTATTCCACTCTCTCGAGTTAGGTTTTGTCTTATTGTAAACATAAGGTTGCCACTAGATAGAAAAATTAGAAGATATTGTTTTCCGTAAAATCATTGTTGTATATAATCTGCCATAATGTGCCTTGTGGCTGCATCTTTTGTCATTCGATTATTTTTCTGGAAAATGTGCAATTTTCCGTAACTTTCAAGTTATTTAAATTTATGTAATTTTCATATTACTTCCTCTTATTCCTAAGAGTGAAGGATATATATATTTATTTATTTTTTGTGAGGGAGTTCTAGCTACAGGGAAGTTATGCTTTCTATTTTGCTGTCATCTTCAACAGAATCCTTCATGGTAAATAAAAGCAAATTTTTGTAATGGTTGTCAGTCGGTTTGTGCAGATTATAAGTGTAATGTATTTTATTTTCAGATCTCCTTTTTTCTATTATAAATCTTTAGTCAAACCATAAGTTCTTTGATTAATCGCATGGAAAATAATGTTTTGAACTTGATTCTCTCGATGAGATTGCCATGCATCAACTTGGTGAGTTAAACGTGAATTAGACATTTAGAATTTTAACTACATTCATCAAGTAGAACTTCCGAGAAGATATTCAAATTTATCCATTTGCTTTATTAAAAATCGTTATTCTACCTACATGTCCCCTGATTAATCACGAGAAAAAGTAATGTTTTGAATTTAATCCCTTAGATGACATTGTCATGTGTTGACTCGATAAGTTAATAGATAAGTATCTATAAACTTATAATTTTAATTCCGTTTATTACGTTGCGTTTCAGTGCTGGTTTCCAGATATATCACGTGTTAGTTATTTTGTGATCGCGGAAATTGGAAAACTAGACGGAATGTGGAACTGAATTAAGAATTAAAGATTTTGAAAGCAACGTAATTGTTTCTATCACGAGGAGCTTGATACAGAAGCTCAAAATCGTGAATCCCTCACCTATATGCATTTCATACCGGACCTAAACTTCATTTTATTGCTGGTAATAAGACAGGAGATTGATTGTTGTTGTTTGTTATGAGTGGGGAGTGAAGTCCCATGTACAATAAAAGGGTTAAAATTGATCCATCCAGATAAAGTCAAGTATAGTTTATTGAACCCAAATGATTCAAAACGAACGAAAACGAAAATAGAAAATCAAGTGTCCTTTAGGAAGGATGTCATGACAATAATTATACTTTGTGAAACTTTATGAAGATTGTCTTGGCACAGTAATTATTGACGCGTGAGTCTTGTTACCTCGTATTGATCTTTGACAGGACCTTCAATTCACTTAAGTAAAACGGACCTTATTAGTCACAGCTGGAGGAAGTTTGCATTCCACTGTTCACTTGCAGTTGATGAATTATGAGGAATAATTCATATGTCCAGGCGTGACTCGAAACCCAAACTGCTTCAGAGAATCAAACAAAAAATTTTAAATTGGACAAAAACGACGCAGAACGACAGATGAAAGTGGATAGCTTCTGGAGGACCTAGTTTTGTCGTAATTTTTATTTTACTTGTCCAATTTGCGTAGTGAAAGGAACGGCTGTCTTTATATAGCTGCGATGTAGATCTCATTTCCTTGTCGCAGCAGAAGGAAATCATCCTTTGAAAAGTTTGGACGTTTCCCTGCAATATGTGAAGCTGCCGCCCCCCGCTTTTTTTTTTTTTTTTTTTTTATTTTTTTTTTTGATTTTTTTTTTTTTGACGGACAACCAAGGGTCTCTCTCTCTCTCTCTCTCTCTCTCTCTCTCTCATCATTTTCCATTTTTTTGTGATATACTTAGTTTTTCCTATCAATGGCTCTTGCCCAATGTATATTGGCAACCCTATACTTGAATTTAATTACATCGTGGGAGGAGGTTTGCTCAAACTATTTGCATAATTGACGTATATTTAAGGTTCACCAGATTACGAATAGATCGAACACGCACACACACACACACACACACCTTGTTTGTCGAGCAAGCAAACACGCAGATTATATTTTCCTGAAACTTTTTTTGCTGGTCGGGGTGGGGGCGGAAGAGAATCAGGGCCTAGTAAGTCTTAGCGGGTCCTGGATCCTTGGGATGGGGGCGGTAGGGGGTGTGTGGAATAGATGGGCCTGTATTCGGCGCCGTCCTCCATACTTCGCCCCGTAATCGCTCAACTTTTCGCGCACTTTATCAGATTCTCTGTCTTGGGACTTCGAAATCTAATCCAGCCGTCTCTAGGTCTCGAACGGGAGCAGTATCTATCACGACGGAAGGGTTATGGTAAGGAAATTTAGAATTTATTACTCTGGTGCGATTTTCTTTCGTTTTACGGCACTGATTCGAGTTTATAAAAAAGATTGAGAAGAAAGTATTGTGAAAACGGGTTCATCATAAAGACAATCTGGTCTTGGCAAACTTCTGTTATTTGTCTTAAGTTCAGGTTTACTATTATTTTTACCTTTATTCTGGAACGTAGTCAATTGACCATAGTGTTTTATTATTATTATTATTATTATTATTATTATTATTATTATTATTATTATTATTATTATTATTATTATTGAATTGACTGAATATTTCAAGCTTAGTATTGCTCTCGTATAGATTGAAATAAATTGCTTGAAGAAAGTACGTACAAATTCAAAACTCCATTGGCACTTACAGTTAGTGTGTTTTGTTTATTTATATTATTTTTTAACAGTGGCTACTCTGTTTGTAAATTAGCCGCCATGAGTTAACTCTACTCTGTCAAGCTGTATATCTTTCTTAGGCTTCATCTCTCTCTCTCTCTCTCTCAGTCCAGTATGAATATCAGACAGTCCCGTTCTCAAACTTCTGCGACGTCTCCTTCAGTTAACTTTGTTTTGATTGAGCATCAAATAAAAGGAATAATCCTGTCAAGAGGAAAGATTCTCTCTCTCTCTCTCTCTCTCTCTCTCTCTCTCTCTCTCTCTCTCTCTCTCTCTCTCTCGGGGCCAAACACACTTTTACTTTTCGTACCCGGTGAGGTTTTGATTTCGTATTGAAACTGGATTTTTAAAAATGATACTTTGAAGATGGAAGATGCTGGAACTTTCGTCCTTCAGCGCCTTGGAGAGTAAAGCACTGGAAACAGTCAACATTTGCAAACGTGGATTTCGTCTTTGTATCCAGCAGACATCCCAGAGTATTACAGACTACTGCAAAATGCGAATAACTTTGAGACTGTCTTATCTTGGTTTAAGAAATCCAGTTTCAGTTCACTGTCCGCCCTCAGATCTTAAAACCTACTTTGGCTAGAGGGCTGCAAATTGGTATGTTGATCATCTATCCTCCAATCATCAAAGATACCGAATTGCGGTCCTCTAGCCTCAGTAGTTTTTATTTCATTTAGGGTTAAAGTCAACCGTAATCGTGCGTCTGGCAACGATATAGGATAGGCCACCACCGGGCTGTGGTTAAAAGTTTAGTTGGCCGCGGCTCATACATCATTAAACCGAGACCACTGCAAGATAAAGGTTTTCGGTGGCCTTAATTATATGCTGTACAGGAAACTTGATTGCGCCAAAGAAACTTCGGCACATGTTTCACTCTTTTTATTTTTAAAAGGGTTTTCATTTGTGTCCGCGAATATTTCTTTCAGGGAATTTTTTCATGACCTAATTTTGTTGTTGCTTGTAGGGTCTTCAAAATCATATTTCGCGTTTCTCTCGTCTTGTGCCTAGACAGAAGCATGACTGCTCGGTGACAGTGACTTTCGTATGTTGCTCTTCTGATTCATCAAAAATTAAACCTTAATTTCTTTCTTATTTTCCGGGTTTAGGAATTAGAACTCTTGTAGTCGTAATTACGATCCTGGCTGCGAGCCCCGTAGCGTGTCAGTGCTGTCAGTGTTGTGGCAGTTTTCAGCCGCTTTTTGGCCTTGTACTGATGTCCATTCAAGTCATGTATTTTCCTTATCTCTTTATCGCGTTTTCCAGGAACTCCAACTCCTGTTCATTTTCTTAAATACTGAATGGCTGAAAGCTCCCCAGTGCCTGGCTTTACAAAGTCTGAATTTCATAAATCATTCATTCCACACTGCTGCTTATTAGAAATATGGGAATGAGACTTTTGGCGTAGCCCGTTTGGCGTCGCTGTTTCGGCTTGGCCGATTCGGCGTAGCCGATTTGGCATACAGAAATTTTCGGCGAAGAGACTGTTAGGCGTTAAATGACTACTTTGTCGCTGTAAACGACATTTAGCCATCAAATAGATACTTCGTCGTTACAGCGCAGTTAGCTCTCATTTTAACAATTGTTTAACAATTGAACAATTTTTTTTTTTCTTTTTTTTTTTTTTTTTTTTTTTTTTACATTACTTTTGGTAGCTTTAGAATTTTCAGTCGTCTAAGCCCAATTGTACGAAATGGAAGGAGATATTTTAACAAAACGTAGAAGCAGCAAAGTGATTCAAGATGGATACCTTTTTATTTTTGATGCAACGAGCAAGAGTGATTCTGAATTAAAATTCTGGCGATGTGAACAGAAAAATTAATCGCTGGATATCCACCTCCCAAAAAGCTAAAGAAATATAGAAATGCTGATGAAAGAATAAAAAAAATAGTAATGGAAGTTGAGTCATCAGAGCCTATTGAATTCCTGAAGGGTATTGCTCATAGGATCCTTTACTCTCTAAGTGAATAAAATTTATATTTTTTCCCAATTCAAGTTTTTTATTACATTATTCCACTAGTTTTTTAATAATATAAAAATTTTTACTGTTTTACTTTTTCTGAATAAAGTTCAGAAAGGACGTGTTGCATTTCTAGAAAAATTAATCGAACAAAGACGTCGAAACAATCTGACGCCTAAACGGCTACGCCGAATAGTGCTATTAGTTTTCTGACGCCGAATCGGCCAAGCCGAAACTTTTGGCAGCGTCAAATGGGCTATGCCGAAACGTAGCAAACCCTAGAAATATTGATTGAAATGTTAGATTAGAAACTTCGCGTTTAAGTTAGTTCTTAAAAAGCTAGTAATGGCTATGAAGTTTTTTTTTCTCGTATATCCAGTATAGTTCATATTGTTACGTCTTGTCATTATGGCTTCACATGGGCTTCTAATTGCACACATCTCTTTCCATGTTCACTGGAAATAGGTTTTATCTCTCTTTAGGAACTAAGTCTTAATCCTTTACCTTTTTTATCCTTATGATTATAAACATCTCTTTCACTTGTAGAAGAGTCGTTTCGTTAATGGGTTGGGGGGGTTGGTAGTAATAGGGACTGGGAAGATAATTTTTCCATTACTTGTTTATCCCTTCTGTTTGCAATGCATTCTTTAGCACAGAATGTTAGGTACTGTTTAAACCATTACAAAACCGGGAGGTATACTTGTGAACGAGATCAAAACAGAATGATTAAAGATTCAAAGTCTCTCTGACTCTTAGAATTTCTTTTTCCCTTTTGAAATGGCTAGTAAGTCATAGAAGAGGAAGAATTCTTGAAAGAAAAGTAAGATTATAATAGAATATTTTTGTTGTTACACGGTCTTATTGTTTTTATTATTTAGTCTTTTTTACAAATCAGGCACATTCAGAGTACACCCAAAATTTTAGTGTGTCCTTTTAGTACATGAGTAGCGTTAAAATAAACCCTGAAATATTTATATAATATTAAAACAATGAATAAACAGAGACGCAATGTGTTAAGTCTGTGAGAAACTTATGAGTGCTAATTTGTGAACGCCAAAGTATGGCTGGTTAGTTGTTAAACAGTGAAAATAGGACATGAAATTTATGTTTTCGACTGCTGTTATTTTGAGGGTAACTTGCTCAGCAAACGAATTGTCACTTGTAGCCAAGGTAGGTGAGTAAGGATGGGCTGTAATCTTATCCTTGTGGATTATATTAATTTCAAATTTGGGTGTTTTTAATCATTCGTGATAACATCAGTAATTTATTTGGCTAACTATCTAGGAATGTTACAGAAGCCTACTATGAGATTCAGGGCCTCTGTAACACGGTTTTTTGGATTTTGCTCCTTATCAAAGCATCGGATGTAGCTGAAAGTTGACATATGTATATTTTACAACCAAACACAAATTTTGTCAGCATTATCAATGACCTAAACCCGATAGTTTTAATTTTTATAGAGTAAAAATGATCTAGCCGACGCCATGGCCAATGATTGCGAGCCAAGAGTCGAAAAGCATTCATTACGTACGCAAAGTAATCATCGTTTTACGAAATGTTGCCCCGCCCATCCACCAGACAGAAACCCATTCACCTTATTCCATCGGCTCTGAAACCCATAGTAGTCAAGAATGGCTAACAGGATTTGGAATTGTCCCCGTGGTTGCAAAACTGCATTTGTCTTACGACTTGCAACTTTATACAGTCAAAAGAAAGCCCGTGGCCATACTTACTATAGCCTGAATAGGTTATTATTCAGTTTCTAGTTTAAATCCAATGTTTAGTGTCTTGATTTGTATTTAGCGTAACGTGATTATAATACTTGTAATGACATTCAGGATTTTGAACATTTCCATTAACTATTCACTATATAACTATTTTTGTTAAAATAAGATTTTTATCCAAAGTAAATACAAGCTTATATGTGCTAAAATCTCCAGCAGACCAACGGATCATCCGATATAATTTTTTTTCCTCTTCTTTAGTCTGTACGACCATGTTGGATATAAAGACTTTATGAATGGCGGAACGATACATAGATGTGGGTGGGGTATCTGTGCTAGCGTAGTATACTACTGTAGCAGTAGTGCCGCAAAATTAGTAATAGCAGCAATATACATGAATTAAACGTTTAGGCCAACTGCTGGGATCCTTGAGGATCATTTAGCATTTCTTACAACTACTCGAGAAATGAGTTTTTATAGCCAGAAGTTAGATTTTCTAATACAACAATGTCCATGATAGCCTTCAGTGTTATCCTGAATTACAACGAGGCCAAAGTGGGTGGAGCCTCATGAAGTCATCATTCTGACGATAATTATTGGTGAAGGTTTAAAGCCAAAATACGGTACCGGCTATTTTTTTTCAGTAAATAGGTAGATAGCCGATAAATAAAAATTGCTTGACATTGGATACAGCAGTTATCAAATCAAGCTTGTCTACTATGTCTTTGAAAATTACCAACTATTCCCTACATCTTGTCAATCTGATTGTGACCTATAAAGTAGATTATAATTTCTTAGGACACTTATTTTGGGAGTTAGACTAATAATCGAAGTGTTTTTGTATTTATTAACATATTTTGTTGGTTTGTTCATTATGACAATTATCAGTGGATTTAGAGTTCATAAAGGTGTACTGCTTTGCTTGTATTTAAATTTTTATGTCATTGTTGCCAGAGGTTTAGCCTTCGTTACGTATTGCCAATCATCCATCGAGAAAGAGGGAAGAAATGCTGTCATAAGTTACGTAACGAGTGCGTTCGAAACCTTATCTCTGAGTAAGTTGGCCCGTCTTCAAAAAAAGTCACTTTTACATTATAAGTACCAAATGTATTCAACCTACGTAATGCAGAATACAGTCAAAATTTATGTGTAGATTTAATGTGTATTCTGAATAAGCGTTATATCTATGAAATGCATAGATAAAAAGTTATTGCCAAAAAACCGTGTTACAGAGGCCCCGAATCTCATAGTAGTCTTGTGGTTATGTCACCACAAGTTTAGGCTGCTGTAGCGTTCCCTGATGGTAAGCCAAATAATTTACTGAGAATGATTCAAAACAACCAAATTTGAAACGAATAGCGAACTACGTTGGCTACAAGTGGCCAATCGCCTGCTGTGCGAGCTGCCGTCAGAATAACAGTGCCCGTCTGTGGAAAAAAGAGTAAAACACGAACATCATCAACAAACAAAAGAAGTGGGACATGTGCCCTTCTACGCTGGAGAGCCATTGCTGTGTTCTGCTGCGAGTTAAGCTTTCACATTAATGCTGAGTCGTAGAACTTTTGCCTTTAAGTTTGTCCATTTGAAATTCGCAAAGTTGGTAGAACTCTGGCGACTCCATTCAGCTCTCTCTCTCTCTCTCTCTCTCTCTCTCTCTCTCTCTCTCTCTAATGACAAAGTTTTAGGTGGAACTTTATGAAAGGGGGAGCCGTCGGCAGCTAATGCGCGTTTGTTGGAATGTACACAACTCGTATGTGAAATATGTCAAGCCTACTATGAAATTCTGATATAATTATTCTAAAGTGTTTATTATTATTATTATTATTATTATTATTATTATTATTATTATTATTATTATTGTGGTCAGTCTTGTGTCCCATACTCTCACATATTTAATCCGGATATTCGTTTATGTTACTATGCAAGATTTCTTTCTTAGTGATGTTTTTTTTAGTGATACAGATTTCGTTAAGATAAATCATAGATTATACAAGAATATTTATTTAGTCGTAGTGTGTAAAAGAGTTGTAGTGATTGATGGTGACAAGTAACATATTATATGGAAGTTGCTTGTTTAGAAGTTACCTAAACTTTTCAGTTATCAACCTATGCATTTATTCTTCATTTCTGGAGTACTGCGTTTTTTTAAGTCGTTTTCAGTTTTCATTCCCCCCCCCCTTCTTTTTTTTCTTTTTTTTTTTTTAAATGAGTTATGATCTTAGAAACTACCCAAAAATTATAGATGAAATGTTTTCGGACTCGAACTTGGCCATCAACCGCCTTTATTCGCGAAATTAGTTCATGCACTTTGGTGTTGCATTGACAATGAAAGGAGGTTAAGTAGAATTTACATATAATAATAATAATAATAATAATAATAATAATAATAATAATAATAATAATAATAATAATAATAATAATAATAATAAAGGGACAACCCGGCAATGATCGATGATCTCAAGAAAATGGGAATTGGTTACAACGAGTCCCAAGTGAGTGAATGAGTGATGTTAAGCCACTAATCAAAGATTGTATCGGTGGTAAATTATTCCCAATTTCCAACTTTTGTCTTTGCACAACCATTTCCCCAGAGGACAGGAAATCGGCTATTTTAAATTCATGCCAATTATTATGTTCATGAATCAGAAGCATCCGGTTAAATAAATCAGGTTTGAGATTTAGCCGAAGAAAACTATAGATCCAGTAGATGATAGATTTGATTGGTAGTGATATAAACTAGTTTCCATACTGATTTTATATTCTGCATTATTATTATTATTATTATTATTATTATTATTATTATTATTATTATTATTATTATTATTATTATATTCGGAAAATGAGTCCTATTCATACGGAACAAGCCCACAATGGATATTGACTTGAAATTCAAGCTTCCTAAGAATATGGTGTTCATCTAGAAGAAGTAACAGAAGGATAATAGGAAATACAGAAGGAAGAGATCATTTGTTAGAAAATAAGAAATAAAATGAATTAATACATAAATAGGTAAAAGTATAATTAAAAATGATAAAATACAAGGAGATTTCCTTTAGGGTAGTCATGCATTGCATCTTCGCTTGGACTTTTGAGGTTCCAATACATCACGACATCCTCAGGGTGACTGACTGACTGTTCCACAGTCCAGCGGTGTCAAGAATAAAGGACACCTGAAACTGAGGTATTACAAATTATCAGGTAAATTCCAAGGTTTGTTGATAGCTATAAATGAAATTCTTGAGTGACGGTTGATTGAAAAAATCATCTGGTCTCATTAAGATGTCTTTCGTAAGATATTGCATCTGTAATGCAGCCGATCCATTCATAATCAAGAGAAAGCTGCATTACGATTAGATTACACCGTAAAGACTGATAGGAATAGAATGCCATTCAGACAAATGCGGGACGTGGCCATCTTGATAAAAGGCCAACAATCCTTTAGTAATTGAGAGGAAAGAGAAAGAGATATTCATTACCGGAAAGCGAGTGAGCATCTGTTTGATTTCAATCGTTTAAACACGATTTTAATTAGCATGGGCTATCAGGATGCCTCCCCTCTGCAGCCAAGTCTTATTACCATATTCAAATCACCAATCAGGGAAATTAGTAGCATATCTATCGTTTTTTATTCTTATGAAAATTTGCATGTAAAGGAACGAACATTTATGATTTTTGATTGGTGGCTTCATAGCTTTCGCAATATTCAATTACCATCACAATGAGTTAAACTGGCGTGGCTCTTACATTGTGAAAGCCTTTGAAATGTCGTTTTAAGCGAAGTCGGGTTTTTGAGTCTGGAGATTCTAATGAATTCGGTCGGGTTGTTAGCTGTAATTACCGTAGTTTTTATTCGTTCTGATTTTGCTCCGCCATATTTTTATTCATTTGCCCGTTTCCGTATGGTGGAAGAAAGCGTCATTATGGCTGTAATACAGAGTATATTCAAGGCAACGAAAAAGTTTCGTATATTCCCAGAAACAGGAATAGCATACAAAATGATACAAGTCACTTTCAATGTTACCGTATTTTTTCTGCTATTTCTTATAAATGTAGTAACTTTCGTAACAGTATGAATATCGTTATTCTATGGTCAAGTCTAGATAAAGGGAATTGATAACTATATTTCTTGTTTGTTATATGAGGCAGATGTTTACTTCATCTGCTCAAACTACAGGAAAGTAAAAACATCGCAGAGTGCATACGCTGCTGTTTGGTCTGTTTGCAGATTTCGATGACATTTTCCTAATAGTTTCTCTACGTCTAGAGGCTTATTGTTTCTTTTCTTTTTCTTCACGATGCTCGGGTTCCTTCCTCGTTAGCGGCTGTAGCTGAACTCCCACCTGAATGTCTGAACTGGATGTGGTTGGGATTTCTCGGTAACAAGCAGGCACTCTTAATGAATAACTTGTTTCCTGGGCACCTTTCTAAAACATGTTAGTTAATTCTTGAGTGTAACGAAAGGCGAGGAGTTTTTGTATGTGATATATTTCTTTATTATTAGTATATATAAACCGGGATTGCTTATGACTGAATCTCAGATAACTATACTCTGTTTTTTCCCATCTGTCCATCCGCCTGTGTTGTTTGCGCATGGTAACACTGCGTCGCGGGCTTTAAATAGTTACGCTATGTGTAAGTTTTGGGTGAATAAAAGGATATCTGGGTGTCCATTTGCAACTGAAAAGTGTTTTAATAATTTACTGTATGCGAATTACACCGTTAATATTCGAAATAGGATATTGTTATTATTGTTGGATGCAAGCTGCCTTCTAGGGTTGGCGAATGGAGCAGCCAGACGCAGTGGTGGTAAAATTGCTTCTCTTGCTGTTCACTACGGCAAGATATCAACTGTATTGGACCATACTCTGCTACTGAGCTACGTGTTACTTCATTACACTTAAGTATATCAGTATATACTTTTAATTTTTATAAAGTGCGTTTTAGCCAGATTCGATATGACATAACTTGGTTTAGCATCTATTTAATGGAATTTGCGCCTGGCTGTTCCATTCGCCACCCCTACAAGGCAGCTTGCATTCAACAATAATAACAATATCCTATTTCGAATATTAACGATGTAATCGCATACAGTAAATTATTAAAACACATTTCAGTTGCAAATGCACACCCAGATATCTATTTAAAGCCCGTGACGCAGTGATACCATGCGCAAACACCACAGGCGGATGGACAGATGGAAAAAAACAGAATATAGTTTCCAATAGTTTAATGTAAATCCTAATTGCGCATTTAATAGTGAATTACTTATGGTGTTGGTCTTCATGAGATTAAAGTAACTAACTTTTTTAGTAACAAGCCAAACTGAATAGATGGTGAAATGGAAGTTCGGCATCGTGAAGGACGAGAGAGAGAGAGAGAGAGAACTGATTCAGATGACAGGGAATAGAAAAGATTGGAAACCCACGAGCGCAAACGTCCTTAGGAAGATGGCACATTGAGAAAGATGTGTATATATATATATATATAATTATATATATATATATATATATATATATATATATAAAATATACATGAAGCATAATAGTAGTATCACTAATATAAATTGATACATAGATAGAGATGCATTGTCTGAACACGGCTGATGCAATTTCAATCGTAATCAAGAGTGGGATTTATTCTTGTGAAGATATATCTCCTGAGCCTCGAGCTCATGAAAATGTTTATACTTGGAATAAAACTTTTTTTTCAACTAATTAATTACTTTAAAATGTTTGAGAAAAATGATGAAAAAAGAAATAGGCTCTTTAACGTAATAATCCTTCCTTAAATCACTTAATCCCAAAATGTTCGCGATCTGGAATCAAGAGCTAAACGTCTATCAGGATGTTTTAAATTCTGGATAATAGAGTTTGCGCCTCCAATCTGATGTCATTCCAGGGCGTTAGGGTTAGGACTCCCTTTCCCTCCTCTCTCCTCTCCCCTCTCCCCTCCTCCCCTGTGCCCTGTTCCTCGTGTGTGCACCCTTGAGGAGGGAGTCTCCTGCTCCTGCGACAACGACGACAACACTTGAGGTGGCTTGTGTATGCTAATGTAATTTGCGCATTGTCCTCCCAAGTCATCCTCATAAATCTATCCAATTAAGGTGTTGCACCATACCTGCATCGCAGCTTGTTGAAGTTGCTTCACTCAATATTATGCGTTATTCTTTTTTTTTTTTTTTTTGGGGGGGGGGGGGGGGGGGGGGGAGGGAGGGAGAGGTTGTTGTTGTCGTGTCGCTCGTGCAACGTCTTGTAAGAAGTTTATCATTTTATTAAAAGAGAATAATAGCTTACGTGCGTTTCTTGACGTGACGAGGCTACATTTTAAACTGATATGAACAAGATATGTATAGTTTTAACGTCAGGATTAAGCTATTTTCCTCTAAACTGGAAGGCAACGATCACATTTAAAACTCTGTCGTACTAACTGTACTACGTACGATATTTGTGGCTTATAACTACTCTCGGCAGTCGGCCATCCTTATGCACCTAGTATTTTTGTTTTATTTTCAAGCAAGATCTCTTTCTCGGGTCGGAAGTCTTACCCCTTCAAGAGTTCCAAATCGTTTTTTCATTCAGGAGTCATGCATATTTATGTACTTTCAAGACTCGGGTATCCTTATGGCTCTGCAAAAGTCTTAACTCCTCCAGAAACCGGCGTCATCTGAAGACTACTTGTTACTGTGTCATATGGCTAGAGTAGGAGTGTGCAGTTTTAAAAGATATTAGTTAATATATATATATATAATATATGATATATATATATAAAATATATATATATTATATATATATATATATATATATATATATATATCAGGTGATATCGATTATTGCTCCGGACATGATCAAGCTCAGTCAAGAAGGATTTCCTTTTGTATGTCGTAACTGATTTATTCGTTTCCTGTGTTTGATAATGTTGGTAAACTGCAGATTTCCAGAATCGTGCTGTTAGATTGTTTCTCGTTTATGTCACGTTTTATTGACTTTTGATAGTTAGCGTCTCTGAATGTGCTACGGTTATTACAAAGGACGTTTTCACGAGGTGAACGTTTTTCGACTACAGATGTAATACTGTATTCAGCGACTTGGTTTCCGTTACTCCTAGTGTCGAAAACATTCCTTGTCTAAGAATCATGTCGGGTTTTAATTCAAGATATTTTTATCCATCCGAACAAATGTTTGTGGGTGTTTTTTTCTTTTTTAATTTTTTTTTGTTTTTTGTTGTTGGGTGTTGTGAGACAAAATGTGTTATATTTACTTATTTTGTTGTTGTTGTGGGGGGGGGGGGGGGGGTTTGTGAGACAAGGGGTGTTACATATATCTCTCCCCCTTGACTTGCCGCTCTGTCGGCAGACTTTTATTTATTCAGTAACTTGTGCGTAATGAGTGGATTTTTTTTTATAATTCAGTATTATTTACCATAACGTTTGCTGTTAACATGAATTTGATTGAAATTAACGATGGTCATGGTTTGATATTTCATAGTGTAAATCTTAGAAATATCTGATAGTTTTTTTTTTATAAAGTAATGTTTAGAAAATGTTCTGTCGTAGTTATCTTATGAATTGAACGATAGTTTGGAAGTAACTTGCTATTAACATTTTCCTCGATGTGCTATAAAGTTATCTAAGTAACAATTATTTTTATAGGTTAGCTCTTGTATTAGAAAGGTTTAATTTTAATCTGAACAGTTGCGATTCAGCCAATTGTCTCTTTTCTACAATATTTCTTACTGTTGCAATACACTCAAAATGGTCTCTGGTTTCGTTTGGAAAGAATAATTAGGGTTGCCTCATGATTGTTGCACATGGGAAGGAATCAAAGTTTACGCTGCAAGTTTTGCTTTTGTTCAGCAGTTTTAAGTTATGTGTTTGTTACTGATGTTAGGTACTGTCATTACCATCACATTTATTTCTTCTTCTTCTTCTTCTTCTTCTTTTCTTGTTTTTTTTTCTTCTTCTTCTTCTTCTATTCTTACTTCTTTTTCCCTTGTCTTCTTCTTCTTCTTCTTATTCTTATTATTATTATTATTATTATTATTATTACTTTTTTTTGGTCTATCACAGTCCTCCAATTCGACTGGGTGGTATTTCTAGTGTGGGGTTCCGGGTTGCATCCTGCCTCCTTAGGAGTCCATCACTTTTCTTACTACGTGCACCGTTTCTAGGATCACACTCTTCTGCATGAGTCCTGGAGCTACTTCTGCCTCTAGTTTTTCTAGATTCTTTTTCAGGGATCTTGGGATTTTGCCTAGTGTTCCTATGATTATGGGTACAATTTCCACTGGCATATCCCATATCCTTCTTATTTCTATTTTCAGGTCTTGATATTTATCCATTTTTTCCCTTTCTTTCTCTTCAACTCTGGTGTCCCATGGTATTGCGACATCAATGAGTGATACTTTCTTCTCGATTTTGTCAATCAGCGTCACGTCTGGTCTATTTGCACGTATCACATCATCTGTTCTGATACCATAGTCCCAGAGGATCTTTGCCTGATCGTTTTATTATCACTCCTTCAGGTTGGTACTCGTACCACTTATTACTGCAAGGTAGCTGATGTTTCTTGCACAGGCTCCAGTGGAGGGCTTTTGCCACTGAATCATGCCTCTTTTTGTACTGGTTCTGTGCAAGTACGGGACATTCGCTTGCTATGTGGTTTATGGTTTCATTTTTCGTATTGCACTTCCTACAAATGGGAGAGATGTTACTTCCATCTATCGTTCTTTGAACATATCTGGTTCTTAGGGCCTGATCTTGTGCCGCTGTTATCATTCCTTCAGTTTTCTTCTTGAGCTCTCCCCTCTGTAGCCATTGCCATGTGTCATCGCTGGCTAGTTCTTTAGTCTGTCTCATGTATTGTCCGTGCATTGGTTTGTTGTGCCAGTCCTCTGTTCTGTTTGTCATTCTCCTGTCTCTGTATATTTGTGGGTCTTCGTCTACTTTTATCAGTACTTCTTTCCATACACTCTTGAGCCACTCGTCTTCACTGGTTTTCAGATATTACCCCAGAGCTCTGTTCTCGATGTTGACGCAGTCCTCTATACTTAGGTCCTCTCCCTCCTTCCTTTCGTGTTATGTACAGTCTGTCCGTATTTGCTCTAGGGTGTAGTGCTTTGAGATGCATTGTTATATGTTTTCTAGTTTTCTGGTCTATGCTCCGGAGTTCTGCCTTCGTCCATTCCACTATTCCTGCGCTGTATCTGATTACTGGCACTGCCCGTGTGTTTATGGCTTTTATCATATTTCCGGCGTTGTTTAGACTTGAGTATCGCCTTGAGTCTCTGCATATATTCTTTCCTGATCGTGTCCTTCATCTCTTGGTGTTTTATAACCCCTCCTTCCATTATTCCCAGGTACTTGTATCCCGTCTCATCTATGTATTTGATGTTGCTCCCATCTGGTAGCTTTACCCCTTCACTCCTTGTTACTTTGCCCTTTTGTATGTTGACTAAGGCACAATTTTTTTATTCCAAACTCCATCCATTATTATTATTATTATTATTATTATTATTATTATTATTATTATTATTATTATTATTATTATTATTATTATTATTAATTATAAATAGTAGGAGTAGTAGTATCATCGTTTAGAATAGATTAGAATAATTCTGGAGCTTTAACAAGGTTTACGAATTAATTATTGATTAAAGCGTTTTTAAACACAACCATAATGACAGGCTGTAATTTTTCGTCAAAAATAATACTTTGAGTGAGTATTCGATTCTTGACCCCATTCATTTCCGTTCATGATTCAGTATCGGAGAGTCCCTTTCTGCTTAGAGCAGAGTCGAGCGCTGTAAGTAATAGCGCTGTTTCAGCAATATTGAATTCGCATTGTCGCAGAACCTGTGGGAAATTCATGGAAAGGACTCCTTCATAAATGCAAATATCCTACTGACCTCCCAGGACACTTTTGTAAGGTCGGAGTGGACATTTTTTTCTCCCGGCGTTTCGCTGCATTTCAGTAAAATGGAAACTAATACGCTTATTAGCTGTTATGATATATATATATATATATATATATATATATATATATATATATATATATATATAGCACAAACGCACACGCTCACGCAAACACACACATGTGTGTATAATATATATGATAATAATAGTCTCTCTCTCTCTCTCTCTCTCTCTCTCTCTCTGTCTTCTCTCTCTCTCTCTCTCTCTCTCTCTCATATATATATATATATTATATACATATATATATATATATATATATATATGATATATATATATATATATATATATATCAGAAACTATAGATATGTGATTAAGTCAAAGAATTTACTCTTTTAATTATTTTGTCTGTAGTATCACTCACATCGCCTCCTTCATCATCCTGTTGCTTCATTACGTTGTGAAACTCATTACTTGAATATTGGCTTCTTTCATTCATTCTTTCATTCAAAAATCTCAGTCCATTGTAGCGTTTCCGCGTTCATATCCACAGTACCAGCAAGCCGCAGAATATTTTACATGTGTGTTTAATTGTTGTGGTAAGGTGTTTACGTTGTTTACTATTGTTTGCTCCATTCCTGCAAGATTGATGACGTCAGAACAGTGTCCTGTGCCTTGGCCCCGAATTTTAATCAGTGGCAGAGATATCGTCGGCAATGTTCTGAGAGCGATATTGATGCTTTTATCCGATTTTTGAGATGATCGTATTTTGTAGAATTTCTGATTTTGTGTTATGAAATTTGTCCATAAGTGTTCGTATTAAATTTAACCACCTAAATACTACCAACTCGCCTCATGATAATTGCTAGACACACTGCATTTTCTTTCAATGAATTTGATTCGATGTGAAATGATGTTGATAGCAGTCTTAACTCATAAGTGTCATTCATGGGCTCTGGGCAGTCATTTATCCTTTACCATAACTCATTTGTCTTGGGTTTCATTCACACTGGTGTAAATTTCCATTCCGTGATGACAACATTTTCATTGAAGTAGACTAAGATATTCTATCAAACTTTGGGTGGACTTGACCTTCCGCGCCGACCAATAATGTTTTATGCCATTTATCATTTATGAGGTGATTTATCCTTTAACGTTATTTTGCTAAGTTAATTAGAAGAAGCATGATCCTCGTCTAGTGTA
Source organism: Macrobrachium nipponense (assembly GCF_015104395.2). NCBI lineage: Eukaryota > Metazoa > Arthropoda > Malacostraca > Decapoda > Palaemonidae > Macrobrachium > Macrobrachium nipponense. Next base: position 91,434,461 of record NC_061087.1, on the reverse strand, counting down.
CCGTCCTTCATACATATTTATATATATTATATGTATGTGTGTGCGCACGCGCATCAATTTATGTGTTTTTCTAAAAATATTTAAAGATGAGCTGGAGAAAAGTCGAATAGTCATTTGCAAGTAGCCATACAAAAGTTTATAATTTTACCCTAATTTAGGTAATGATTTCCCGGTGCACGATGCGACGGACGGATAGACGGAACAACAGGACCCTCCCTCTCTCCCTCCCCCCACCCTCCCTCCCTTCCTCCCTCTCTCCCCCCACCCTCCCTCCCTCCTTCCCTTCAGGAGAGAGAGAACATAAAATAATGATGAAAGCGAGCCGATCGTGTATCGCATGTCTCTCGGGGAG
>NC_061087.1:91419109-91421609 GCF_015104395.2 Macrobrachium nipponense | reverse complement strand
GTAAATTTCATCTTTTCATTGCTTGATAAGTGTGTTAGCACCTGAAGGATTTACAAAGTAGGCTAATGGTCCTTAACAATTTCTCATTATTGGGATCACTGTGAAGTTCAACTCAAGATAAAAGTCAGTTATTTATAATAAGTAAATGTAATCTAGTAATGTCTCACGATTAAGTGCAATGAAAGGACTAACTGTAAAAAATACTGTAATTACTGTAATATCAGAAAATTCTGTGCACGTTAGAAGCGATGTAACTGCAGAAAATACTATTCATTTTAGAAACTGTCTTCAACCGTGTTTGTTTCTGAATTTCCGTCTTAAAAGGTGAAATCAGAATGTTAAGGCGAATAGTCAAATATTAATGAATTGGTAAAGTAGCCACGGTATCATCGAGCTGTCAAGCAAATCATAGAGAAGGTAAAGTGCACCTTTCACCAAACAAAAACAAAATAAATAAATAAATAAAAACCTATTGTATATTGTATAGGATTACTTTTAGTTTTGCTAATAAATGTTTTGAAAATGAGGAGCTAACGTAGTGCTATTGTGCCAATCATAATCAGACTGAGTGGGTTCTAATGTCAACGTACCTTATGGTATAAAGATTACTGTTTCACGCCACCTTCTAATATTTGATCTCGGGTATTACAAAGTCAGCGAAAGGAATCTGAACTATTTTGTAACTTGAAAGCGGCAGTTGTACGGTTGAAGCTCGCTCAAAACGAAGTTAAGTGAAGGGGTCAAGAGGTCACCTCTCTCTGGGAGATATTTTTTTATTCTTTTTATTTTTTATTGTTATTTTCTATCAAGATGGTATATCAATGGAACTCGAAGCCTGGCTCATCTCGCGCTGCTGAGATGATCCCCTTAACCATTGGAAATTTTATATATATTATATATATATATATATATATATATCTATAATATATATATATAATATATATATATACATACATATACATACTACATACATACATAACATAAACATACATACATAACATACATACATTACATATTACATACTACATATTATATATATATAATATATATTATATAAATAATATATATAATATATATATATATATATATAATAGTTATGGTTGGTGTGTTATGAATTAACGAATGACTTCCAAGAGGCGGGGCGCTTTTATGAGTAGGCTTTTCCTTGTTTTTGTCTCGCAAAACGTGCGCTGCTCGCTGTTCTTTTCTTTTTCCCTGCAGCCAATTTGCCTTTCCCCTCCCTTTGTTAGTACCATTTGTGTTTCCCACTTTGTCTAATCGACAAAATTTCCCTTGTGTCGAGAGTCTCTTCCCTACTCGCACTGCGCCACTGTTCCCTTTGAATTTTTTTCCTTTTTTTATTTTTTATTTCTTTTATTTGCGCGTAATTCCTCTTCCTCATTTGGTTTCCTTTTTGGCGTGTTTTTCTCAGAGCCACACTCAGACCGGCAGATCGACTGTATTCTCTTGTTTTATTTTTTCCGTTTGATTAGTATTAATTTTTTTATCTTCTTCATCATTTTATTGTTAAACGTCTTATCTTCTGCAGTCTCTCTCTCTCTCTCTCTCTCTCTCTCTCTCTCTCTCTCTGAGGAACACTGGACTGCTCTTTTTTTCGCCATTGCTTGCCTTCAAAATAAATGTAAGATTATCAGAAATTTTGCAAGTAATTTTATAGAAGGATTGTGTGGTTGCCTGTTTTAAGTATTTCTATAGAGAACTGTGTGCTTTCCCTTTAACAAAAATAGTATTTTATATCATTTTCATTTGTATATATACCATCGAAGAGACCCAAGGGAACGTTTATGTTTTCATAATTTCTTTCCTTTACGTAGCATTTTGTGAGTGCCTTTTTATATATTTCGTTCCAATTGTGATAGATTTATGGAACGATGTCACCGGCCATGTTTTTTTAAACGTTGGAAACGCAGAAGTCCTCCAAACGGGATGCCAAATGTAATCTTGTTTGGAGGCCTTGCACGAGTCTCACTCCACATTGATTTTATCTTGTTTGTCTTTCTCCTTCATTTCTCTTATATGACTTCTTTTATTTTATGTTTCGTATTCTTGAGATTGCAAATTGGCTAATAATAATAATGGAGAAACAACTCCACACTTATGTAAATGTACATATATTTAAATATATGTACATTTACGTAAGTGTGGATTTGTTTCTCCATTTGAAGACTCGTGCTACAATGAGGATTTTTAAATAATAATAATAATAATAATAGAATAATATAATAATATAAGTATAATAATAATAATAATAATAATTACTTTCATCATCATTTTTGGAAAGCAGCTAATACGTAAAGACAAAATCGCAAGCAGTAAAACTAATATTAAAACGGACCATCCTTTCGCTAACGTGGATAAAACTGTTATCGGCAAAAGTTTTCCGGTTTTTTTTCGTAGATTTTGTTCGGAAATAATTTTCGCCGAGTATTTAGCCGAGGAAAAAATGCAAATGTTTAGGCGAGACATCGTTCCTCCGCTA
>NC_061087.1:91346609-91414109 GCF_015104395.2 Macrobrachium nipponense | reverse complement strand
GGGGAGGAGAGAGAGCATGTGAGATGAGAGAAGCGAGAGAGAGAGAGAGAGAGAGAGAAATTAACGGATAAAGAAAGAGGAGGCAGAACAAAGACCACTCAATCAAATATGGGAGAATAGAGTAAAACCTGAAAGAGCAAAAGGGAGTAGTGTAGACATAATTGATAAAACGCGGCCAGCGAATGAGAGAGAGGGGGAAATATGGATAAAAATGTCAATTAGAAAGGGAGAGGAATGAGGGAGAAATGAGGTAATCACAATTAGGAATCTGAATACGGTATATAATGATTTTTCATTCTTTTACTTCTTAGTTCACTTTTTCAAAATACGGGTTTCCATTGTCGGTAGCACCAATCTTACAAGGCCTTTGCTATTTAACAAGTTGTAGAACAGACGCAAATCTTAAGACGTTATCGTCATTCTTTGCAAAGAGGTTATAAAGACACTAATGAGAATATTTAAACACTGATTAAGTTACTTGTGATCTCGGAAGACGATAATAAACCAATTAGGACCCATTGAGTGCGATGAACGGATATCGCCTTCATAGCGGCGTGTGTTTGTGTGTTTTGTGTGCGCGCGTGCGTGTGTGAGAATTTATATGTACGTGTGCATAAAGTTATGAATTTATATATCTTTTAGAACTTTGAATTTGTGCTCTTTGACGAAAATGGATTGCTAATTGTTCATGATCTGATTACGTTTATATTGTCGAAAGAGTTGAACGAGTATGCAATTTAATTAATTTATTTTTTTTCTTTTATTGTGGAATTCCGGGTTGCATCTTGCCTCCTTAGGAGTCCATCACTTTTCTCACGGTGTGTTATGTTTCTAGTAGCACACTCTTCTTCATGAGTCAGAGCTACTTTCGGCATCTAGTTTTAGCAGTTTCCGTTTCAGGGATCTTGAGATTGTGCCTAGTGTTCCAATGATTATGGGTACAATTTCCATTAGCATATCCCATATCTTTCTTATTTCTATTTTCAGGACTTGATACTTATTATCGATTGTTTCTCTTTCTTTCTCATTTACTCTGGTGTCATAATGGTATTGCGACATCAGTAGTGATTCTTTCCTCTTGATTTTATCAATCAACATCACTTCTGGTCTGTAGCCATTGCCGCGTTTCATAGCTGGTCAGTTCTTTAGTCTGTCTCATGTACTTTCGTGCATTAGTTCATTGTGCCGTTCCTCTGTTGTGTTTTTCACTCTCCTGTCTTTGTATGCTTCTGGATCTTCGTCTACTTTTATCAGTCCTTCTTCCCATGCACTCCTTAGCCACTCGTCTTCACTGGTTTTCAGATATTGCCCCAGTCCTCTGCTCTCTATGTTGACGCAGACCTCTGTGCTTAGTAGTCCTCTCCCTCCTTCCTTTCGTGTTAAGTATAATCTGTCTGTAATTGCTCTTGGGTTTAGTGCTTTGTGTATTGTCCTGTGTTTTCTAGTTTTCTAGTCTATGGCTCGGAGTTCAGCCTTCGTCCGCTCCACTACTACTACATAGTATCTAATTACAGGTTATTATTATTATTATTATTATTATTATTATTATTATTATTATTATTATTATTATTATTATTATTATTATTATCATCATCTTATCTTCACTTTCTTTTAACCAATTTAAAATAAAGCCGGCCATTATGCAATATTTTGTAGAAGATGTACGGAATCAAGGATATTTCCCGAGATCTGTGCAAGTCAAGGCTCGAAACTTTCCCTTATCACCAAAACAAGAAGACATTTGTCTCGCGTTAATCAGAAAGGATGGCTGGAAAAGAAAGGAATCGTCCTTTTACATTTACCTTCCCTAATTTTTCTAATGCCTCTTCACTTCCAGAGTAATGGGACACAAGTTTTCGTTATCAGCCCTGCTGGATGGAGATCTGTATCTTACGTTTTCTTTACTTTGGGAGAGTTTCCCGTGTTCTGTTTCTTTCGTCGAATTCGTGACTGCATATTGCTACGAGGTGAATATGACACTTAGGCGGGTTTTTCCTATATGTTATTTGCGGGAGGTTCTGTTAACTGGAAGGTTTGCTTTGCAATTTGATGTCCTTTGTGTATGTTTATGTGAATGAAATTAACAAAGTTAATTGTAATTTAGATTTACTTTCAGTCAAAATTCAGTGGCAAGAGGCATATTTTAACACTGTATGACGCCGTAACTTATTAAGAACTTGTACATTTCTGTACATTTTTTTTTGCTAAGAATGAATAAAACGTGCTTGCTTTTAGGGCAATAATTTGTCGTTTTCACTCTTAACAGTACAAAACAAATGCTCATCACTTTCATTCAAGATTCTCTTTCTACTGAAGTCCCTGAGGTGTTGATCTTTAAATGATTTTTTCATTTCTTTATTAAATTGCAACGAAACTATCACTTTAAGGTAATTAAATATTATATATTACGTGAAGAACATTGACGATGGCTGTTTGTGTGTATGTAAAAACTTCTTTTGATAAAAAAATAGATAGTTTGTTAATGATATGAGCGTTTTTCAACATATAGAAATATAGTTTTTTAAGCTTTGACATGAAATGTCCTTAAATGAATCTAAAATATTTACTAGTAGCCAGTTCTTGCTGAATGTTATAGGCAAGTGCGACTGCTACCTTCGGGCAGCGTTTCTCCAACTTCATATACTTCCCCATAGCTTCAAGATTAAAATCACGAAGGAAAGAGAAATAAAAAATTAAAAACTTATTCATGTTGTGTCACATATTGATAAATTATTTGTTTTAAATTAATATTTTACCATGAACAAAGACAGCTTTAAACAGACGAACAAGTAGCTCTACAGAGACTTTTGTTTATCATTCTCTCGAAGGGAGAAAATGTACTAGTGTTGCCGATTGACAGTTCAGTATATTTGTAAGTGCTCGCTGCCTGATGTCCTCTACCTAGGTGCCTTCAGTCACGCTTGTAATTCCCTTCGGCTGTTGGTTTCATTTATTCGCATAGTGATTCCTCTTCTCACATGGCTGATCCCCCGTGCTTTTGGAAAAAAGAAGCTGGTTTTCATTTGAAATATAAACGAACAATCTAATGTTTTATTTGAGATGTTAACCCTGACAGTCTTATTTGGTTGAAATGTAAATGAGCAGTCTAACGTTTATTTGCAATGTTACCCCGAGCAGAATAATGTTTGTTAATTTCTGACAGTGTGACCTTATTAGGTTGAAATATAAATGACGTTTATTTGAGATGCTACCGCTAATATAGTAATGTTAATTAATCTCTTGACAGTCTGACTTGTAGTTGGTTGAACTATAAATGAACAGTTTAATGTTTATTTGAGATAGAGATGGCGTAATGTTAATCAATCTCTTGACAGTCTGACATGTATTTGGTTGAAATACAAATGAAGAGTCTAACGTCCAGAACTTCGAATTGGGAAACGTTATCCAGATGCGTTTAACAGAAAGTGTTTCCGTCATTGAAGTAAAAACGACCCACTTTATTGCGATGTTAATCGGTGTTCTTTTAAGACCTGGAAACCAGCTAGCGCGTGCCTAAATTAGGACCAGGCTAAAGAGGAGAGTTGTAGAGAATCCGTAAGTAGAAGGAGGGCGTTCTGTATGCGAAGACAAGTGTCGTAGGGTTCTTGGTTAACGAAGGAACTTTTGCGTTTTAAATTTACAAGGCAAAAAGTCTACGGTACTTTATTACCTTAGTTAGATCTCGTAGTGACTGGTGAGCTTTTGTAGTCATTCGAATACAGTCTTTCCCTTTTGGGTTGACATATTTGCATATTTTCAACGGGCTTTGATAGGGAATACCGCAAAGTTTGAGATTGGTTATGATTCTGTATTGAGAGAGTTGTCAGCAAGATATTTTAAGCAAATCAGTTTTGCAGATTCCATTGTCAGCTGTTCTGGAGAAAAAAAAAACGCAAAAAAAAACGGCAGTTGAATGTTACCTCTTCGTTGACACTTATATGAACTTATATTGCATGATGACCATTTTTAGTTGTGTATAAATGTATTGTATGTGTGTATTTCCTGTATCTTAAAATGAACAGAGAGGATAAGGGGAAAATACTTCAGTCGAACGGGAGGGATATTTTTGGCATGATTCCTATGTCTACGGGGGGGGGATTTAGGGCTAATGACCATGTCCACTCAGGACAGAGAAATTTGGTAGATGATGAAGTATTGATTAGGTCCAGTCCTCACAACTACCGTTGGTGGTTAGTAACTGCTGGCCATCCTGATCTGCTCCATTCTCTCAGAGCAATCAACCAGAAACCTTTGATGGTGTCATCTGCGCTTTAAAAGATTTTGAGACTGTCGAAGAATAAAATAATAATAATAATAATAGTCATCATTAAATACTATTATTATTATTATTGCATAATTTATTTTAGGAATATGAGCTAGTCGAGTTGATACAGAAAATATTAACATCATCAGTGACTGGAACAGCAAACAGTAAACGGGAGTTACGAAGCTTGTTAAATTGACCGATTCCCGAATTCAGTTGCCCTTGAGAATATGGAACCCTTTTCCTTGCACTGAAAAAAAAAATGCTTATGGATGAAGAAAAGCAGAACAGGAAGACAAAACATTTCTTGTCTGTCTTCTCTCGTCAGGGGAAATCATTTTGATTTCTAACACTCGACCAAAATGAAAATGAGAAATGAATGAATAACGAAAAAAAAAAATTGTCATTGTCATTCAGATATCCTATTGTTATCCCTTCTGCTTATCTTGCTCTCCTCTTTCTAATATATTTTCATTCTGTCTCTCCCTCATCCATTAGGAGAGTTTATTAATTATTACTGTAATGTTCCCTCCGCTCTTTGAGTTTTTACTTCGTCTTCCTCTTTTCCTTTAGGTTTATCGCCTTTGATCCTTTCTCCTTCCCTTTTAGCAAAGCCCTCTTTTCACCATCTTTTTTTTTTGTTTTTTAATCTGAGTTTTTCCGTAGCTTTCCCACTCCCTCTGGCTTTCTATGTGTTTGTGAGAGAGAGAGAGGAGAGAGAGAGAGAGGAGAAGAGAGAGAGAGAGAGAGAGAATTGCAACATTGCATTAAGTGACGTATCAGATTATTTTGTTGGGTAAATTAGCCTTAATTGCGTTAATGTTTGTAGTGTCATACTTGAGAACCATTGAATAGTTTGTTATGTCAAGAATTTGAAGATAAATAAGTAGCTTCCTTTTTCAGAACCATTTTGTATGGATCAGAAGGTAATTCGGTATTAATTGGTCTTCCCTTAACACTGAATTCATTTTCTTGTAATTTGTGTTTGTTAACGTAATTCCTTTACCAACTGGGCTTGAGGCAGCATAAATGGAAATGAAATACCGAGTTAGTCAAGTTCAGCTCTTGTAACTGTAATGACCACACTTCCCTTTAAGCTTCTCGTTGTTTGACGATTGACTTGTGAAGCAGAACTTATAAAATGTAATTAACTTTTAATATAGATGGACGATAAGGATAATGACGACTACAAAGTTTGTAAGCGATGTATCGGGCTCTGGTACAAGATCAGTTAGTGGCTCGTATGTGACCTAAAAACGTTTGTATTGATGTGCCGGGTTCTGGTACAAGATCAGTTAGTGGCTGTTATGTAACCTAAAAACGTTTGTATTGATGTGTCGGGTTCTGGTACAAAATCAGTTAGTGGCTAGTATGTGACCTAAAAACGTTTGTATTGATGTGTCGGGTTCTGGTTCAAGATCAGTTAGTGGCTAGTATGTGACCTAAAAACGTTTGTATTGATGTGTCGGGTTCTGGTACAAGATCAGTTAGTGGCTGTTATGTAACCTAAAATAGTGGTTGTGAGGCCAAGGGCCTTGTAAAGACGAAGTGCTCTGAAACAGATGAGTTCTTTGGTTAAACTGGGTTCATGTGGTGTTTTTTTAACTTTTTCTAGGATTAGGTGATAACTTGGTAGAAGACACTCGACGAACAACGTTCGAATTATTGCCATGTTATGTGGCTTTCTAAAATATAGAGGCTGAAGACCATGACGTGGTATTTAATAAAATAATTTTGTGTAATGATATGTTAGTGCTAACAATTTAGTAATTAAAAATATGAGTAGAGTCCTTTAACAAAAAACGACAGATGACCACAACATGAGAGAGAGAGAGAGAGAGAGAGAGAGAGAGAGAGAGAGAGAGAGAGAGAGAGAGAGAGAGAGAGAGAGTTTAAATGAAAGACATTCAAAGTGTGTGAGAACTCAAGTTAGGAAACCCAAAGAAGAAGAGATAAATAAACTCAAAACAAGAATGGAGAACAAATGGGCTTGTTACAAAAGTAATAGAAAAGATAATAGTGAAATTAAGGATTGGAGGAAAGACGTGAATAGATGGTAATGGTTCACTGAGTGACAATGGATATTTTTCTTTCCATATTTACAAAGATTTTCTTTTGTTTACTTGAGAGAGAGAGAGAGAGAGAGAGAGAGAGAGAGAGAGAGAGAGAGAGAGAGTAATTCTTGGTGATAAAAATTTTGGATGTTGAAGTTTTCTAAATGATCTATCGCTTTTCTTCTTCATGGACAATTGTTCATTAAGTAGAAAAGGGAACTTTTAAATGGAAGGGAATGAATGAATCGGTAAATCAGAGCAGTAAGGTATTGACTAAAAGAAATGAAATTAAGGTACTTTTGCAACGATAGAATTGACATTCCTCATGAATTAACTTTATTTAAACGGTATTCTTCCAAGGAAAAATCTACTAATAGTTGTAATAATGATATAGAGATGTATTTAGGTTATTTTTATTTTACTTCGACTCACTCTAATAAACTGTAGTAACCTAACTCCTTTTGTACAGTGCAGATGTCTCCATTATAGCATTCTGTTTAATGGCAATAAGAACTGACTAGGCTACACGGCCGAGTAACTATTAACCAACCGGTTATTATGAGGGTTCGGCTTAATCAAATTTCCAATCAACTAACTTCCCCGGACAGAGTGGACAAGTTCATTGGTACCCCTCGACGAGCGATGGGAGGAAGCTCCCCAGTAGCATCTTCTTCTCTCTCTCTCTCTCTCTCTCTCTCTCTCTCTCTCTCTCTCTCTCTCTCTCTCTCTCTCTTCTGTAATGTTCTTATTCATATGTATATTTTAAACCTTCGTCTGTATGTGAAACAAATCAACAACGCATTTTAAATGGTAGAACACTTTTGATAAAGTGAATGATCTTGTTTACTTCATCAAACATTACAGTCTGCTGGCAGGAAAGTTGTAGAATACAGATCTGCATTTGGTGCAGCTGATATAGCTGAAACTGTGTCTGGAAGTGAAGGGCCATTAGGAATATTAGGGGTGGGTAATGGAAAATGGATGTGTTGTCCTTGTCACCCATTGATCACTGTTGACATGAAAAGAATGTGCTCATTTTTTCAGGTACAAAGAAAAGCTACATTCTTGTCTTGCTGATGTCTAGACATCAAATAAATTTAAATAGTCATTAGAGACGACATTTTTGCGAAAAAAAAAGCTGTGAAAAAATTTTGTAGAATTTTCTTGAATAATAATAATAATAATAATAATAATAATAATAATAATAATAATAATAATAATAATAATTATTATAAAACACTTGAGTTTTATTGCAATTTTGCTCAATTCAAGGCCTAATGTATTTATGATAAATGGGGAATATCGCTGCTTGAGAGATTGGAGAATGATGAGATAAGAAGTGTAGGTTTAGTAAAGATTACAGAGGTGATAAGAGAGTCACGATTGAGATGGTTTGGGCATCTTTTGAGGATGGACGACGAGGAGAGAGTGAAGAGGGCTTGGGAGGAACCTATTGAAGGATCGAGAGGGAGACTGAGCATTAGATGGCGAGATAAAGTGAAGGAAGATATGGAGAGAAGAGTCTTGGTGAAGGATGATGCCTTTGATAGAAGGCAGTGTTCTCGAGAAGGCGAAACAGGCAACCGACCCTTTAATGCAGGAATAATGGTGTGGAAGAAGAAGAAGAAGAAATGGGGAGGTGGAAGTTTTCTGATCCATGCCTATTAGAACTCTTCTTCTATTTATATACACACATATATGTATATATATATATATATATATATATATATATATATATATATATATATATATATATATATATATATATATATATATATATATATATAAGATATTGAAATAGAATTTATGGTCTTGAAGAAAAGGAGAAATTGAAAGTGAGTATGAATTATTAATGGTAATGATGATGAATAATAGTGATAATAATAATGATAGTAATGATGATATTATTCTGATTCCCGAAGAAAAGAATAAGTTGAAGGTAATTATGAATTCTTAATAGAAATTTTAAACCAATTACTAAACTCTCTTCGAGAGTCATCAGCACATTCATGAGGATAATGTTAATAGTTTCTTCGTCCATCCACATTCTGATAAATTTTGCATTTGTTGGAACTAATTGTGTGAGACACCCTAAACATTGATCTGCGATTCCAGTTCAAACAGATTCCAGTTCAAACTGAGATTTGACTTCAAACTGAGGTTTCAGTTCAAATTGAGATTCCAATTCAAACTGAGATTCCAGTTCAAACTGAAGTTTCAGTTCAAGAACACAGAGATTTGAGTTCAAACAGTTTCCAGTTCAAACTGAGATTTGAATTCATACTGAGGTTTCAGTTCAAACTGATATTCCAGTTCAAACTGAGATTTCAGTTCATACTGAGATTCCAGTTCAAACTGAAGTTTCAGTTCAAGAACACAGATTTGAGTTCAAACTGTGATTCCAGTTCAGACTGAAGTTCCAGTTCAGACTGAGATTTGAGTTTAAACAGATTCCAGTTCAAACATAAGTTCCAGTTCAAACTGACTTTCGAGTTCAAACTAAGGTTCCAGTTCAAACTGAGATTTGACTTCAAACTGAGGTTCTAGTTCGAACTGAAGTTCCAATTCAAACTGAGATTCCAGTTTAAACCGAGATTCCAGTTCCATATCCTCCTCAGCAAACACACTGCCTACTCTGGAAGGCGTGGTGTCCAAGCCCAGTGACGCAGGAAGCGCTATCATTTTGTAATCAAATCTTGCGCATGTAGCCATTCATTTCGGTTTCAGAGAATATGATCCGTGGATCTGCAAGATATATTAACGTTATAAATCAGAAGAGCACAGTCATTACGTGTGTGATATTTGGTAGAGTGCACGCGCGTGCGACGCACACACACACACACAGGTTACAAATGAATAATTAGCCAGCGGAAATGCTGTTAAAAGATACTGAGAAGTAAAATAATGTGTATGAATAAAACATTATTATTATTATTATTATTATTATTATTATTATTATTATTATTATTATTATTATTATTATTATTATTATTATTATTATTTTGTTTAAAAGTTCAAGTTATTTCTACGAAAACTTTAAAAGTATGACCTCAGGTCGACTACATCTAGCTTGCTCATTTTGCAATGATACTAATAAAGTCCACTTTTTTATGAACAAGCTCAATAATCACATTAATTTTGTTGAGCATATTTCCACATAATTAAAGACCAATGAGGACAGTCTAATATACATTAAAAATCAGAACAATAGTCAAGTAAATACGTCAAGGAAAGCAGTAAATAATTGTAGAATTCCAGTGAATTGAGAAAGCAAATTATGGCGCTGTAAAGCAGTTTTTTTTTTCTTTTCTGTAGAATTCATTTAAGAAGAAACATAAAAGGTCTCAGTATTTTGTTACTGTGGGATTTATGCTTTAGAAATTTGAAACGAGTTGATGAAAAGAAGAAAAGTCTATTGAAAGGATCAAGGAACTCGCACGTGCCTTACGGATTTGACAAAAGCAATGAAATACTTGATGTTTTTTCCCTTTGAATTTGACACCTAATAAAGTTTTATTACATGCTTACGTCGTCTCTCTTTCGTCGTAATGTAGTAATAGTGAGGTTCATATGGACTGTATCACAACATAAGGGATCTTTGCAAAAAAATGTTTTTATTTCTTTTCTGTTCATCTTCATAACACTCACATTGTCGATGTATTTGGACAAAGGTTCGCTGTCGAAGGCGCCATACGCCGCGAAGTTATTGCATTTATTCACCAAATGAAATCAGAATGGAAAACATCAATGAATATTACGCTGTTACCTGGGGGCAGCCCATGATGCACTGAGAAAAATAACACCCACCTTTTTTTGTACACTACAAAATAGTCGGGAAAATGGCGCGTTATTTGACTAAAAGCCCAGATTTGGGGTATTACAAATAGAATTTGTCTAGGTGAGGGGATTTCTGACAACGAGTAGCTTTTAAACGTTATAAATTATATAGATAGTTCTTTAACGTTTCGTAATCTCAGAGAGAGAGAGAGAGAGAGAGAGAGAGAGAGAGAGAGAGAAATTGTAATTAGATTTATTTTGTGTCCTCGAAGCTCACAAGCAGATGGAAAATTGCTGGTCTATGCGTGGTCCACGTTTTATGATCGACGCCTAGAAAGGAACTTCAGTATGATAAAACACAAAATAGTCCAGCTTGAACTTGGCATAAACATTTCCAGTTTGGTATAGTTATGAAAACGTTGAAGAAAATGGAGTACTTTAGAAATGTCCGGTTAATTAATTCGATAACTGAAAATGTTACTTGAATGCATATTCTGTCTTAAACTATTTTAAAAACGATAATGATGATGATGGTGATTATTCTTCGACAGAATGAGTGGACATTCCTATGGAGCATGCGTAGAAGAGAGAGAGAGAGAAAAAATATTTTGGTTTAAGAATGATTCCTTCCAAAAAAAAAATGTCCTTGAAAATTTAGTTTTGAAAAGTAATGTTGATTAGTCGCAACGGAATGCATTTCTTTCCAAATCATAACTAACTTGCTGTGTTTGGATTTGTGCTGCCTACCATATTGATTAGGTTGCTGTTCAAGCTATTTTCCACTCTCGTCTGGTTGAATTGCTTCTCAGCGTCTTGTCTGAATGCACCCCAACATTTTTCGCAATCTCTTTATCATAACGTTTACTATGGACAATAGTAGATTAACAGAAATTAATTTATTTCCCATCATCCTTAACACCATCATTTTTTGTTGGAATATACTGCTTGAGACGACCTATGCTCCTGCAATTACAGAAAGCTTCCTCTCTAGGTTTTTTTCCTACAAGTCTTACCAGTCTTCACTGAATTTGGAGAAAATAGAAAAAATTGTCGGTACAAAACCCGGTCTTTTGCCTTTGCATCAGTCCACTTTTCTTACTCGTAGGCTCCGAAACTCCTTACCTTCTTCGGTGTTCTGACAATAATATACTCTACGTCTTTTTTTAAAGCGAGCCTGTTACCACCAGAGGTTACAAAGTACTGAAATGATTTTTCTTGTTCTAGGGGAATAGGGTAGAATCTGCACAGCTTTGAGTCTCTTTTCTGTCCATATTCAAAAGATAGGTAAATAAGTCCCAGCGAGAAAGTGAGGTAGTCGACGAACGGTACATTAATCTGAAATGAAAAGAAAATGATTTTATCCCAAAACCGTGAGGTATAAAAGAGTCTCCGTACCGGTAGGGGGAACGTTTAAGAAGATTAACTAAAGCAGCTTAGGTCGCGACGGAGTGAGTTGTTCAGAAAAAAAAAGAAGAGAATAGTTGGAGATAATATCGATAGGGCTAATTGGAGGAAGGGAATTACAAGATATTACAGTACAGATGTAATGGAGGGATGGTGTTCATGTAATAACAAGGCTTTAGCGATAAAAGGCAGCTGAAGGTTTACACGAAGGGGAGGAAAAAGTATTTTCGAATGGCTTAATTTCATCTTGTTGCAAGATTCCACAGCCGTGCTTTGGTAAATGTAGGCGAGTCTGATACTCGTTAGTCTTAATCAACTATCTTTTTAATTATTTTTATGCACCATTAAAAGAAATATCGAAATATCAAATACTCATGAAAAAAATCTGTGCGTAATAGGTTTGTCGAGTGATGCGTTTGTGGTAGATTTTCCGGAAAAGTTGAACCGTTTAATACAGTTTTCATCCTTGAATAATTTTAAGAAATCGATGCTTTATGCGAGTGCTATATACCTATATTTTTGGGGGCGCTCGCTTCATTTCTGATTTCAGAGCTTTATATATATATATATATATATATATATATATATATATATATATATATGATATATATATAGATATATATATAGTATATATATATATATATATGTGTGTGTGTGTGTGTATATATGTGCATATATATACATATTATATATAATTATATATGTATGTGTATATTAGATATATGTTGTGTGTGTATATATATATATATATATATAATATATGATATATAATATATATATATATATAGATTATATATCTATGTTTGATATAGATATATAATGTGTGTGGGTATATATATCTATATATATATATATATATATATAGATATATATAATAATAATATGTATATTATATATGTTTAGTATGTATAAATAATATATATATATAATATATATATATAAATATGTGTGTTTGTGTGTCTGTGTGTGTGATATAAAGGCTAAAGTTATTAATAACTCGAAGCCTGCATTTATACCGGGCTTTGGGGAACAAACGGGAAGAGGGGGATAAGAAAGATGGGGTTATCTAGTAAAAGCAATAGAATCCTCATTTTTAGAGAAGTTATTAACATGGCATAATATATATATATATATTTATATATAAACAAATATTTACTAGCAAATTCATTCAACCTCGGAATAACATACAAATGTCTAATGGAGTTCATAAGCGATTCGTCACCAGGGTGACTCGAACTCCTGAATGGTTAGGTAGAGACGACTCTTCGGTGATGGCTACTGTCAATGATGGGTTGTGGCTTCTCAGCCATTCGGGAGTTCGAGTCTCCCTTGTGACAACCTCGGTATCTGCATGTTATTCCGAGGATGAGTGAATTGGAATGTTAACAACATTCATAGCTTGACGTTTGTGTAAGTAAAATATCATGATGTATGTGTCAACAATTTATATATAACACATATATGTACACATATATACATATATGCACATATATGCATACAGTGTGTTTATATTCATGCAAAAACAGCAAAACGTCCCGGCCAAAGAATATTGATTTCAGTAGAGGTTTTCGAAACCCATATGATAAGAAGATTTGTTTTCAAGTGGAAACTTCGACCAGAGTTCATTAGACTTCTGTGAACGTAATGGAAGTTAATGAGCTTTGTGCACACACTGTCTTCTGTCGACTGGGAAATTCAGAGTCATAAGAGGTTTAGGGAAAACTTAGGGACATTGTTAATTCATTAGTGTAATGTACGCCTCATTGCATGTTATACTTCCTGAAATTTACATGTTAATATGTACCATTTTTTTGGGCATGTACAGATATATACATGATACACATATATATTATATATATGATATATTTTTATTTATATATTTATGTAAAATTTATACATTGGTAAATATATGACGACGAATGTGAACCATATATTTCCCCTCTCTCTCTCTCTCTCTCTCTCTCTCTCTCTCTCTCTCTCTCTCTCTCTCTCTCTCTCTCTCTCTCTTTCAGAGGACATAAAGTCCGGCCTCCCTCATACATTTGATCGCATTTAATCTGATTACTCTAGGAAACTCCTATTTGATAATTTTATCACTTACTTTCAATGTGTAGCGTAAGAATTATGAATCTCGTATACATAACATTTGATTTATGGGAAGAGAATATGTAATATTACGTTGTAAAAATGGTTACTCAATAATTATAACCTCAGTTACAGCAAGTGATGAATTATATAAATAACGTAATAATAATAAGTGAATAATAATAACAGAGATGTTCTAGTACTTTAAGAGCTCTTAATGGTGTTTCCATCCATTACGAATGGCAGCAAGTACATTGTCGACCAAGCCTGCAGACATTAGAATTGAATTCACAGTGATAACAGACACCTTTACTTTGACCCATTGTTTATGTTCGTTATAGCGAGCTGTAATGTGTGTGTGTATATATATATATATATATATATATATATATATATATATATATATATATATATATATATATATATATATATATAATATATATATATATTATTTATATATATAAATATATATATGTATAGTATATATATATATCACATATATATGATGTGCGTGTGTGTATGTCTATGTATGTATATACATGTATGCATGAATGAGAGTATTTTACCTATTGATACTTTCACGCTTATTTTGAAATATGTTTTATGAGAGAAGTAGGGAGATATATATATATATATATATATATATATATATATATATATATATATATATATATATATATATATATATATATATATATATATATATATATATATACACACACACATATACTTACTATGGGTGTTTATTATACATTAGAATATATGGCAGCTACTTGGCAGAAATGGGTTGCAGGCCCTGTAGAAAGCCACGGTAACATCTACGTAGTTCTAGTTCCATCACCAATAAGGCGATGGCGTATTTATGCAGGTATAGGCTTTATATATCCACGTGTCTTTAGTAATGATTAGGTGGATGAATATTTTTATGTAGATATTAAGATTTTTTAACATGAACTAGGATAGGATTTTAATTGAAGTTTGTCTCATAAGACGTTAATGACTTGAAACTGTGTTATCTTCATCAGCAATCACTTTCTTGGCCGGCATTTTGCTGTACTCAGAAATATAATGTAATTCACATGAAAAGAGGCCGAAGTAAATATATGGTAATTGTTTTTAGAGTTCCCCTGAAAAAATTATTCCTGTACATCTTTTACTTAGCTTTATTTATTTATTTTTTTTCATAATTGTTCTGTTGACGCATGTTATTCATCTGGCATCCAGCCGGGCGGTCTGTTGTCTTTCATCTGCGAGGATTATTCAGCTAATATCAAGAGTGTGAATAATTGAATTCCCAACGAATTTAGACCATGTGAACCGTGAAGCCTTCTATTGCCCGTATGAAAATTGAAAATTCCTTATTGGATTATGTACGCGTGAGACAGTGAAAGCCCTAATTGAAGTTTATTGAATTTAGGCTCCCAAAAGTTTGGATTCTGAAGAATAAGCTTTCCTTTATTCTCTTCCTCTTTTATCGCACGAGGCATTTTTGTTGGTTTTATTCTCTCTCTCTCTCTCTCTCTCTCTCTCTCTCTCTCTCTCTCTCTCTCTCTCTCATATATATCATATATATATATATATATATATATGTGTGTGTATATATATGATATATATATATATATATATATATATATATATGTATGTATATTTATTATATATAGGCCTAATAAATCACAGTAGATGCACCTGATTTTAGGTCACCACTAAGCGCTTTCACGTGGTTATTCACGTTTCTTAGGGGCACAAAAGTTTATATATATATTATATATATATATATATATCTATATATATTATATATATAGATATATACATATATAAATATGTGTATGTGTATGTATGTATGTATATGTATGTATGGCTTAGTAAAGATTACATAGGTGACAAGAGTCACGATTGAGATGGTATGGGCATGTGTTGAGGATGGATGACGAGGAGGGAGTGAAGAGGGCTTGGGAGGAACCTGTTAGAAGAAGAAGATCAAGAGGGACAGAGAATTAAACGTGAAGAAAGATATGGAGAGAAGAGGTTTGGTGGAGGATGATGCCTTTGATAGAAGGGAGTGGAGGAGGCACATCAGGCAACCGACCCTTTGATGTAGGGATAATGGTGGGAAATAAATAAACCATATATTATATATAATATTAAATATGTTGTCTACCTTATTTTATTACCTATAATCTATCTATATTATTAATGTATATTTATTACCCGACCCTTTGTGGGGCCGGGTGTGCAAGTTTCTTAAAGCACCAGGAAAGAGAGGGCAGTAATACAGTGTCCAATAAATAAAGGTCAATGGAGACGAAAACACGAGAGAAAACTTAAAAATATTTATTACACCAAGCAATAAAATAAGCAACAGTCAGCCTTGTGACTATAGGACAAATATGCAGTCCTTAAATTAAATCCAGTAGGATTACCTAACCTCTAAAACTAAATCCCTAAGACAGTAGAAACATAACACAAGGAGTAAATAAAGGGCCCAAATAACCTACCTATAACTAAATAAGGTTAGGAAGGAAGGAATAGACATATAGAAAGAAAACACTTAAATTCCTACCTAATATTATAAAGCTAACCTTAACATTAACACCCTAGGATAGGGGCAAATAAAATGTTTCTCTATATGAGACTTCAAAAAAATATTTTAAACTACAGAATAGCTCCTCACAGTTTATAGAGGGAACAAAGGGTTACATCCACACTTGCTGGCGTCCAAAGGTGCTAGGCTGAGGGTCATAGCACTGGGGGAACTGACACTGTCTCACAGCAAGCCACCAGGTACAGCGTCACACATCAGGTCACCGCTATCGGAGGGAGTTCTGGAGCACAGGTAGCAACAGGGGTATACAACTAATAGTGCCACCCTGAAATAAATTCCAAAAGGATATTACCTGTTCACAGACTCCCTACATTCCTCCTCGGGCCACAATGCCCCCACAACTGCCGCACTGGCGAAGACGACGTCCTGGAGGATGCAGAGGCGCCCTTCCTGCGTCCACTCGGCTGGGAATAATTCCTCTGCGTCGTCCTGAGCCCGCAGG
This sequence comes from Macrobrachium nipponense, assembly GCF_015104395.2. Classification (NCBI taxonomy): domain Eukaryota; kingdom Metazoa; phylum Arthropoda; class Malacostraca; order Decapoda; family Palaemonidae; genus Macrobrachium; species Macrobrachium nipponense. The sequence continues at coordinate 91,397,481 of NC_061087.1, read as the reverse complement.
AAGTCCACACCTCACACACACTAGCCGGGTAGGCTACAAAAGCTCAGAACGCCGTGGGTGGCACAGGAACTGAGCCCACAGCACAAAAGGTAATCCAGGTAATCCAAAAAGCAGCTTAAGTGTGGGAGGCATGCCTGTCAGGCCCGTACTGACTATAAGAGGAACCTTATCCTCCGAAGAAAACTTTTGTCTCCAAGGACGAACACAGTAAAATCAGGAGATGAAACTGCCAGTCAACACTCCAGAGTCCATGGCAGCTCTCACCAACACCAAAAAGAAACAATAGATGGAGTTAGGAGTGAACTTTTTACACATTCCAATGCCCCGGGGAGTAGGCCACTAAACGTCTTTAGCAACACAGCCTTATCACAAGAAAAACCAAACTTAACCTTAAATAAATCAACAATTAAAAGAAAATCACAAGGCTGAGACTAAAACAAAATTAATGACAATTACGTTAATACCTGATATATATATATATATATATATATTAATATTCTATATATATATTATATAGATATTATATATAATATTTTATATATATTTGTTATATGTATATTGAATATATACATATAAATATGTAAAGATAAATAGATTAATACATACATACATGAGTACGTATACAGTCCATGGCATTGGAATTCCAAGACCATTGGGAAATACTGGTAGTATTAGTTCTTTTCACGAGGAGGATTTTCTCATTCAGTCTCGGAATCGACAGCTGCAATTAAAAACAATGTGTTAAATAGATTCCACTCGACACGATTATTCAAGCATGGATCATTGTAGGTAGCAGATTGTTTGTGTCCATAACTGGCAACGTTTATGCCGAATGATTCTCTGAAATAGAGATTTCACTGTAAATCCTATGTAAGATCTTTGACAGTCGAGACAGGAGATTTGGTTGTGTGGTTGAGCAATAGCTATTGCCTAATCCTTTTTAGGTTTGGCTTAAGCTTAACTTTCTATCGCTGCCTGGTAAAGGAATTTGGATTTTTCCAACTATCTCTAGGCTGAAATTGTGTGGTTGGATGATTTGAAAGAAAACTGAACCTTATTGAATACAGATCAGAATATTAATTTATCAAGAGATAAAACATAAAACCTTTCTGTGTGTGTGTTTACTATCACCGAAGACGGTGGTTGTTCTTTCTTGATACATCTTTGTACGATGATGACAATGATGATTGCTGTATGATGCATACGGTGCCGGTTTCGTGAGAGCATGCCTTCAAATCATTTCATCGCGTGGATTCCGACCCGTGGAGCAGTGCCTTGCTCTGCGGTAAATTAAAGTCTTGCGTTTGGGAACTTCATGGGATTGTTGTTTTTGTATGCTTTCTAGCATTTTTTTTTTCTCTCTCTCTCTCTCGCTCTCTTAAATCTGCTTGAGCGAAATCCCACGTAAAGCGAGGAACGAAGTTTATATCTATGATGTTTAGTAGTGTACTTAAAAGTTATCTACTTACTTAGGCTTCAGAGTGGGATTAGCGTAATTCCTAGGGTTTTCGCTTCTTTCGTTTTGCAAGTATTTAAAGCTGGGTCAGAAGAGTTCAGATTTAAAATGAAATTGTTTCAGAGATTTTCCATATTAAACGAAACCTTATTTACCTCTCTTTTCAGACACACCGCCAGTGGCTGTATTAACTAGGAACTACTTCTGCAAAGGTAAGTGGGAGCATTTTGGTTTTGTAATGATTTCGAACTGTAAATTCATCTCTATATTTATCTGTAACCTTACTTGTACAGATTTTCGTGTAACTTAGAAATTTTGATTCTTTTATAATTTAATGTTGAACACCATTAACACATAGACACAAGATTTGATTGTTATTACTCTCTCTCTCTCTCTCTCTCTCTCTCTCTCTCTCTCTCTCTCTCTCTATATATATATATATATATATATATTATTATATTGCTACTTTCAAAATGCATCTTTCCCCTCTTTGAAATGTCATGTAGAATTGTGTAACATTTTTTTCAGATTCCTAGATAGCTTAGATATAGGATGTTTTAAATGTGTGTTCAGATTTTGCATTACATATTGTAAAAGAATATATATATATATGACATAGAATGTAAAAAGAGAGAGATTTTCTTTGTCCTTTCGAAACTACGAGTTGTTTCCCTTTTATGTCAACACTTTGAGGTTGGAGGGTCTGCGAGATCCGTTTGCTTTCCTAAAATCTATCAACGCGTTTGATAAGCAAGCTCAAATCTTCATTTATGTTTTGGGAATCTGTCATCGTATGTGATAAAACTTCTGCTTCGAGCGATCGAGTAGAGTACGTGTCTTTTTTTTTTTAACAGACTGGACTCCTACGTGTATGTCTTTGCCGAGAATCACGTGCGGATTACACATTTTTTATGTGGAGTTGCGTAAAATTTTGAAGCTTCTGGAAGCATTTGTGCCAAAAACGTTTTGTGTCATCTCCTCAGTCCAGTTTCGCAAGGGAAGAAGATTTCATTATATCTTAGAACCTCGAGGCATTTCTCTCTCTATCTTTCTATTTGATATTTCTTAGAGTTTGTTTAGTGTTATTTAATGTTTTTGTAGAATCTGAACAAACATTGTTTCGTAACGGCGCCTGGTTTTTGTGAAAGTGTGATACAAGCTGCAGCAAGAAAGAAAGAAATTGGTATACCAAGGTAAAGTGTGTTATATTTTTATTAGTTGCAACTTATAACTAATAATGGATAGGAATTGTGGTTAACTAATAACGGATAGGAACTGTGGTTAACTAGTAACTAATAACAGATGGTTGTGAAGGTTTGGTAAAAAGTGATGGTTACAATGTTTTGAGTGAAAAAGATTTACACTTTTACACATTGCGTATTTTTGTGTTTTGTGTTTGTTCCATTGTTTGTGCACTTATTCATTTTCTTATTGAAGTGTGCCTTTTTATTTTATATTTTCATTTGCATTTACAATTTAATTGACTTAGTTATTTTCATTGCTTAATCATTGTACATTTAATTAAATTTAACACTTGTGAATTAATTTGCATTTACTTAGAATTCTTTTCAAGTTTTATTATTGTTTAGCACATGTGAATTAATTTCAAATTTTCAATTATTGCTTAACACTTTTGAATTTCAATTGAGTTAAATTTCTTGAATTTTGTGATAAATTAATTTTGATTTAATTTTACTTAATTTGATTGAAGAATTAATTAAACTTTACTTTGTTTTCAAGTAACAGTAATTTTCCTTGATATTGTGAATTTTACTTATAAATTTTGAATTTAATAATAAATTTTTGTATTTAAAATTTTTATAAGTATTTCATTTCTAACCAGTATATTTGCATTTGATTATATTTATGTTAGGTAGAAACATAGAGTGGTAATTGATTTGCTTTCCTTCAATTTACTTTCCTTCAATTTACTTGAAGTGACTTAGAACCAGGGAAGTACTTAGACTTCTGAAATCAGGGAAATACGTAGACTTTTAAAGTTGTTGATGGAGTGATGCCCTTTGATTAATTTAATTACTTATAAGATTACCTCACACCTGTTTTGATGAACTTAGTCTGATTTTTGGCAATACTGGTAAGTTGTTAAGGGATCACTGTTGCCTTTAGAGTATTCAGTCGTTTAGTACCTGTTATGAGGGGTCAGGTGTCTGGCTTTGGTGAGGTAATAATTGATGAATGTTAACCAGATACTTGGCACTTCGTAACAGTGTATTAATGGTGCCCAGAGACCCGGGAAAGCAGATTTCATTATCACTCTAGAATATACTGGTGGTGTTAGGGATATATTTTGTTAGGAGAGTGACCATATAGTTTTTGTTTTGCATTTATTGTATTGAATTGTAAGTTCATAACTTAGAGGAAAATGGCTCAGTTCAAGGTTCAGGAATTTTTAACAGCCCCTTCTATCCAAGTTTTATGTGAAACCACTCTAAGGCACAGTGGAGCGCTTTAGCAGTGGCATGTGGTGGTTATGTGTCTACTAGTATGGTAAAGGCACAAATAAGATGTATTGCTATGGAATCATTGATAAGCTCTGGTAGAATAACTGATGAAGATGAGTTAGAATTGGCTCAAGAGTTGTTGAAGTAGCACGTGCTGATCTCATAAATAAGCAAGCAGAAAAGAAAGAGAAAAGTGATGCAGAGTTAGAGCTTAGACGCATTGAAGCAGAAGAGAATTTGATTAAGCTAGAAATGCATGCTGAAAGAGAGAGAATGCAAGCTGAAAGAGAAAGAATAGACAGGGAAAAACAAGAAAGAAGAGAAAAAGAAGAAGAAAAAGCAGCAGAAGAGGAAAGAGACAGGATAAAAGAGGAAAGAGAAAGGATAAAAGAGGAAAGAGAAATAGCAAGACATGAAAGGGAAATGACATTAATAAAAGCTAGATCCACATTACGTGTAACACCGTCTTAACCCTAACCAAGGTAATCAAGACCCTGTATTTGATGTAGTGAGAGTACAGAAGTTAATCCCAAAGTTTACTGAAGAAGCTCCAGATGAGTTTTTTGATCACTTTGAGAAAGTGGCTTCAGGTATGGGATGACCAGAGGATAAATGGTCAGTTTTGCTACAAAGTGTCTTGATTGGTAAAGGGAGAAGTGCTTATCTAGCCTTAACAGCTGATCAGTGTAAAGACTACGAGGTACTTTAACACAGTGTGCTACAAGTTTACCAGATGACCCCAGAGTACTACAATGAAAGATTCAGAAATTTGATAAAAGACGAGAAGGGAACATTCTTAGATTATGCTTACAAAGTGAGAAGGTGTTTCAAACGTTGGTTAGAAGCTGCTAAAGTTAAAACTTTTGATGAGTTAGAAGAGTTACTTGTTCTTGAACAGTATCTTAAGGGAATTCCTGAACATATAAGAGCCTAGTTAAGAGAGAGAGAGGTGAAGAAACTTGACAAAGCTGCTACACTGAGTGAAGATTACAATATAATCAGTAGTAAACGTAATCACATTGTCAAGTACCAGAGTCAACAATGCCCAGGTTTTAAGTCTTATCCAAATAACAGTAACAAATTTAATGGGAAACCTACAAGTGATACTACCAAGAGTACACAAGGTAATACAACTCAGCAAACTAATGGGAAATCCTCATCCAGTTTTTCAGGACAATTACAGAAACCTAATGTTGTCTGTTTCAAGTGTGGAAGAGTAGGACACTACAGTCGAGAGTGTTACCGGAATCAACAGCAGTCAAAGCCAGTTGGTCAATTCAAGCTTGTAAAAGGCGACCAAGTGAAACAAACTACGAAGAGCAGTGTGGGAAAGAATCATACTCCAGAGAAGAATGAAACTAAACAAGCTGAATGTTTAGCAACCAGTGGAAATGTTACCTCAAGCCGTGAGTGGCTTAGCAGTGTGGAGGCTTTAAAGCCATATATCTATGAGGGTGTGCTGTCAACTCAAGAAGGAAGTATGCAGGTACCAGTCAAGATATTACGTGATACAGGGAGTAACCATAGTGTGGTAGTACATGGTTCTCACCCTTAGTTGGAGAACAGTCTCACAGGAGATTCAGTTATTTTGAAGGTTATAGGAGGAGAGGAAGTAACCCCTATATGCCGCTTACACCTGTCATGTGAATTGGTGACAGGGAATGTTGATTTTGCTGTAAAGGACTCACTGGCTGTGGAAGGTGTACATGTTCTGTTGATGAATGAAGTTGGTGGTGTGCCATTTATTCCTTGTCCTGTAGTGACAGACACACCATTGAGGATTAGTCCTACAGTAGAGTTGGAGAAGAATAACCCCCACCTGTTTCCTAGTTGTGTAACTACCAGAAGTATGAAGAGGACTATGACTGCAAGTGAAGAAACTGAGGATTTACACACCCAAGAAGGATCAAGTGAAGGATCTTTGTGCTTAGAAGAATTATTCCAGGGAAGTGAAGTTTCCCATAGTGCTGACCAAGAAGAGATTTCCCAAGAAGATGAAGAAGACGACGAGGATGAAGATGAAGAACCCGATGTTCCTGAAGAGATTCCGAGTAGTCAAAGTGTTACTGAAGACAGTAGTGAAACTACAGAGCTGAGTTAGCAGATATTGAGAATTCAACCCTAGAAGTTGGTCAAGTGACAAGAGAGAAGCTAATGGACTTGCAGAAGAAGGATGCATCGTTAACTGATTTGTTCTTCAGAGTTGTTGATCGAGAAGAGATGCAACAAACTCCTACCTGTTATTATCTGAAGGAAGGTTTGCTGATGAGGAAGTATAGACCTACAGATATACCAGGAGATGCTGTATGGGGCGAATATCATCACATTTTGATTCCATATCCGTTGAGAAAGCAAGTGGTTGCAGTAGCTCATGAGTCTGGACATATGGGAATCAGGAAGACTGTGGAGAAGATCATGAAATATATTTTCTGGCCAGGACTTCACAAAGATGTTAGCAGGTTCTGTCGTGAGTCTCATACCTGCCAGATAGCTGGAAAACCAAGTGAAACCATCAAGAAAGCCCCCCAACAACCTAAAGAAGTTAGAGGAGAACCCTTTAGCAAAGGGATTATAGATATGGTTGGACCGCTGCCGAAGACAAAGAAAGGAAATGACTATTTGTTAACATTAATGTGTCCTGTGACAAGATATCCAGAAGCAATCCCTGTCAGAAACATATCTGCGAAGATAGTTGCTGTGGAGTTTTTCTCAAAGTTTGGTATACCAGAAATAGTACAAAGTGACAGAGGAACAAACTTTACTTCAAAGTTATTCCAGGATGTGAAGAATTTGTTAGGAGTGAAACAACAGTTATCCACTGCCTGTCATCCAGACTCAAGGTGCCTTGGAAAGGTTCCACCAGACATTGAAAAGTATGCTGACAAAGTATTGTTCTGAGTCAGGAAGAGAATGGAATGTTGGTTTACCATTAATGTTGTTTGAAGTTAGGAGTGCTTATCAGGAAAGTATGGGATGTTCACCTAATGAGATGATTTTTGGAAGAGAAGTGAGAGGACCGTTGAAGATTCTTGCAGAAAATTGGGAAGAAAATCAAGAGGAAAGCCAAGGAGAGTATGTGAAGAACTTGAGGAAAAGGTTGAAAGAGATTAGAAAATTCTCTTTAGAAAACATGAAAATGAGTCAAGAGAAAATGAAAAGGAGATTTGATGCTAAGACTAAGCTAAGAAGTTTTAGTGTTGGTCAACAAGTGTTAGTGTTCTTACATGTCAAGAGATTTCCCTCACTAATAAATTTCAAGGTCCTTAAAAGATAATTTAGAAGTTAAGTGATAGAACTTATGTGATTGAAATACCAGAAAGAAGAAGAAGACAAAGGAAGATACATGTGAACCTCTTGAAACCTTATTTCTCAGAAACTAAAACTGAAACTGTGTCAGTAACCCAAACAACTTTATTTACAGAAGATGATGATGGCTACGAATTGGGAGCTGCAAGCAAGATGAATAATTCTTCAATTTTGGAAAATTTGGAGGATAAACTGAAACATTGGGGTGTTGAACAAGGTGAAGACTTGAGTGAAGTAATTAGAAGTTTTCCAGAAATTTTTACAGATGTGCCTAGACGTACTGATCTGACCAAGCATGAAATCAAGATTCAAGAAGATGGAAAACCTTTCAAGCAAAGAGCCTATTGCTTATCACCGTATCATCGAGATGTTTTGAAGAAAGAAGCTGAGTATTTGCTGCAACATGGATTAGCAGAACCCAGTTCAAGTCACTTCAGTTCTCCATGTGTGTTAGTGAAGAAACCAGATGGTTCATTTAGGATGTGTACTGATTATAGGAAGCTGAATTCTATCAGTGTGGCTGATAATTATCCTTTGCCTCTTATAGATCAGTTACTTGATAATATTCGGCAAGCCAAATTTGTTTCCAAGATAGACTTGTTGAAAGGATATTATCAAATTCCCTTAGTTGAGAATGCCAAGTTGCTGTCAGCTTTTATTACTCCATTTGGACTGTATCAGTATACTGTTCGGCCGTTTGGTCTGATGAATGCACCGGCAACATTTCAACAAATGATGGATCAACTGCTAGGATCAATAGAAGGAGTAGGTGTATACCTGGATGACATCGTGATTTACTCTACAACGTGGCAAGAACATCTGAAGATTCTGAGGAAAGTTTTCAAGAAACTACAAGAAGCAGGATTAACAGTCAACCTAGAGAAGAGTGAGTTTGGCAAGGCAACTATGCAGTACCTTGGGTTTGAAGTTGGGAAAGGCCTTCTTGCTCCAGTAAATGCTAATGTAGAAGGTATCCGTAAGGCTACCCCACCTACTACCAGGAAACAGCTACAGAGATTTTTGGCCATGGCTGGATTTTATCGTCGTTTCTGCCCAAATTTCTCAGCCGTAGTAGCTCCCTTGACAGACTTGACTAGTACCAAAGCTAAGTTTATTTGGACTCCAGAGTGTCAAGAATCCTTTGAGAAGGTAAAAGCCATATTAACTTCAAGACCAGTACTTCAAGCTCCAGACTTCGACAAGAAATTTGTGATACAAGTTGATGCGTCAGACTGTGGCGTTGGAGCTGTTCTACTTCAAGAAGATGAAAATAATATCTACCAACCTGTGTGCTTCATGTCTACAAAATTGAAAAAACATCAGAAAGTAAACTCGACAATTGAGAAGGAAACTTTAGCCTTAATCACCGCATTGAAAAAATTTGAAGTGTATGTGAATAGACCTAGGAATGAAGAAATTTTAGTGTTGTCTGATCACAATCCTCTGTCATTTATCCAGAGAATGAAAAACCATAATCAAAGCCTGACCAGGTGGTCTTGTGCCTGCAACAGTATAACTTAAGAGTGCAGCACATTAGTAGCAAAAACAATGTAGTTGCTGATTATTTATCTTGTTGCGAATCGTTGGATTCAACACCGTGATAAAAAATCTTCTGGGGAGGTATATTATATGTTGCTACTTTCAAAATGCATGTTTCCCCTCTTTGAAATGTCATGTAGAATTGTGTAACATTATTTCCAGATTCCTAGATAGCCTAGAGATAGGATGTTTTAAATGTGTGTTCAGATTTCGCATTACATATTGTAAAAGAATATATATATATGCCGTAGAATGTAAAAAGAGAGAGATTTTCTTTGTCCGTTCGAAACTACGAGTTGTTTCCCTTTTATGTCAACACTTTGAGGTTGGAGGGTCTGCGAGATCCGTTTGCTTTCCTAAAATCTATCAACGCGTTTGATAAGCAAGCTCAAATCTTCATTTATGTTTTGGGAATCTGTCATCGTATGTGATAAGACTTCTGCTTCGAGCGATCGAGTAGAGTACGTGTCTTTTTTTTGAACAGACTGGACTCCTACGTGTATGTCTTTGCCGAGAATCACGTGCGGATTACACATTTTTTATGTGGAGTTGCGTAAAATTTTGAAGCTTCTGGAAGCATTTGTGCCAAAAACGTTTTGTGTCATCTCCTCAGTCCAGTTTCGCAAGGGAAGAAGATTTCATTATATCTTAGAACCTCAAGGCATTTCTCTCTCTCTCTCTCTCTCTCCCGCGATATCCTTGAGATTATATTAACGTAACGTAAATTGGTCACTCGTAACTTAGAATTTCATATTTGATATTTCTTAGAGTTTGTTTAGTGTTATTTAATGTTTTTGTGGAATCTGAACAAAGATTGTTTCGTAACAGCGCCTGGTTTTTGTGAAAGTGTGATACAAGCTGCAGCAAGAAAGAAAGAAATTGGTATAACCAAGGTAAAGTGTGTTATATTTTTATTAGTTGCAACTAATAACTAATAATGGATAGGAATTGTGGTTAACTAATAACGGATAGGAACTGTGGTTAACTAGTAACTAATAACAGATGGTTGTGAAGGTTTGGTAAAAAGTGATGGTTACAATGTTTTGATTGAAAAAGATTTACACTTTTACACATTGCTTATTTTTGTGTTTTGTGTTTGTTCCATTGTTTGTGCACTTGTTCATTTTCTTATTGAAGTGTGCCTTTTTATTTTATATTTTCATTTGCATTCACAATTTAATTGACTTAGTTATTTTCATTGCTTAATCATTGCACATTTAATTAAATTTAACACTTGTGAATTAATTTGCATTTACTTAGAATTCTTTTCAAGTTTTATTATTGTTTAGCACTTGTGAATTAATTTCAAATTTTCTATTATTGCCTAACACTTTTGAATTTCCCTTGAGTTAATTTTCTTGAATTTTGTGATAAATTAATTTTGATTTAATTTTAATTTTCTTGAATTTTGTGATAAATTAATTTTGATTTAATTTTATTTAATTTGATTCAAGAATTAATTAAACTTTACTTTGTTTTCAAGTAACAGTGATTTTCCCTGATATTGTGAATTTTACTTATAAATTTTGAATTTAATAATAAATTTTTGTATTCAAAATTTTTATAAGTATTTCATTTCTAACCAGTATATTTGCATTTGATTATATTTATGTTAGGTAGAAACATAGAGTGGTAATTGATTTGCTTTCCTTCAATTTACTTGAAGTGACTTAGAACCTAGGAAGTACTTAGACTTCTGAAATCAGGGAAATACTTAGAATTTTAAAGTTGTTGATGGAGTGATGCCCTTTGATTAATTTAATTACTTATAAGATTACCTCACACCTGTTTTGATGAACTTAGTCTGATTTTCGGCAATACTGGTAAGTTGTTAAGGGATCACTGTTGCCTTTAGAGTATTCAGTCGTTTAGTACCTGTTATGAGGGTTTAGGTGTCTGGCTTTTGGTGAGGTAATAATTGATGAATGTTAACCAGATATTTGGCACTTCGTAACAATATATATATATATATATATATATATATATATACATATATATATATCTATATATATTCTATATATATATATAGATAATATATAATAGATATATACTATATATATATCTATATATATATATAGATATATATATATATATCTATATATATATATATATATATATATATATAAATATCATATATTTATATATATATTATATATGTCGTACGCCACTAACACGAAAACACGAGATTTGGATGTTCATTCCTACCTATATATATATCATATATATATATATATATATAATATATATATATATAGGATGTATGTATGTATGTATGTATGATGTATGTATGTATGTATGTATGTATGTATGTATGATATATATATATGTATATATATATATATATATATATATATATATATATATATATATATATATATGTATTATATATATTTGTTTACCAATCCACATATCAAAATGAAATTTGATATTTATTTTTATTTGTAAGATGTTCTTTTTGCCATCGCCATGTGTAACATATGCACCCCCATCTGTAAATAGCGCTGGTCGTTTTTACGCAAAATAATTGCAATTGAGGGACAGGATTGTAAGTTGAGGTTTCTTTGAGAAACGTTAGTTGATTGTACCTCGTTAATAAGGAAAATAAATTAGCATCTTTATACCAATGAATACTATAATCATTTTGAAATACTAGAGGAGGTACAAGGTTTTTAGGTGTAATGGATTGAAATTAGAATTGTCGGTATACTGCCAATCATTCAGTCTGCGAAGCTGAGCGGTGCTGGGTCTGGTGAACACTTAAAAACAGGGTTGGCAATGGTTAAATCAAAAGTGAGTAAATCATTGATTTTTTTCATTAAAAACATAATGATTTTTTATTTTAATTTAATTTTTTTTAATTTGAAAGCAAACAAATGGAAAAATCTGGTTTGGAGGTTAATAAAAATCAAGCATAACTGTGCTGCATCTAATTATTTTGATATAAAAAATTGTAAGTACATACTTAAGGCCAGAACTGGAAACCTAAAAGATAAATCAATAGTAATTCTGTCAAATAATACATTTTGAGGAAAAAAATTGAAAAAACATATATCAAATAAAAGAACAAATAAATAAAAAAATCAAATAAATCACTGATTTTTAAATTTTTTTTTATTTTTTTTAAATTGAAAAAATCACCAACCCTGCTTAAAAGAGTGGCCAGAAAAAGTGGCTTAATTAAAATCCCCCGAATCACTCATGGCTGGCAAGATAAAGTTTGGAAATGAAACAGACTGAAATTGCATACCAGCGTCAAAATGATATATTTGTTCAGTACGGTTTGTATTGATATGTGGAAATAAATCATTAAGAAAAACATTGCTGAAGACTGGAAAGGCTGTCCCTTGTGGACACAATTCTCTCTCTCTCTCTCTCTCTCTCTCTCTCTCTCTCTCTCTCTCTCTCTCTCTCTCTCTCTCTCTCTCTCATCTTCCCAAAAATCTCAGAATTGTGAAGAAACAACCTTTTTTTTAATGATAAGCAAAAGTAGAAAGTCCCCAGTATCCATTTTTTATTATTATTATGCGCTAAAAATTACCTTTGCATACGAGTAGTATTTTGAGTCAAGGATTTTTTAATAATCAGTTTATGTAATTAGAAAGCTCTTTACCCTCTCATAAACTGTACTTTGGTAATAGAGAGATAATTATCATTCTAAATAGCAATTTTAAATTCATATCGCAGTCCGCCTGCCTATTTATAAGCTGCATTAGTATGAATATAAACATGAATTATGAATTAATTCGCATTAAAAGTGTTAGTGAAAGCGGCGATTTTTACTTATACAGTTTTTATTTTATTTTCAGTCTGTTAATTTGTGTGTGTTTTCTAACGTATTTTTTTTATATTCACCTATTGCTCGTCCGCCTTTCATATCTATGAGCCTCCATTTTCCTTCGAAAATCCATTTGAGAGAGAAGTAAGAAAACTCAAACACTTATCTGTTGATGGTCTTTCTATATGGTATGCTGTGGGTAAAAGCGTTTTCCGATTAAGTCGCCAGACATCTTCAACAACTCTTTGGTTTTACTTTCTCTCTCTCTCTCTCTCTCTCTCTCTCTCTCTCTCTCTCTGCTCTCTCTCTCGTCTCTCTCTCTCTCTCTCTCTCTCTCTCTCTCTCTCTCTCTCTCTCTGATGATCATCTAACATGTATGAGGTCTCCCTTCCATTTTGTTCTGACAAAACTCATCGATTTTTTAAAATTATGCATTGACGCATTAAATTTGATGCTCATCATATCTTCTGGCTTATCAGCGACGCCTCTTATGATTATTATTATTATTATTATTATTATTATTATTAAAGACTACGACTCCATTCATTATGCACACAGATTAGGTTTGTCTCTATTCATGGATAATAAATCGTTTTTCGCTGGAAAAAACTAGACTCGAAAGTAGCTTAATTAGTTTGTTAGTTGTTATTATTGTTATTATTTTCTGAGCAACTGTTTGGATGTAACCGTATATTATTATAACTACTTATCTTATGTGTCTAAATTTTGTGCTGTTTTGTTTCTGTAACTATGACCACGAAGGCTTTGTATTTGCGGTAAAGAGAGCCATGCTCTCGCAACTTTCTTTGGAAAAAGAGAGAAGCCAGTGTGCTCCTTGTATCAGCCCACATTCGTAGTGTGATACATGATATGACTGATGGTGCCAGACCTTTGCTGGCAGTGGTCTATAGTGCCATTCTTGCTGGGCTTATATAATTTCCTTAGTAAGTGGTCATTTAATTGAATTTTCTATCCTGAACTGCATTTTAGTCCTGTTTTCTTTCCCTGTACATACATTCATATATACTCCCAGAATTCGGTAAGATCCACGAACATTTCGTGTATTTTTGTCTTATAGATGGCACCAGAAATTCATCGTCTTGGCTTAATTCCTAGTCGGGGTCACTGTTTTTATTGAGCCCTTTTCATGTTTATCAAATACTTTTTGAAAATTTCGACGTTTAATGTCTTTTGGCAGATCTTTCTCGGATGGATGCTCTTCCTGACTCCTACCATCCATATTAATCCAGGCAAGATGACACCAGAAATATGTTAAATTAATGCACATTTGCCTTTATATCTTGGTCTCTGTTTCTAGACCAAATCTGCAATGATAAATATGGAAGATGAGATGTTTATTAGTTTCGTGTGGGTAGAATGATAGTTAAATGGAATAGTTCACATCTTATCAAGAGTTAAAGCTACAGTTGAATATATGAATATGAAGAAGCCAGGCGAGAGGCAAGTAACATGCATAATTAAACTTACTGTGCCGTATACGTTAGTGCACAATAACATTATCGTATTAATATGTGCCGTTTATAAGATATTTTAGTCTGTGCTTGGACGTAATTCAAGACACCCAATCTAGCACACTACATTTTTACTACAAGTTTGCTCTAATGAATATTATGATTAGCATGGAATTTTTTTTCTTGGGTTAAAGAGCCATTCCTATTTGAGGCTTAATGGAATCTGCTATCATCCTCTATATTTCCTTTCCAAGGCACTAGATGGCGAATCATTGGACTTAAAGTTAAGAGTACTGTGTTCCTGTTCCTTTTAACTATGTTTGAGACTGTTATAGTGGCTTCCAGTGTACGTGGAGACCCGTTTTCATATTTTATTCTTCTTAAGCTTTATACCCTTATTTTTGCCCATGATTTTAAAACCTCTCTGTCATTATTTCCATCCCTTTATTTTGCAGATGGTACCTGGGTAACTGTAATTTAGATATCCTGTATTTTGTGGTTGATGCTTTGATAGGTGTCATTTAGACTTTATGTTACTTTTACGAGAATAATTACCTGCATCAGAATTACCGGATCGTCCCGTGATGCCGAGTAATTTAGACATAGCTCCGGTACTGTTGCCACGATCATCTGCCCTTTGGCGTAATCACCGGGATTAATCGAGTGAAAGCCAAATGTCATCATTAATGAATCGTTTAATATTCATTTATCCCCACGTCTATCACGTAATGAGCTGCGCAGATTAAAGGATTTTTACATCCCCGTCAAATTTTGGATTGAGTAATTATGCCGCCCTTTTTTTTTTTATTCACGTACGAATCAAAGGATTCCGTTGATTCGCGTTGTGCCTGTTTGAACGCATTTGACGTTATGTTATGTCTACTTCTTTTTTTTCTGTAAAAGAACACTGTTGTGCCGGCTTCGTCTGTCTCCGTCCGCCCTCAGATAAAAAGAAGAAGAAGAAAAAAAAAATTCTCGGGCTAGAAGGCTGCAAATTGGTATTTTGATCATCCACCCTCCAATCATCAAACATACCAAATTGCAAATCTCTGGCCTCCTTGGTTTTTATTTTATTTAAAGGTTAACGTTAGCCATGAATCGTGGATTTGGCAGCGCTTTCTGGAGCCATGGGACACACCCTCACTCTACCGCATCTGGTGAGCAACTGGAGAGCTGCCGGTCGTAGTTGATGGTTTTATACAGCATTGTACGTTGTACTGAAAACTCGATTACGCCGAAGAAACTTCGGCGCATTTTATACTTGTTTTGTTTTGCAGTTCCCAAGATATTTCCATATGGTATTTTTCTTATTTTACTCCGTTTTTCTGATTTTTATACTGATGTGCAGTCGTGGAAGCTTGATATACAAGTTAAAACCTTGTTTTGACGGTGTATGAATGAATGAATTAATGAACCTTTCAGTAATAATAATAATAACATTCTTAGCCCAGTACGGTGGAGATTGTTCATGTGGTTGGGCCTGAAAAACAACCATAGTTACGATAATAATATATTTGTAACCATCCCATCTGATTGTTGTATTCCAGCTGTGGCTAAATTATAGAGTGGGTTCACGCCTGTATACTTCGGGGCTTTCAAGGGTTCAAACGGGGTATCAATTTCTTTTTTTCTGGTGGTGGTGTGGTGTTGGGGTTTGGGGGGGGGGGGGGTGCGTAGCGAAGCTGGCTTACATGACTCGTATATAATTGAAATTTTTATCTAGCTTATTTCCTATAATATTCCTTTCGATTATTCCTTTCGCATGGTTTGGACATCTTTTGGTTATCTGTGACTCTTAATGCATATGCACACATGCACATATATATGTGTATAAATACATATATGTGTGCGTAAGTAAATTTGAAAAATATTGTGATCTTCCTCAAAATCATGTTGACATAATTAAAGGTATTATTTACGGAGCTGCCAATGTTAAGCATGAAAGTAACTTCCATGCTCGCTATAAGAAAAGTTTGACCGATCTTAAAAAGGACAATACTATCCACATTACAAAAGCTGATAAGTCAAATAGTATAGTAATTTTAGATAAAGCTGACTACATATCACGTATGCAAGCCCTACTGGATGATGATGTGACTTTAAAAAACTAACAAAAAATCCCCTTGATCAAGTCATAAAAAACTTTAATAGCACAGTGAAAAGTATCCTTAAAGATAAAACAGAACTACTAGGCAAATTGTCAGTCAAATCTACTTCGCTACCTTACCTGTACGGATTAGTCAAAACGCACAAAGAAAATAACCCTCTGCGGCCTATTATTAGTACTGTTGGTTCAATTTCATATAAACTTTCGAAATATATAACTAAGATCTTGCCCCCGTTACTTGGAACCATCTCCGATTCTCATATATATAATTCTCTAGATTTAGTTGCTAACTTGAACAAAATTACTCTTTGCCCCACTGATAGATTCGTTAGTTTTGATGTTTGTTCTGTTTTTACTAAAGTCCCTATAGGCTCTATTTTAGAATATCTTAGTAATGAATTACCTCTACCTTTAAGTCACATTATTTCACTCACTAGGTTGTGCATTTGTGATTGTAAGTTTATATTCAATGGTGAATTTTATCAACAAATATTTGGCATGGGAATGGGCAACCCTTTACCACCTCTCCTCTCAAACTTGTACATGGAATTCTTTTAAAAACGCTGCTTACCTAATATCATTTATATTCCTGAAAAGTGGTATTGATATGTTGATGATATTTTAGCTGTTCTGCCTGCTGGTATTGATGTAAATGATTTACTCTCTAAATTGAATAACCAGTTACCATGATTAAGTTTACTCTAGAATTGGAAAAAGACAATTGTCTCCCTTTCTTAGATGTTTTGATACATAGAGAACCATTTCAATGTAAATTCAGTATTTATAGGAAACCAACCAACAACTTGACTTATGTTCATTTCTATTCAGGCTACCCTCTTAACATCAAAATATAAATTTTTTCTTCTATGTTTTTACGAGCATTGTGCATTGTCAGTCCCCAATATTTGGATCAAGAAATTGAATACATAAGAAAAATAGGGAAAGATTTATGCTATCCTTCACATATATTAGATATTTGTTATAATAAAGCCCACAAAAAGTTTTAGTGTAAGTAACACGGAGAAAGAAAATTCTTAGAACATTCTCAGTTTGCCTTATTTTAACAGATTTGAAACCATTAAATGTTAAAAGCCTTTAAGGTTAACCTTGTTTTTTCCTATAATAACACACTAAAAGGAATGATAATAAAAAATGGCTCCAGGGAAAGCAACAACATAATATATAAAATTCCATGTATGGACTGCCCCTCTTTTTATCTCGGACAGTCGAGCAAGGGCTTAGAAGTAAGATTAAACCAGCGTAAATATTCTGTAAAAACTGGGCAAACATTTAATGCAATATACATTCATTTCAGTGAAAACAACCACCGGATGAATTGGATTGGTAGTTCAGTAATTGCAAGATCAAAAGATGTCTTATCACGAAATCTTATAGAATCTGTCATAATACAACTTACTTCCCATTGTAATTTTAATATTTGTCGTGGCCTGTTTCATTTAGACCCTTGTATTTGTAACATGTTTAAGAATGACCTCAAAGATATAATTACAGTCTTAAATACAAATTAGTTGCCTTAGAGATATCTTCGTTGTATATGTATGTTTAATGTGTATTGTGAATAAGTTTTTGTTTACCAAAGATCTGAATAGATGTCGTCCTGTATAATCCCTGTGTCTGAGCATGTAGACTTAATCTTTTTGTTTTTAAATTGTACCTATGTTTATGCTTGTTTGGAAAGGTTACTCATTCTCCAGGTGTGCCGGATTTTAGGTACGAATCTCCTTATAATCCATATCTGTCAGTTATACGACTTTTCCTGTACTGTCAATTCCTCATGTAAGTCAGTTTGTCTGCTGAGTAAAGGACTTTGAGTCGAAGGATCTTGCAGAAACTCCGTTGTTTATTTTTCCTTCGTGGCTTATCCCTTTATGTATATATATATATATATATATATATATATATATATATATATATATATATATATATATATATATATAATTCGGTTGTATGATTGTGTGTGCTTGAATCGATAGGAAAATAAGTAGTAGTCACTGTGGCGTTCACGTTGTTTGTATGTGTTTGTGCCGTTTGAAGAATTGAAAGGACGAGGAATGAGGTGATAGTAAAAATAATGACTTTTAATAACGATAATAAATTTTATTTCAGCTCAACGCCATATACATGGAATATACAAAGTGTAGACAATGACATACGCAATCTAGATACGTGAAATAACATGATAAACAATGATTAACCGGCAAAATATCCACACAGTTGCCGAAGTAGTATAAAAGATAGCATTCATAATGAAGGTAATAACAGCAGCAAGTCAGGTTAACGAGTTATTGCGCAGAATGACTATTAATATCGAGGAAGTTTGAGTGTATGTGCAAGTTAGAGGTGAATGGCGCAGTGTTGTATAGATGGAAGATGTTCAAACTATCTGCTGCTAAGCAGATAGTTCAAGTATTAATGTTGGAGTTTTACTGCGCATGTGTTTATTCACGATCCTAAAATTTAGTTAAAGTATGAATGTTAGCAGCGACTGCGGTGTTGTTCTGTCTCAGGATCCACTGTTTGTCACGGCAAGAGATTTAATGTTCTAATATCTATGTAAGTATGTCCATCTGCAAGCCTTTCCACTATAAGTGGCAGTTCCTTAAAAACAACACGACAATTACTGCCTCGTTCATCCTTGAACTTCCTCGCCTTCATCAGCAATCGTGCCATCATTGTCCCTTACATTTCCTGCCTTATACCCATCTGAAGCTCGCAGACCCTCGCCAGTTACCTTGCATCCGTTATTGAATGAGACTCGTCCTTGTCTAATATGGAAATGGGGCACAACAGGAAATATGGAGGGATTATAAATGCATAGATAAAATAATTACTTCCAGTTCCTCGCTTCCCTTTTTCCTCACGGATATTATTGCAGGATATTGTTGATAGATAATTTACCTTGTCCCCACTCCATTATAGTTATTTAAATGAAAGCCATCATCAGGTTATTAGCATTTAAATGGACAAGGACAATTCCTTGTATTTTCAATTGTTTGTTTACTGAAATGCCGTAATTAATGTGCCATAAATGAACTGCGCTGCCGGAAGGTGAATGTGCTAATGAAGTCCCAGTGGGCTGTTTGAAGTAACAGATGTTTTTAATATGCTGGTATTTGCTACGTCAAGTTTCCGTTTACCTCGTTTTTGCTTTGGCTTTCATGTAAAGGATTAATGGCAATCCTGGAAGGCACAAATCTCAAAAGAGGGTTGTTAGGTTTACAATTTAATTATTCTGGTTCCTGTAGGAAAATCATTTGTGATACTGCAGCTGTAAAAAAGTAATAAATTATGTAGTTCGTGGGGAGGATCATGTAAAGAGGTAAGGCAACCGATACTACTGCTACTAGCATGACGGAGAATGTATAATATATATATATATATATATATATATAGATATATATATATATATATATATATATATATGTGTGTGTGTGTGTGTGTGTGTGTGTGTGTGTGTGTGTGTGTGTGTGTATGGATTCAGGTTAACTTTGCATTCACCAATACTTTGTCACTGGCGAGAACGTACTGGATGATGCGGAGGAGGAAATTTCCAGATCGAGGACCTGGAAGTAATGTTGCATCATCTCAGAACTGGCGTCAGCCGCCGAACCTCTCCGGTCTTAATCCGTTTTTGAGAGGGCAAAACGGGACGTTTTTCACAAATCGAAAAGAATAAGAAAAAAGAAAAGCGAAATCTGATTAAGGTCCGCGACCCTGAAGTGGGTCACCGGCCCTCGAGGAACAATAACAGGTGACGCTTTTTTCTTTTTAATTTAATACGGTGATGACTCTGTAATGAGGGACCTTTGCCAGATGAGATAATGATACAGTTTTGCTCGTTTATCGCTCTCCACTGATGAAGCGGAGTTGTTGCTCAGAAATGAAGGGGAGGATTTAAGTTTTGACGAGACGAGATTTGCTGTCGTGAGGATTAGGTAGATTGCGTAGCAAGAAACGTTTTGTCATTTATTTTACATTGTAGTAGAAAGCGTTTTCACAATTTTACATTCTTACGGAATACGCTTTCATCATTGGAATTTTTTTTCGGGTTTCAATTTCGTGCTAGTCTTATATTTTTAAATTTTCATGGGAAAGAGTAGTTCAGATTAAAACTTAACAAACGAATGAATTCAGAACATATTTAAAACGGAATATCCTTCAGAATAGCTCATAACTAAAACAGTTTTATTTATTCCCACGAAGGACAATTTCTTTTACTTCCGTTAAATGTATATTTTGTTCCCTTTATGTCTAAATTTGCTTTCTGTATAAATATTAAAGGTTGGGATCAGTAATTAACACACTAGTTCATAAGTGTTCCGTGCGTGTTTCTTTCAGACGAACAGTAAATGATTGAAATTGATTTTCTTATAGATAAGGAAACGCAGCATCAGGTTACAATTTTGTCAGATATATATTTTTTCTTCCCAGTTTCAAAGAATTAAGCGACTATGGAACGAACTCCCGGTTTGCTCCTCTTTACGGTTGAGTGAATTGTGGATAGATTTTACGGTACACGAATGACCAATTTCGAGGTTTTATGATAACTTTTGATTGTGGATGTGGATGTATGCTGTGTATGTGTGGTTTTTGGAATGTGAGCAATCTGTTAAAATTTCCGACTAGAGCTTCTTTATGTTGATGTGGCGTTAAAACAACTCAGGTCATTTAGCGACGAAAATGAATGATATAGAGAAGTAAATATATAATACTAGATAGTAAATGTCTCCATTGAAGTAAGCACACTTTCCATACAATCCTGAAAGTGCATTTATTCATCCGTCAAATCATTTATATGCAAACTACGTACATATATTTCTAGGTAATATTTATATTTTGTAAAAAAGAGCGGTGGCTATGAATTTAAGAAAATAGATTTCAGTAACAACTTTCCAAGTATCGTGAACAGAGATGAGTTATTTCAGTCATGGCCATTGTAAAATCTAATTATTTATGAAGTCCTAAATGCGACCATCAAGCTGCTTTATCAAAATGATTTATGGAACAAGTATTGAAATGTGTAGGTCCTATTTGAAGCTCAGTAATTAATTATTTATGCATCTGAAAGCAATGGATTATTATTATTTGTATGCGGACAGAAATAGTCTTTGGAAAGAAATGGTAATTTTGTTTGTTATCGTTACGAATGAAGGTCATCTTTGGAAAATAAAGAAGGTTAAGCGCACGATATCCTATTTCTTTGGTCCACCCGAAGCAAAATGTAAAGGTTATCTTACCTCCTTATGTCTATAAAATCATGACTTGTTTTTCCTCGCCGTTTTCTATTTTATATCAAGAATTTGTCTTCTAGACTTTTTATTTTATTTGATTGAGAATTGATATTGAATTGTTCGTGTTACTTTTCTGAATGGTCAGCAGATCAAATTCTTTGCATATCAAAATCAAGTGACTTATTTCCATAATGCGAAAAATATTCTCTCGAATTCTGTTCTTAAAGTGAAAATAGTTCATCTTCGCAGAACATTTTGCGTTTTTGCATGTAGGAATATTTCTTCCGTTCCAATATTACATTTTAGTCGTCAGGGATCTCGAACTTCAATCTCTCTCTCTCTCTCTCTCTCTCTCTCTCTCTCTCTCTCTCTCTCTCTCTCTCTCTCTCTCTCTCTCTCTCTCTCTCTGTATGTTTACTTTTGCATATTAGAGGCATATAGCAGATTGATATGCGTAGTTTTCATAATTTCTGTCTTTTTATTTCTGTTGTGAAGTAACTTTAAAATCTAGTACAATATTTACATACATAATAAGTTTCTTCAAAGTTTGTTATGGTTGTGGAATGTTGCTACAGTTATTTCAGTTTGTATTTTAACATGAAATTCTACTGTGATCATAATTTTAATCGCAGGTAGATGTATATTGATCATTATTTCTCTCCTTTTGAAAATTGTATGGTCCCACTAAAATTGGCGCGATGTAGTATAGTAGTAGTTTACGTAGACTACCAGTTTCTCTCTCTCTTTTAGTTTCGACCGTATTTCTCCTTCGTTTATCGAATTAAATCCTCAGTTCATTCATTATCATTCCAGCCTCATTCGCTGTGTGGATTATGGGAGTTATGTTACCTCTCTGTAGTGTGGCATCAAAGTACCTCGGCTGCAATTTCCGAAATTTGAATAGTGTTTCCATTTGGTTTTGTCATTTCCAAGAGTGGGACCTTATTGGGTTGAATGAATGATTTTCTTGTGAGTGATGAGGTACTTTAATATCTACTAGAAAGGGGAATGAGATTAGCATTGTTACCCAAATGTTCGTCGTCAGTTACGTGTTCGTTAACACTATGAAGTAATTGACGTATTAATCCAAATGCTCTTGTCATTTATATTTTCTTTCTTGTGGCACTTCATACAAGAATTGCAATTTTTTTTGTTCTTCACAGAAGGATTCTAATATTATCATACCCATCTCATCATCAATTTTATGAAGCATAAAATTTCGGTTGCTTACCTCTTGATAAATCAAGATTAAATTACGATTTCCATTTTTCTCTTTTTCAGTCCTTTGCATCTTGTTTTCTGCTTCAGGTCTCTAAAAATAATTAAATCTTTTGCCCTTCATTTCCCAGTTTCACAATCGTTTCCGGAGAGTTCGTGGTGTGTTAATATCAGATTCCTCTTATGAAATTGCATTGCAGTGCGGATGTGACGCTCCGAATGGTTTTTGCGTCATTTGCGCAATTGAATTAAAATTCTGTCATTCGATACACTCATATATATGTATATACATTTTGTGTGTGTGTATATATATATTATATAATATATATATATATATATATATATATATATATATACATACATACATACATAATACAAATGTGTATATGTATGTATTTATGCATATATTCCTTTTAATTATATTTCCTATCACTTTTGCCAATTATAGTGATATCAGAAGTCCAAAATGCCTTGCTATATACATTTATTTCTCTTTCAGTGACTTTGAATGCTGTAACGTTAGTTCCATTTTTGCTGTAGCATGTGAACTGCAGGGTCACACATCACAGTTGCCTGAAAATTTTATTGTATTTTGTAGTCTCACGTCCCAGCAGCTATCTTTAGAAATACATGTCATCTCACTGTTACGTTTGGAAATAGAATCGCGCCGAGAAGCGTCTTTTGTCTTTAGATGCAAAATCCTGCCGAAAAAAGTCGAAACTATGCAATTACTTTGTAGAAACTGAAACTGCAATCTATTCAGAAGTTGCAGGGACATTTTCTTTTCTCAACTCATCACGAAGAAAAAAAATGAATTTTCCCCGTCGGTATTGTGAAAACGGAGCTCTCTCTCTCTCTCTCTCTCTCTCTCTCTCTGCCAGAGGGCTTCGTTTTATGCATACAATGGGAAGATAAATTGCCAGTGACATCTCCAGTTCCCGTTTATATTTGCGCCACCGAAGATGTTGCAAGTCTCACACAGCAATAACGTTATTTCGTCATTTCAAACCCCTCTCTCTCTCTCTCTCTCTCTCTCTCTCTCTCTCTCTCTCTCTCTCTCTCTCTCTCTCTCTCTCTCTCTCGTATTCGAATCCCATAATTTAAAATTTATCTGTTCGAAAATGTATTAGTGGGAATTGAATGTAATTTTCTCACTTGGGCTGTAGAGCAGAGGTTTCAATCCCTTTCATTCGTTTGATTTATATTCATTGTGTTCTGTTGCCGTTTGGGATTTTGATTGGATTGATTGATTTACATTAATGAATATATATGATATTACATCCGTTTTATGTGTTGTGTGAATACCTGCTTGCTCTTGCAGGTCGCCTACATTTGCGTATGCTAGGACGCTCGCCTCACAAGGAAGAAGTCCCTTAGGTCGATTATCAGGAATTATTATGCTAATTGTTAACTTAGGCAGTAAATTATATACCTGATAGGTAGACGTTTGTGGTGGGTTGCAACGAGAGTAGCGAAAGCTATGGGACTTGCAGTCTTATAAGTTGTCACAAAAGACTTGCTCAAAGCAGGAAGGCTAACATGATTTCTATTAAAAAAAAAGATGTAAAGTCGTTTACATTTTTAGTCAGTTAAGTGTCCACTGAAAATCTTTAATAGAAGTAAAACGTAGTAAACAAAATTATAGATTATTTCTCCACTGAAAAACGTATGAACAAGTCAAATTTTAATTTACACGGTTCAAGTAAAGAACGAAGGGAGGAAGAAAGAATGTTGAAATGACGGTATATCGTTAACACTGTTCAGATTTGCAATGACTTTGCCGGCACATATATAAACATTGGGTGTGCATGATTGTCAAGATAACATGAATTCGGTTTTAATGGGCTAGTCATGGTTAAATATTTGAGAGCATAACAATGCCCCATGCTGTATTCATGAGAAACTATAATAAACACATACATGCATACATGTATACTTGTGTATGTATATATGTATATGTGATATATATAATATATATATATATATATATATATATATATATATATATATAATATATATATATCTTGTTTATTATATTAGTGTGTGTGTGTTTTGCATATTCATGCGAAAGGAATATATTAGCAGAACCATTCAACATGTAAGTGCGGATATTCATTTAGCGCAATTAGTGTCTGATATAATGTAGGCTAATTGATACTGATTCAAATTGAAGTTCATTTAATTGTATATTGCATTTAATTAGAGTGGGGTAATTAAAAGCGCCAGTTGTTACCGATTCATTTGCCATATCAGTTTACGTTCTTCATTACCGATACGGAAAAATATCCGCTAAATAAACCCGTGATCGTAATTTCTCAGGAACTCGACAAACAGACGACCTTTTTGCAGGGAGTTTTATTTTGGGTTTCTGTTACCATGAGTTCTTTACCAAAAGGAATGATTTTCTAGCAAGCACTGTTGTTTTATATCGGCAAGTTAGTAGTGTTATAGTTAATCAGTGAAACCACGATACACACACACACACACACATTTATATATATATATATATATATATATATATATATATCTATATGTATATATATATATATTTGTATATTTATTATTATGTATATGTATATATATGTATATATATATATATGATATATATATGTGGTATATATATATATTTATATATATATTATATACATCCTTTCATCAAGGAAACCTTTTAGACTTTTAGAGACTGGAGTCCCATTTCACCTTGAATGCAGAAGAGAAATACTACCCCGCCATCCGTCATGATTTTTTTTATTAGCTTTCTATTTTGTCTTTAATAATTCGAGATTATTTCAAGGTCATATTTTTACTTATCACGATCATAGATTTATATAGTTGATAAGATGAAAAAGTAAATTATTTTGTTAGGTTGTGGAATCTTAAAAAAAGTACATGTCCATATTTGTAAAGAAATGAGTTATGAAGGATCACTTGATGTAGAACATTTAATGTAATTACGTTTTATAAGGCGTCCCTGCGTTCTAGAACATTCAAGCAGATTGCTCACGTGTCAACAACTTCCATACAAAGGAAAACAGTCTACTGTTTCATACAGAGCTCTTCTTATGCCCTTTTTAATGTCCTGCTATATAAAATGATCCTCAAACACCCGAAAGCTGTAAAGTGGTTTCAGTAATAGCCAGTGCATTTTGGCCATCAGGGGCATATTGCAGATGGCTAAGCACTTTGGGATACGGCAGATTAGTCAGAGAGGTTCAATGTGACTTTTGTTGTTGCTGTAAATCCTCGCTCTGCAGTGTTATTCAATGCTGTACTAAACGTGAAGTTGATAATTATTGTTTGTGTTATTTTTACTCCTGTATATACTGTAAGCACTTTTATTCGTATGTATGTAGATTATTATATATATAAATATATATGTATATATATTTATGTATATATATGTATGTATGTATATGTATATATATATATATATATATATATGATATATATATATATATATATATATATATATATATATATATATATATATATATATATATATATATCACGAATAGTAAGCCGGCACAAATGTCCTTTAAAATCAGTTTGTATACCTGGGGAATAACTGAGACTCAAGGGGAACTATAATTGAAAAGTGCCTCGCCACTAGTGGGCTGCTCAGTTGTCAAAGGTCACCGTACGTTGGATGGCAGTTCGAATTCCACCGGTGCCGATGCACTTTATCAATTACAATTCCCCTTGTGTATAGTCTTTCTCGAGGTACAGTGCATTGGTATTAAACAATATTTGAGGATTAATGTTTGTCAATATAAAAATATGTCACCGCGTGTTACAAATTTTATATATATATATATATATATATATGTATATATGTATATATGTATATGTGTGTGTGTATATATATATATATATATATATATATATATATATATATATATAATATATATATATATATATGCATGTGTGTATGTATGTGTATTGTTTGAATTCCAATGTCTGTCTTTCAGCAGTAATATCAGTAGAATTTATCAAGTTCGTCAAAGTAACATAGGAAAGGTTCAATGTATCGTATCAGCTTTGGTGAATATGATCTTCATTTTTCTTCTTATTTCATAGGTTTTAAGGGAGATATGTCAATTAAGAGACCACGGTAGAGAAATTCATAACCAGCCAGACTGGATAACAAAAACCTAAGGGTTTCAAAAGATTCAATCGCTTATGCAGCGTATAGAGAGTGCTTGATTTTTTTAAAATAGATACTTCCTGTTTCAGTATTGTGTTGTTGAAAGGATATGTTGGATTTATTGTAAATTTTGTTTTGTAAAGCCAACGGCGTTCAAGAAGTGTTTTATAAAGACAGGATATATGGAAAGCAAGCTCAGTTTCAAATGGGAAAAAAGTGAGATATAAAAACCTTTTAGAAAAATAGTCATCGATTTATTTCCAGCCTTACATGAAAGGTGCTTGTTGTATTTGTTTTTCACCCGTTTTTTATGCCAAGCTGAAAAGCGAAAGTGTTATTGAAATTTCATTTAATGGATATATGTTATATTTTTTCATAATTCCGTAGGGACCATGAATGCATGAAATGTAGTTATTCTTCTTTGAATAAATAGGGCAATGGCACAGAGCTCTTTATATATAATATATATATATATATATATATATAATATATATATACATACATGTATATATATATATATACACACACACACACACACAACACACATATATATATATATATATATATATATATATATATATATATATATATATATATATATAATATATGGCGAAATACCTTTTTATCTTGTATTTTTGTCAGGTGGTCTTGGGAAAGGATTATGTCTTATTTTTTTTTAAAGTATCATTTCTCAGGGAAATAGCTGCTCGTGAATGAGAGAGAATTCTTTTCTGTTAATAGAACAAGAGTCCAGAGGTATATATACCAGGTCTCCCATCCCCTACAACACCATGCCAAAAGTTTAGGCAAGGACCCGTGTTGACAACAGTCCTGTTTATTCTAGACCACGTGACTCATCCGGTCAGTTAGTCAGGTTAGAGGTTATTCATTTAATTTTCATGTCAGAAAAAGAAATGTCAGAGGCGTCTCGAGCTAATAATTCAACAATATGCTTTTGTGACGTGTATTTTTATTCCGCCTGTATTTTTTTCATTTAATTTCCCCTTGTGAGAGACCCGTAAGCTTTCTTTAAAAGACAAAGATATTTTTAGTAGGCCTTTGAAGGCTTTATATCATAATAAAGTAGTATATTAAGGTAAATTTGATCATAAGGGTCAAATGTGACTTGAATTAAATAAACTTTAAAGTTTGTGAAAATCTGAGGAAATATGCCAATGAAAGGTTAGTAAGTCTGTTGTTTATCGGCCCTCTCTCTCTCTCTCTCTCTCTCTCTCTCTCTCTCTCTCTCTCTCTCTCTCTCTCTCTCTCTCTCTACGGAATAAAAATGTTTGGCAGAGTGAGTAATTCACTTCAAATAAAATTGCAAAGAATAACCGGTGAGAACAGTCGGCAAAGTA
This sequence comes from Macrobrachium nipponense, assembly GCF_015104395.2. Classification (NCBI taxonomy): domain Eukaryota; kingdom Metazoa; phylum Arthropoda; class Malacostraca; order Decapoda; family Palaemonidae; genus Macrobrachium; species Macrobrachium nipponense. The sequence continues at coordinate 91,369,392 of NC_061087.1, read as the reverse complement.
AATTAAAATCCAAACCATACTTACGATCAGTATAGACAGACTGGTTTTTCTCCTGATTCTTCTCTTTCTTCTCCTCTTCTGGCTTCTTCTTTTTCTTTTTCTTAATTCCGGTCAAGTTCAGATTTTTTTTATACCACGGGGATCCGTCCGCCAAGGAGACGCATAAGTCACTGATACTCATTGTGATGTAAATCCTTTACATATACATCGCCCGTCGGGATATTCTTTTGGAGAATAACATTGTGCCTTTCGTGCCGTGACCCCAGACTGGAATGCGAGGAATGGAATGCCTTTTTGGGGGACGGGATTTCAGAAACGTCTTGTGATTTTTAGAAGCGACGTCGTCGCTCTCGATTTTACGTCTCCCGGAAGGCTTGGAGATTTTTCGTGAATTTTTTCCGCGCCGTCTCGGAGTTTCTCTGCTGTTTGTGGTGGTCATTTTTAACTTTTGAATCACAAAACGGTTAAATTCCCTCGCACTCGGCAAACTTTCATTCGTCGCTGCAGTGACATTGCCGTTTGTATTCTGTGTAAATGCTTTTTGAGGCTTTCCTATAGACTGCAAAAAATGCATATCGAATCATTGTCAGTGTATATGTTTGTGAACCGAGATAATATTGTCTCACTTACTTGACCTAATGAAATCTTATTTTCTGTCTCCCTTTACCCTTATTATATAAAGTGAATTATAGATTTGGGATTTCCTTATCCTTTACCGTTAATCATTTGCATCTCGTTTCCGTCGTCTGTCTCTCAGTTAAATTACATTGATTAAATTTCATCCTCCGACATGACAAAGCAGTTTTGAGATCGCATTATTCTTATTGCGGAATTGCAACCATCAGGTCTGAAAGGAAATGATTTCGTTATTATTGGTCTGTAAGAAGTTGAAATTAAGGTTGCTATGTTTGTAGGATTCTATTTTCGTGCTATAAACGGAAGCGTATCCCTCCTTAGTCTGAGGCGGTAGATCTATACATCTGCTTCAGAAACTTGAGTCTTATTGTTTGGTGATCTAAATGTTTTCTCAATTGTTTTGTAGACGTTGTCATAGGGATACTACTGTCCCTTTAAAAGTTAATTTTGTGAGTACTTTATCTCATTTTAAAATCATAAATAGGTCCAAAATACGGTGTAGGCGTTGTCTTAAATTTGCACAGATATATCTTGAAGTTATGCACCAAAAATAAATTCTGTAAAAAACATATCTTACATCCCTGGACCAGTTGCATCCAGGGTATAAATGCTCAGTGTGAAGCTTACTGTAGCAGCGGTATTATATAATTTTGTTAAGTCTCTCTCTCTCTCTCTCTCTCTCTCTCTCTCTCTCTCTCTCTCTCTATTAAAATATGTTTCATCTAGATTTATATTCAATAATTTTTGCTAGAGTAATGTAGATGAAATGCGTGATCCTTTGCATTTGCTTAATATATATCTATTGTCCTCTACTGGAGCAACCGCGTCTGAATTGTGATTGGGCTTATTGGTTTTTATTGTTGTGGATTGATATATTATTTACATGCTCTTAACATTTATTTTGGAATATCCATATAATTTTCTTTGACATCTGCGTTTGCGAGTATATCGTGGGGGCTATAAGAGAATGGCTAGAGGTCAACATAACAAGAGAGTACCTAGAAAAAGAACACTTGCTAAGAGGGTAGATAGAAAGTAAAGGCATATGGTGGGTACATATGGTCAGTACCATTCTTTACAGCAGATATATAGTGACACTATCATGGGAAATGGAGTAGATTGTAAAAATGTGACCATGGAATGTTAAGTTCCAAGAACGGAGTTCAGTGAGGTGACCGTAGTATGAATGAAGAATTTGTGGAGGTATGAGGAGGCTAGAAGAAAGATTGAGATGGTTTGGACTTGTAGTGAGAAGGTATGTTGAACAGTTTGTCAAATAAAACAGTAGGTCTGGGATTAGGTGAGCAAAGGAATTTGGGAAGGCCTTGGAAATCATGAAAAAAGGGGATGGATGAAAACCCAGACCTGATAGGCCTATTCAGCAGAAAGAGCCTGGGACACCAGATAGAAGATTTGGACGATGCCATTTCACTTCTAAAACACATGTAAGGAAAAGTTGTAGTATGAAACATTTATGATGGTGATATGGTCACACAAATAATTATCTTCAAATATATTTATTAATCAACCATTTTCTCCGTGTGGGGTGCCTTGGGAGATTGTTAGTCTTCCCATTTCTCAGCCGGTCTTGAAGGATGCATCATGTTTTCCACCTTGACGCAGTCTCTAGCCAGCAAGTAGTAGTACATACTTCACTGCTTAGGTCAGTGAAGTATGTGGAGTCGAACCTCGTCCCTCTAGCTTCGCATCATTAGCGAGAGCACTACAGAATGCAGTGCCAAAGGGAAGCGAAAGCAATTAGGTATATTTTCCATTGATTCTGGTTAAACTAAGCAGTATACTTGCATGGTGGGTCAAAGCTAGGGGTCAGTAGCATGGTGCTACTTATCTCATCCCAAAATACATGCTTGCAGCCGGAAGATTTGATGCTTCTCAAGCCATCTCCTTTAAAAGGAGGAGGAAAGCGGAAATGTAGACAGAGAGAGAGAGAGAGAGAGAGAGAGAGAGAGAGAGAGATCATTAAGGTCTCACATAAGCTAATTTTCACTGATTCAAATTGAAACGATATTCCAAGAACTGTTTTCGATTTTGGAATGAAATATTATATGGCTTACTGCAACTTATTTCGAAGTTACGGCCCTTAATAGTTGTTTCACCAGGTTACAGTATTAAAATAAATAACTGCTATATTTTTTTTGCGCTGCGTACCAGCCAAGAAACGGCATAGATTTCTGCTGACGGTTTCCAACATCACCTTTAATGCAAGGGACGAAAAAAAAAAGAACAGCATCCATCCTTACTTTTTATCCATACTTCCTAATGTTTCCACAGGTCATTTACCTTAGCTTTGAGATCATGCGTAACATGAATATTTGAAATGCTAACGCCGTAAGCATACGATTTGAATAAGATGAAAAGAGGACTTTTGGTGAAATGACGACCCGGATAATAAAACCAGTTATATAATGGATATAGATCATAGATAAAGAGAACGATAATGATGGAAGCCATTGATATAGATAAGGGAATCTCTGCTTTGTTACGTACGTATGGATAATGATCATATCTCTTTGTTTCGGCCGAACAGATGCGGTACACTTTTTCATTTCACGAATCCTGGCTCTCATGAATATTCCAACAGGGCGACCATGTTTAAAGTTCCGTATAATCCTAAATGGGCTATTGTTTTGGACAAGGCCGCCTGTGTGCTCTTTTTAATGGCCCACTTTATAAAATAACCGGCGCAGGATTCACAAAATACGCGAGCGCTGTAAAGTGGTACTTTAATGGTAAATGGGTTCCGCCTGTTTCAGATGGTCACGCATAGTAGTGTGATACCACAGATTTAGGGAATTAGGCAGTGACATCTGAGATTATTAAGAAAATTGTGATGTTTTTATTATTATTAGCAGTAGTAGTCGTAGTAGTAGTAGTAGTAGTAGTAGTAGCAATAGTAAAGTCTCTATAGAAAAATGTAGTAGAATTAGCCTTATCATTGGCAGAAAACTTTCTAACATATGTTTTCAGACAACCAGTGATCAGATACTTGATCCACCAGTGATCAGATACTTGATCCATATTGCGGTAGGTCTTGTAAGAAAAGGTAATGTAGTTGCTGATCTATTTTAGGTCTGTTTCTTATGTGTGGTTTTTGGTGTGCCCGTTCTTGACTCTTCGATGTATATATTGATACATACCCATCCACATAATGTATATACTTTTATCCATATGGTAAATATCTGTTCATATGTGGAGGAAAAATATTCTAGCACCAGCTGGATATATATATATATATATATATATATATATATATATATATATATATATATATAATGTATATACTTTTATCCATATGGTAAATATCTGTTTATATGTGGAGGAAAATATTCTAGCACCAGCTGGATATATATATATATATATATATATATATATATATATATATATATATTATATATATATCCAGCTGGTGCTAGAATATTTTTCCTCCACATATGAACAGATATTTACCATATGGATAAAAGTATATACATTATGTGGATGGGTATGTATCAATATATACATCGAAGAGTCAGGAACGGGCACACCAAAAACCACACATAAGAAACAGACCTAAAATAGATCAGCAACTACGTTACCTTTTCTTACAAGACCTACCGCAATATGGATCAAGTATCTGATCACTGGTGGATCAAGTATCTGATCACTGGTTGTCTGAAAACATATGTTAGAAAGTTTTCTGCCAATGATAAGGCTAATTCTACTACATTTTTCTATAGAGACTTTACTATTGCTACTACTACTACTACTACTACTACGACTACTACTGCTAATAATAATAAAAACATCACAATTTTCTTAATAATCTCAGATGTCACTGCCTAATTCCCTAAATCTGTGGTATCACACTACTATGCGTGACCATCTGAAACGGGCGGAATCCATTTACCATTAAAGTACCACTTTACAACGCTCGCGTATTTTGTGAATCCTGCGCCGGTTATTTTATAAAGTGGGCCATTAAAAAGAGCACAAAGGCGGCCTTGTCCAAAACAATAGCCCATTTAGGATTATACGGAACTTTAAACATTGTCGCCCTGTTGGAATATTCATGAGAGCCAGGATTCGTGAAATGAAAAAGTGTACCGCATCTGTTCGGCCGAAACAAAGAGATATGATCATTATCCATACGTACGTAACAAAGCAGAGATTCCCTTGTATATATATATATAATAAATATATATATATATATATATATATATATATATATATATATATTAAAAACCGAAGATCGCATGGTCATTGAAATAAAGCTATAGTAAGTCAGATCAGTCCTCTGACGGGCGATCACTGATAAAAAATGCTAGAAATACCTTTGGCGCGTAGCCCCTTCAACGTTCTGGAGAGGGAGCGGGGTCGGAAACATTGTCGAAAATTAGATATTGGAAACGAAGGCTTTAACACCTGGTACCATCCTGTGCCAGGGGAACAGGCGTGTAGATGTAAGTGTACTATATATATGTATATATATATATATATATATATATATATATATATATATATATATATATATAAATATATATACATACACACACACACACTCACATATATATATATATATATATATATATATATATATATATAGTATATATATATATGCCTATACAAAGAGATATAAAATTAATATTGAATATGGACACATTAAAATTCTCACAAAAGCGTCGTCTCTTCCGTAGTGGAAAGCGTCTTCGAATCGCTCTTTCCACAAACGATTGATTGTACGGCAACTGAACAACCAAACTGCCTCTATCCACCTGACGATAACATTGGACATGCCTTGGTTTTTGTTTTTGCTTTTTTAATCATTCGGCTTCCTTTCTCTACTGGTGATAATACTGGAGTTTTGTTGGTTCTTTTAGTTTACTTTATATCATAATTGTCTATTTTTGGAATAGTTTTTATTGCAATTTCATTTTAACATTGTAAATTTTGGCTTGAAAATGGGCCTGGTCTCTGAAACGTCCCATTAATACAAATATGCCAGAATAAGACAGACGTCTGCATTGAAGCCATCCTCTCTCTCTCTCTCTCTCTCTCTCTCTCTCTCTCTCTCTCTCTCTCTCTCTCTCTCTCTTTCAGTTTCATATATATATATATATATATATATATATATACTATATATATATGTATATATATATGTATATATATATGTATATATATATATATATATATATATATATATATATATATACAGAGAGAGAGAGAGAGAGAGAGAGAGAGAGAGAGAGAGAGAGAATGGCGTAAAAATTAGTACGAACGACACTGATTTATTTTCAACGTAGGAAAGACAAATATGAAATAGCTCCCCAGCTGAGGCGCGAGAGTTGCATTTTCACAAGAGGCGGAAATGAGACGTCAGCAGTACATTTTCCTCTCGTGACAGTTGATGGGATATTGGGAAGTGAAATATGAAAAAATAAAATGGAATTTCATTGAAAGCCATGAAGCGGAAATGAGATTCAAAGGATTCGTGATGGGAATATTAAAGTCGTAAGGAAATTTATTTTGTTAAGAGAATCAAGATACAAGTGCAGTGCACAAGGACGGTAAGATGATGTTCAATTAAAAACTCATTGGAAAAAACAATAGAATTTCATTTGCATATATTAAGATTGCAAATAGTTTGTTAGTCGAGGAATTCTAGATTCTAGTGAGGAGGATAATATATATATATATATATATATATATATATATATATATATATAATATATAATATATATATGTGTGTGTGTGTGTGTGTGTGTGTGTGTGTGTGTATGTGTGTGTATAAATTTGTATCCATGTATGTTAAGATTGCAAACAGTTTGTTAGTTGAGAAATTCCAGATTCTAGTGAGGAGGATACTGATATATATATATATATATATATATATATATATATATATATATATATATATATATATGTGTGTGTGTGTGTGTGTGTGTGTGTGTATGTATGTATGTATGTATGTATGTATGTATGTATGTATGTATGTATGTATGTATGTATGTATCTTATTAGTTAATACAATACTAAGTGACAAGAAAAACAATCATCAGTGAAATATTCCATTAAATGCATGGTTTCATTGTAGGCGGAAAAATGAACTGGTTTCAAAATATATCATGAAAATATTTTCTTACTTGTATGCAATGAAGTCAAATACAAAATGTTATAAGTGTATAAGTCACAGAATGTCTTGACATTAGTCGGAAGTGAGGTCTACAGCAAGGAGTAGGCAGACTATGAAAGACTGAAAATGGTGGCAATCGTTTAGCCTCCTGAACTAGACTTTACCTAAAAATCTTTTAAGTACACATCAATTAAAACATTTTGGAAGTATACCTTTATTAAAACACTTGAATATATGGTAAGTCTCTGGCTTTCTATGTTTGCGAAAATTTAATTAAAATTTGGTAAGTGTACTTTATACACATTTATGATTTATACGACATCAATAAGAAACTGTAACACACGACTTTTACGGTAGGCACGAGACCGTAGCACAAGACGTATGCGGCATCAATGTGAGACCATAACACACAACCTATACGACATCAGTACCAGACCACTCCCAGCACCAACATTGATTATTAAAATAATTGGCCAGTGACGAAAACAGTGATAACTTGCTGTGAAGGTTTGCAACCGTGCAGGACTTACCCATAGGAAGTTTTCAGCAAACAAAGAGACTTAATCACGACTTGTACCGATGAAGCATCGGTGCGATTTGGCAATAAAATCGTGAGAGTTTGCATTTGGGATTACAGGATGCTTCCAAAATGAATATCTCAGGCCAGTGTTCATTCCATTCGCAGTTGAAGACGTTTTATTTTTCTGTGGTATTTAGTCGCATAATCATATTTTTGCGGTTGTTTTGAAAATAGTGAAATGTCGATCAGTTGCTCACTTATGGTGAGGGTCTATCTTATGAATAAATATAAGTTAAGAATCCGAAACTAACGGACCACTGTGCCATTTATCAGCAGTGCAATATATTCTTAAACACCAAAAATGTACAAAAATACATAAATATTTTTTATGTACCAAAAGGGCAGATGAATTTAAGCAACGAACCAAGGTGCCTTACGTGTTGAAAATGAAAGTCATTGCATTCATTCCGAAAGATTTGCAACATTCCATGACACAACAAGACAAAAAAAAATTCAGTCACAACACAAAGAAAACGAACTCGAGCATTACGGAAAAGTCACCCCAAAAACTGAAAGCCTTTTGGAGAGGCAAAGTCAAGAACAACGACCATTCCGAAATTCATAAGACGCTTCTAAGATCTCGCTACAAAAATGCATTCCATTCCTCGCCCGGATTTTGGGGGTCACAGAGCGGAAGACACTATGTTATTCTCCGGAAGAATATTCCGACGGGTCTTGTATATATGTAAAGGCTTTACATCACACTGAATATCGCTGTCTTTACACTGCTCCTCGGCGACGGATCTTGACGCCATAGAAAGAAGGAAATTTGTTAAAGAACGAAAGAAAGAAAGAAAAAAGAAAAAACAACGTCAGGAGAATAACAAGGGAAGAAAAACTATTCCATCTTTAGCGTTTGTATATATAATATATTTTTTTACATGATATTTGAATTTTCCAAACTGTTTAGATGTGTTCACCTGATATATTTTATTCTTTTCAGATTTGATTAATTTCGCTATGTGTTTCATGCTTCTTTGGTGTGTGTGTGTGTGTGTGTGTGAGAGAGAGAGAGAGAGAGAGAGAGAGAGAGAGAGAGATGACTTGGAATTTTTAAATGTCTTATTCAGTCCTCATTCCCATGTATATCTTTCAAAGTTATACAGGATAATCTTGAAAATTCGTATATGAGTAGATTCCGTCTTAGCTCGCAGCTAAGGTACCAGGCATAATGACTAAACAATATTGTAAATAAAAAAAGGTAAATAGAAAAGAGAAAATGTCCACCAAATCCCTTTCTACTCACCTTATGAATTTCGCGGTATTTAATTATAGCGTGTTACGATTCACCTGGGATAAATGAATTGAATAGACATAAAAGCTAGCCGTGCCTTTTTAATAACCAGACACAAACCGTGGCTGCAAAATAAGCGTTATCTTGGTCTTAGAAATCCAGGCTTTCTTACCTGTGAAATTGTCAGTAATCATACCTGTCGAAAACAAGAGACTGAAACTCCCCAAAGTTGAAGGTTCTGGATATCTGAAAATTCAAGTTCTTAATAATTCTTACACTAAAAATTTAATAAAACTGCTTTGAACGTGGAAGTGAATGAGCAGTATTCTGCGTGAAAGCAATTCTAATTGTCATTTCCTGGACATTTTTATCAAAAAGTTCCTGATTGAAAACTGAAGAAAATTCTTGGAATACCTCTGAATGCATAAATATGCTAAGCATATCTGTCGTACTTCATTAAGGGTATCAGCTAAATTCGTGATATTAATAATTTTCTCATATTAATAGCTTTTATTTTGCCGACTGTCTAATAGTCCAATTATAAAATTGCAGACATTCAATCTCCAGATCACTGATAAGACTAGTTAAGAACAGTATTAAACTTTGAAAACAGTAATAATTTGCTTTGAACGGCATAACATGCGGTCTTCAGTAAACAAAGCATCCAGAAGCCAAGTTGCACGAGACGCTGTGCTCATGTGCAGGAATGTTTGATTGTTTTCTGCACAGGGGGTTCATCCACGATTCAGCAACCAAGATTAAAGTAGTTACAAAAAAAAAAAAAGAAATCACAAAAATCCAACCTAAAAGAAATCACAAAAATCCAACCTACCTCCACACAGAACACCACTTATCTCACAACATCTTTTCCACACAAAACTCCACACCACCACAGAAAAAAAAAAAAATCACAAACTTCCTCCAGACAAAACTCCACCGCTCTCACAACACTATCTCTTCTACAGAAAACTCCTCTACTTCAAACACCACAAAATTCACAAGCTGGCAACTCTACCTGAACACAAAATTCAGTAGGGCAGTGAGTGTCGCAATTTTTATTTTATTCATTTTTTTCCCTCTGGGGCTTCCTTCTGTCATGAAACGGCTTAGTGTCGAAAACGCACAAGCACATGTAAATATATTTTGCGAGGCTTATTCAAAATATGTTAGGAAAATGACGAAATGAGTGATCTCAACTAATGATCTGCTTGTATGCGTAAAATCTTATAATTCAACGTAAGCCTTTTCATGTCTCTATACCCTCGCTCTCGTTTTGCAACAGGATAAGACTATTAATTTGCAACAACGATTGTTTCGGAATTGGATGTTATTACGACATAACGAAATGTAGCAGATTATGGTCTGTTTGGAGATCAAAATGAATGAATCGCTCTTCAGAAGAAAATCCTTTGTAAGTTCGACTTATTCGTGGCGTCCTTTGAATTAAGACTGTATTTGAGTGTTAGGTTAATTTTAGAATAGCTCTCCATCTTATTTTACATATTTTATAGAATATTCCTAGGTGGATCATGAGTGGAAAGGGCTTTCCTATGTGCACTGTACTTTCAGCTAAAGCAGGTTGAATGTGTCACAGAAAATCCTGGTCGAGTTGTTCTTTAGTTTTTGTCCTCGACAGAAACTAAATGGTATCAATTAAACACTTGTGCAAGGTAGATTCCCTATATTCAAGTACCTCAGTATTCTTTAAAGGAAAAAGAAAAGGCAATTGGTAGGTGTTTCTTTATGATGTTGATGAGGAATAATGTTCCTATATTTGGACATGTTTGACTTGACTTGATGCAGCATCTTTTCAATTGGTACTGTTATAGTTTCACTGTTGGCAGGGCGTGCTCGCCTACCGATTCGGTAGTCACGAGTTCGATTCCCTTCTCTGCCAACGTGAAATCAGAGGAATGTATTTTTGGTGATTGGAAATTAATTTTTCGATATAATGTGGTTCGGATCCCACAATAAGCTGTAAACCCCGTTGCTAGGTAACCAATTGGTTCCTAGCCACGTAAAAATATGTAATTCTTCCGGCCAGCCTAGGGAGAGCTGTTAATCAGCTCAGTGGTCTGGTTAAACTAAGATATACGTAACTGTGGGCAAGGAGAGTTCCTCTTAGTTGATATTTATCAATCCTTGCATGATTCGATATGGTAAATCTCTCTCTCTCTCTCTCTCTCTCTCTCTCTCTCTCTCTCTCTCTCTCTCTCTCTCTCTCTCTCTCTCTCATTGTACTTCCTTTTTCCGCGTTTCCTAGAGTTTTATAACCCCATCTTTAAGGAGACTGGTCTTTCACCTCCTTTGTCGGATAAGTTATATATTTTCCACTTTTATTTCTCGAATATTTCACGCCTTCATTCGTGTCCGTTCCTCTTGCCTTTTCATGCTGAAGACGGACAGTCGTCCATCCGTTTATGTTGCTCATTTTTGAAGCGAGCGAAATTGATTACTCGCTTCATGAGCAATTCGTCACCCGGAAGTCGGATTGCAGGAAAATCCCTCGCGTGTATTTCTCTTTATCTCTTCCGCATCTTCCTCCTCCTGCCGTCTCTTCTTCCTCGTTCCGTGAATTACAATTGAGGTGAATAAACAGTTATCCGAGAAAACCCGAGAATTTAGAGGAGTGAAATACCCGGGCAATAAATTTAGCGAGGCTCACGAGGCGAGTTGATGCAAATGCGTAGGCTTTTTTGGCCTTGACGAAATTGCGATCATAAAGCTCCGATAAGCTGTGGCAGAGAGCTTGGAGAGAGAGAGAGAGAGAGAGAGAGAGAGAGAGAGTAGGAACAACAAGAAAAAGAAGACAGCTCTCGAAGCTATGATACCCTCTCGTGGGACGCTTGTACCAAAGCTGGGGCAATAAAGCAGCTTTTGCCTCGAAGATCGACGTCATCGAAGTTGTCGAATGGAAGACTGGGAGCACATGCAATTTGGAAATCGTATTCGGATACAAGGCGTGATTGCATCGCATGAACGGGGGCCGGGGTTATTGCCATAAAGATACGGTAAAAGTTCGGAGATTAGGCTTCAGTCTGGAACTCATTCTCTCTCTCTCTCTCTCTCTCTCTCTCTCTCTTTCTCTCTCTCTCTTTGTTTATTGACACATGCATGACTACATACCCTGAAAGTTCCGTATGTTGTGGTAAGTCTTTTTAAGCGATATTCTTTTAAAATAACTCTTACCAGGCTTCTATGTTCAGAGGCCAGTTTTGGAAACCGCATTCAACCGTGTTCATTGCAAATTGCGATTTCTATGTCACCGACAGTTTGGTGTTTTTACAAATATTTAACTTCTTTAATTAATGTGGTCTGATAGGCATATAGGCTTTTTTTATGATAATTTTTTTATGTAACAAATTATTATCATATATTATCTTCTTGTTCAATTGTCGAGTTTTTCCTCTCGGTTTAGCTGGAATTTCATATTTGGCTCAGATTCATTTGCTTCAGTCGTTTATTTTCGATTATTTGTCAAAATGAATCACATATACGGCTTAAAAATCTAGAACTTTGCCAGACAGTTCGAATTGACAGGTATTAAGTCGGCTGTAGAAATGACTATTGGTAGATCTGTTTATTTGTGCAAGCTACTCATCATCCTACTCCAAGCAGTAGGTTTTCACTGTAATAATAAATAATAAATTTTAGCAGTGCCATGTTTTTCTTAACTCCAGTCTTCATGTTAAGTTCCAGGTTTGTGTTAATAAATGTCACATTTATTTCATAGTCTTCTGAGGTCCAGACTGTTTGTAGATTATTCGCGAAATTTTGTCATCTGTCAGATTCAATGTATTTACTACTGGTTTATTAGTCATTGAAAAAGATGGTATTTTTTGAAATTTACATTATGTTTCAACATATTTTTCAAATTTGTCTCCGATTTTCCTCCCTTTTTATAATTAATTATCTTTTCCTCTGATGTCGCGATAAACTCATCATCCGAATGGCAGGAAAAAAAAACAAAAAACCCTCCCTCTCTCTCTCTCTCTCCTCTCTCTCTTCTCCTCCCTCTCTCCTCCTCTCTCTCTCTCTCTCTCTCTCTCTCTCTCTCTCTCTCTCTCTCTCTCTCTCTCTCATTTCCTTCCGCCTACATTCTCCTCTTCCTCATCACCTAAATTACAGTTGAATGATATGAATGAATATCAGCGAAAATTCCAGGATTTAGGTATAAAAGACCCTGACAATAAATTGCAGAGACGCGCAAGACAAGATGATGGAGAAGTGACGAAATTGCGATCGTGAACCTCCGAGTGAGAGGCTCTTCCGAATAAGCTTGAGGAAAAGAAGGTCAAATAAGAAAGTTGTTTAATTGGCCAGCTCATTCATTTCTGTAAACTAGCGTCGCCAGAGGTAAAGATTTTATTTTATTTTAGTATTTGGTTTTAACTACTTGAAGTAAAGAGAGATGTAGGAAATAAGTTAAAATCTTTATAAAGAATTACCAGGCAAGCAAAGTAATAATCATCATTTTTAGCCCTCCTGCAACGATGAAGTCATCGCTAAGATGTTTAATTTTATTTTAGGTTTGTTAATGGTAATATTATCATTCCTGACACTTTCTTTTACCTGCTATTGTAATATGTGTATACCTTCTTTCCATTTGTGTTCGATATTTCGTCTCTGTGGTGCAATTCCTTGGACAGTTTCTTTCTTAATACATAAAGGGAGGTCAGCGTTAATCATGTTATATAGAATTAGCTGGCCTCTACTCCAGTGCAGAAGAACTATTGCTCTGAACCTAGTCCGGACTAAATGATGAATGATGTTTCGTTTCATGTTTTACTTTGTCAGTTTTAAAATCATCGTAGCGAATACCTTTTGTTACTAACTTGCATTGTTTGTCTCTGCGTGTCATGAAAAGATGGTGTCAGCGTTAAGATGAGGTTTAATTGTATTAATGTATCTTTTCAAAATGGAAATTTTTTCATTCCACCCTGTAAAGATGGGATGGGGACCTTCGGGAAAGACAGTGGAAAAAATTTAAGAAGAGGGTCATTTGATGCTTTAAATAGAATCTAGGTGTAAATTATGCATAGTAAAACAGGCCTGCACGTTTCCGTTATAATGTTACTTTACTTATGAACAAACACATTCATTGTAGGCAAACAGAAGTCTTTGGTACATTTGGATTCAATTTACATCATCATTTGTCAATAAATTAACGCATTTGAAGCGAACAGCGCCCTGGGGTGTCATAGGTCTCGGCGAAACACTTAATTCTGGCAGATCCTGTGATTGCATTTATTTTCTCGGTATTTATTTGTCATCTCCCTCCATTCATTTAGTTCAGTTTGTCATACCTTCTCTTATTTACGATGAATATTTATACATCCGATGACGTTTCGTTTATGTAGATAACGAATCTTACTCTCCTGTCTCACACACAATTCTTCACCCGGAAGCAGGATTGCAGGAATATCCTTTCCATGAATCTCTCTCTCTCTCTCTCTCTCTCTCTCTCTCTCTCTCTCTCTCTCTCTCATTTCGTTCGTCCGCCGTTTCTTCTTGCTCGTCCCTTTTATTACCGCTGAGATGAATAAATAGTTATCCGAGAAAACTCCAGAATTGAGAGGAGTGAAATACCCGAGCAATAAATTTACCGAAGCTCACGAGGCGAGTTGATGCAAATGCGTAGGCTTTTTTGACCATGACGAAATTGCGATCATAAAGCTCCGAAGAGCTGAAAGGAGGAGGAGGAGGAGGAGGAGGAGGAGAAACCCAGCTAGAAGAAAAAGAAGACGACAGCTCAGCATCGTGATGACCCCTCGCGTGGCACCGGTGCCAAAGCTGGTCATAACACATCTTTTGCCTCGAATGTCGCCGTCATCGAAGTTGTCGTGGTCGTTGTCGTGCTTTTGAGCGACGAATGGAACGACTGATCAAAACGGTGTGGACAGGATTGCCTCCACGGCGGAAGGTAAAAATACTGACATAAGGATATTAAAACTCTTGGAACGTAGGATTCAGTTCTGGAAACCTTTGCTTATGCAACATTTTCTTTTCAGAAAGCAACTCTCTCTCTCTCTCTCTCTCTCTCTCTCTCTCTCTCTCTCTCTCTCTCTCTCTCCGGAAATTGTACGTGTCCCTGCAACAAGGATATATTTAGATGCCTCAGTATGAGAATACTACAGAAATAGTTACCGTTAGATTGGAGTGCGTCTATATGGAGACGTGCCTGATGTATGCATAATGTTTTTTTATTAGGCGAGTTTTTTTTATTTAGATTTTATTTAAAAACGTAGGTGGTTCGAACATTTATTTATAAGGGAATATATATATATGATGGTAGCTTGAAACAGGAGGCGAGTTATATGATAGAGTCACAGAATAGGTGAAGCGAGAAAGGTAGAAGGATTTTAGCATAAGACCGAGGGGAGACTTGGCTTACCAATGGAAACCAAATGGTAATATTTGAAGAGGTTGTTAAGCCAACTCCCCTTTATGGAAATGAAGTATGGGACTGAATGTGGATGAAAGGAAAAGGTTGAAGATGTTGGAATAAATTGTCTGAAAAGTATATGTGACGTAAGAAGAATGGAAAAGTGGTGAAATGTAGAGATAAGTATCAAATGTAGAAATGTTAACATAAACGCCAGGACAGCGAGGTTATTTTTGAGATGGTTGGGTCATGTGGAGTGAATTTGGGCGAGGTTGGTGGTTGTTTAGCTTATAATTCGAAATGTTAGGAGGAGGAGGAGAGGAATATGACATAACAGGGGTATTGTTGAAAAAGGGGCTGTAGTATTCAGGAATCTGCAACCATTTTTTTTATTTACTCATCAGCCATTAATACTGCGTCGAAATATCGAATTTGAATTATTTTTTCAATGTGTACTTGCATCGCTGGCAGTTCATTATGCATTTCTCTCTCTCTCTCTCTCTCTCTCTCTCTCTCTCTCTCTCTCTCTCTCTCTCTCTCATACGCACAAAGTATACGCTATTTGTAATTTCGTAAGCTTACTTTCTCTTTTGAACACACACACACACACACACACACACACACACACACACACACCCTTCATTATGTAACTGGCAATCTTGTTTGCCATCGGAATTTTTTTTTATTGTTACAGGAATTTTATTGTTAATTTGTGAGTTTGCCAAGAGAGGAAACCATTGGAAAACAGAAAATTTGAAGGAAGTTTTAAGTTAGCATCAGACCTTAAATTAAGAGCGACGCGCTAGAGATCCCCTGAAAAAAAAAGTGGGCGTGTGTGTGTGTGTGTGTGTCTGTGCATTGGTGGTTGAGTGCTATCCATTGCATTTTACAGGCGGGAAAATGTCTCTTAATTGCGTTTTCAGTGACTGGTTGGGAGAGCTTATATCATTAAAGCCCTCATAAAGCGGAGCCCGCTTTTAATTTATGAGGTGCTGTGACGCAATAAACTGGAAATATATTTCCTTGTATTTATGGTTTCAGTTGGTGGGAACAGATTCCATTCTTGGTTGCTGTAAAGGTGTTGTTTTTGTGATAACGTTTGGATTTTATCAAATGTTGCTTGTACGCTTGCTGTAGATGAAATGAATGATATTGTGCGTTCTTAAGCGTATGTATATGTATTGATGCTATACAATTGATAATCGCTGGTAATAGTTGCTTTTCTTTTTAGTTTTGCTTTGTAGGAAAACCTGTCTGATGCATGCTTATTTTTTTTCTATATTTGAGGTGAATGGCACTGTATGTAGAGGGCTCGATGCACTGCTGATGACCTTTGTTATCATAATGGAATATTTGAACGTTTCTTATTACATATTCATCAGCCAACACAGTGTCTTAGCACTGAACTTGAATTCTTTGGAAGCAGTACTTCTCAGGCATACAGGAAAATGGCCATTTCTCTCTCTCTCTCTCTCTCTCTCTCTCTCTCTCTCTCTCTCTCTCTCTCTCTCTCTCACACACACACACACACACACACACACACACACACCTTCATTGCATAACTGGAAATCATGTTTGCAATATTTTTTTTTTTAATTTTTAGGCGAGGGATGTTAGTTGTAAGTTTGCCAGGAGAGAACCATTGGAAAACAGAACATTATAAGGAAGTTTTAAGTTCGCATTAGAGCGTTAATTATGAGCGATGCGTCAGAAGGTGGGGGTTGGTGGGAGTGGTCTGTTAGTTGGGGGTTGAGTGCTATCCATAGCATTTTACAGGCGGGAAAATGTCTCTTAATTGCGTTTTCAGTGACTGGTTGGGAGAGCTTATAACATTGAAGCTCTCATAAAGCGTAGCCCGCGTTTAATTTATGAGGTGCTGTGACGCAGTCAACTTGAAATATCGTCCCCCAGAAAGTCATACAAGCCTCCGGCACCGGTTTTCTTTCCTTTCCTTATATTTATTGTTTCAGTTGTAAACAAATTTTAGTTTTGTTTGTTTGGGATAGGCTTTGTTTTTGTAATAACGTGGATTCTGGATTTTATCATATTTTATAAGCACACTAGCTATATATATAGTATATACTATACTCTAATATGTTGTATGTACATAAGCGAAATGTCTTAGTAAAGACGAAAGCGCTTGGATTTCTGTTTATCATTTTCCTGTTGTATTCGCTTATTTAATGAAATCACGTGCATCTACTGTGGTTTTTTTAAGCATGTATGTACATATATGATATATATATATATATATAGTATATATATATATATATATATATCGAGCTACAATGTCCTTTAATATCTAATTCGCTCTACCTCTTAATTAATATATTTTCATATATGCTTAACCGAAGGGAATTTTTTCTCGATAATAGACTTGCCTGGATCGGGGCGCGATCCCAGGATCCTTTCAAATCCAGGAACGTCAGTGAAGCTTTTAAACTACTACACTACCGCGGTAGTGTAGTAGGTAAAAGCTTCACTGACGTTCCTGGATTTGAAAGGATCCTGGGATCGCGCCCCGATCCAGGCAAGTCTATTATCGAGAAAAAATTCCCCTTCGTTAAGCATATATGAAAATATATTAATTCAAGAGGTAGAGCGAATTAGATATTAAAGGACATTGTAGCTCGATATATGTATATGAATCACGGAAAAGTGACTTATTTATATATATATATATATATATATATATATATATATATATATATATATACATACACACACACACACACACACACACACACACACACACATATATATATATATATATATATATATATATATATATATATATATATATATAATGTACATGCATGCTTTAAAAACCACAGTAGATGCACGTGATTTCATTAAATAAGCGAATACAACAGGAAAATGATAAACAGAAATCCAAGCGCTTTCGTCTTTACTAAGACATTTCGCTTATGTACATACATATATTGGTATATAGTATATACTATATATATAGCAAGTGTGTTTATAAAATATGATAAAATCCAGAATTCACGTTATTACAAAAACAAAGCCTATCCCAAACAAACAAAACTAAAATTTGTTTATACTGAAACAATAAATATATGTATGTATGTATGTATGTATGTGTGTGTGTGTGTGTGTACGTATGTATGTATGTATTGCTACTAAACTGTTAATGATATAAGAATAATGGTTCACTGTTATTTTCCTCTTTTTCTTTTTATTTGCCTAGTGATTTTTAAGGATGAACTCTATTTTTTGTATAGGGAACCGCGTCTCATATTTGTTCATATGATAATTTCCTCCTCTTTTTTTATTTTTATTAAAAAGGGTTATTTTCACAGGGTAATAACGCTGCGAGTTACAGGTGTATGGTAAGCGGGGACTACATCTTGATTATCATGTTTGCCTGTACACTCGGTATTTTATTTTATTTCTCTATCAATTTTGTGAGATTTATTTTTTCTTTTTTAACATCCTGGAGTTGTATATTCCAGGAGGTTTGTCATTGGCTTCAATCATCATTCTAGTGAAAGAATATTATTACTTTAGTCTGGTGGAGTTTGTTTTTTTTTCCCTGAAAATTCTGAATAATTAAAAGTTGAGAAAGACGGTGCTTGAGCACGCAATCTAGTTTTCTTATGTATATGTGCTTTCCAACATGGTTTTGTGTCTGTACCTAAATTGTGTGCTTGAATTCAAGATTTGTTATGATGGCTTTCCACAGAGAGAGAGAGAGAGAGAGAGAGAGAGAGAGAGAATATTTAGTTTTTGTATTTTATCATTGTCGTCATGGCTCCTCTTTTGCCATTACCCTGAGGAATTCGACTCAGTATAAATACCTCAGTCCTTCGACCTCTTCCTTCCTTCAGTGACTTAGTTATGGGCAGAGTAAGTCCCTTGATCGAATTGCATTGGCCGCTGCTACTTGCCTGTACCAGCCCTTGTTGTGTGTTGGGGGGGGGGGGGGGGCAAGCCATTCTTCCACCGCTTAAACGGAGTAAATTCGCTTACTTGAACTCTGGCACGAATAAATTCAGCTTTATGAGAATAAATTCCACCTTCTGGAACGTTCCTGGGAATTGACTCACACCTCTATCGTCCTCCATGGAACTTTAGTGTTTATTCACGTTTATATGTCCGTCTGTTTTCCTTTACAGAGACAGAGCGACCAGAAGCGTCTTCATAAAATACCTTGTTCGCCACTTAATAGCTGGTGCTGTACTTTGAATGGAAATATATTTGCCGTTATGTTTCCCCACAGGTGCTACGACCACCTTATATTTTGTTAAAATCTGAGTATTCTCCGGGAACGGATTGCGTTGCCAAACCAGTGAGTTGTATAGCTGTGAATTAAATCAACAAAAATTCCCTTCATTTCCAGACTATAAAGTAAGTAATATTGTTCGGATTTTATCAGTGCGACCCCTATAAATTATGTTCTAAAAAGCCCCCCCTTTTTTTTGGGCAAATCCCTTACGATGAAAAACCTTTAATTTGTATGCAGCTTTAATGGACAAAAGCACAGTCTTGAAGATTTTTTCTTAATATTTTTAACAGACGTAGTTGTTTATTTTGTCTTGTCTTATGCTGCAGTTTGTTAGGGGTTGGATGCCAAGGAGTAAATGATCAAATGCTGTGTATTAAAAAGACGAATTAATTTGTTGTTGTTGTTTCAGTAAGGTTGGATTTACTACAAATTCTTCATTTTTTATTTATTACCCACAGAAAGCCGACATCTAATGAGGGGGCATGAACTGCTTTAACTCTTGAATATATTTGAAGAATGATCATTTTTAAAATGCAAAGATAATAAGATGGGTAGGGCAAATTTGGATGCCAACTCAGGATTTTACAGTGTTCTTCAAATCATCATAAATAATTCAGATTTTCACTTGAAAAGATGACAAAAGTTCCAGATTCAAGAAGAACCACCAGAAGGAAATGTAACTCTTACATTTGAATTACATGGTATTAGATACTTCATTATTTACTTAAATGATAAAAAAAGAAAAGAAAATCGATGAAATTGTTATTGAAAGGCAGCAGGAGTTATTGTTTTTCTCTCCTGTTAAGAGTCGTTACCCCTTTCCGACAAAAGCTGAAGACTCACCAAACGCAAATTTATTGAGTTGTTGACTTTTGCATTTTGTTATTACGGCTGCCCTCCTTGGGGCCCTGGCGTTTGCATGAGAGAGAGAGAGAGAGAGAGAGAGAGAGAGAGAGAGTTCATATTCACTTTCGTAACTAAAGTGTCTTGATTTCAATATTTATTATGACTGCTTCCCAGAGAGAGAGAGAGAGTTTCTTTAAAGGGAACCCGGTGGCCGTGTGGTTCCCTATGGGCTGTCATCCTTCCTTACCTTATTCCTCGTATTTCAAGGAGAGCGAAGCACTGGATGTAAGCCCCCCTTCACATTCAGCCCTTTTATTCAATGAATGCTACGTTTTACCAAGTTATTCACAGCTGCTCTCTTATGTATGAAGATCGCATGCGTGAACTACTTCTTCGCTCCTTTTTTCACCTCAAAAGGAGCATAAAGTTTATTTATTATTATTATTATTATTTATTATTATTATTATGATTTTTTTTTTTTTGGTCTATCACAGTCCTCCAATTCGACTGGGTGGTATTTACAGTGTGGGGTTCCGGGTTGCATCCTGCTTTCCTTAGGAGTCCATCACTTTTCTTACTATGTGCGCCGTTTCTAGGATCACACTCTTCTGCATGAGTCCTGGAGCTACTTCTGCCTCTAGTTTTTCCATATTCCTTTTCAGGGTTCTTGGGATCGTGCCTAGTGGGGGGGTGGGGGGTGTGTTCCTATGATTATTGGTACAATTACCATTGGCATATCCCATATCCTTCTTATTTCTATTTTCAGGTCTTGATACTTATCCATTTTTTCCCTTTCTTTCTCTTCAACTCTGGTGTCCCATGGTATTGCGACATCAATGAGTGATACTTTCTTCTTGATTTTGTCAATCCACGTCACGTCCCGGTCTATTTGCATGTATCACCCTATCTGTTCTGATACCTTAGTCCCAGAGGATCTTTGCTTGATCGTTTTTTATCACTCCTTCAGGTTGGTGCTCGTACCACTTATTACTACAAGGTGGCTGGTGTTTCTTGCACAGGCTCCAGTGGAGGTCTTTTGCTACTGAATCATGCCTCTTTTTGTACTGGTTCTGTGCAAGTGCCGGACATTCGCATGCTATGTGGTTTATGGTTTCATTTTTCGTATTGCACTTCCTACATATGGGAGAGATGTATTACCGTCTATCGTTCTTTGAACATATCTGGTTCTTAGGGCCTGATCTTGTGCCGCTGTTATCATTCCTTCAGTTTCCTTCTTGAGCTCTCCGCTTAGTAGTCATTGCCACGTGTCATCGCTGGCTAGTTCTTTAGTCTGTCTCATGTATTGTCCGTGCATTGGTTTGTTATGCCATTCCTCTGTTCTGCTTGTCATTCTCCTGTCTGTATATTTGTGGGTCTTCGTCTACTTTTATCAGTCCTTCTTCCCATGCACTCTTAAGCCACTCGTCTTCACTGGTTTTCATATATTGGCCCAGTGCTCTGTTCTCGATGTTGACACAGTCTTCTATGCTTACTAGTCCCCGCCCTCCTTTCTTTCGTGTTATGGATAGTCTGTCCGTATTTACTCTTGGGTGTAGTGCTCTGCGTATGTTTCCTCGTTTTCTGATTTATGCTGCGAAGTTTTGCCTTCGTCCATTCCACTATTCCTGCGCTGTATCTGATTACTGGCACTGCCCATGTGTTTATGGCTTTTATCATATTTCCGGCGTTGAGTTTTGACTTGAGTATTGCCTTGAGTCTCTGCATATATTCTTTCCTGATCGTGTCCTTCATCTCTTGGTGTTTTATATCCCCTCCTTCCATTATTCCCAGGTATTTGTATCCCGTCTCATCTATGTGTTTGATGTTGTCCTATCTGGTAGCTTTATCCCTTCAGTTCTCGTTACTTTGCCTTTTTGTATGTTGACTAAGGCGCATTTTTCTATTCCAAACTCCATCCTGATGTCCCCAGATACAATCCTTACAGTCTGGATTAGGGTATCTATTTCCTTGATGCTCTTACCATACAGCTTGATGTCGTCCGTGAACAACAGATGGTTAATTCTGTTGCCTCTTTTCTTGAGCTGGTACCCAGCATCCATCTTCTGCAGTACTTTCGTTATTTTTATTATTATTATTATTATTATTATTATTATTATTATTGGTGCGACTCGGGGTAAAGGATGACTTCAGCCTGCGTTGAGAAAAGGACAACTAATGTTGGTGTTGTGACGTTGGGACTTGCATAAACAATGGATGGAGGGATGTTTTATGTTTTGTGGTTGCCATGTTACTTGGGATTGGTTTCTCTCTCTCTCTCTCTCTCTCTCTCTCAATCCATAATTTATCAGTTCTGTTAGATTAGAATTTCTCTCTCTCTCTCTCTCTCTCTCTCTCTCTCTCTCTCTCTCTCTCTCTCTCTCTCTCTCTCTGCAGTATAACAATGTAAGTTATGTTCACATATCACTATTCTCACATAAGGTAAATCTTGCTAATGAAATTCACGAGACGGTAACGTAGCATGTAACTCCATATTTCAAATGATTTACAGGAGCCTTAATAGCGGGGACAGCTGGCACGATTTACTACCAGTCTCGCAAGGCCGGATTACACCAGTATCTTTACCCTGCAGTTTATTTTTGTTTCCTTCGCGATGTGAAATTTCGGCAATTAAATTAGCAGAGAGTGATTCAGCACGCTTTTATGAGGGTCGCCAAAATCGTGAGAGGGTAGTGCCGTCAGTGTGCCTCACGCGGTGTACTTTA
>NC_061087.1:91329109-91344109 GCF_015104395.2 Macrobrachium nipponense | reverse complement strand
GGTCAGTTGGTACACGCCAGGTGTCAGGAGAGAAAACCCCCATCATAAAGGTATGGCACATATTTTGTAAGACTTAGAAAACCGTTACCTTTGGAAAGAGAGAGGAGTGTGAAATACATTCTTTTACTTAATTACTTTGAAAAGAGTGGTGTGTGAAGTGTATCTTTTATCCATTGTTATCTTTATTACAGATGCGTTCTATTCCATGGTATTAGAGACAGGATTCTCAAACCTGACTAATATAATGTACCTATTGACATTCTGGGTCTGGGAGTGAATTCTTAGTCAAGAGGGTAGAGTGATAACTTATTAGTTTTCTTATGTGCAGATTTGGGTTTTGTCACTTGTTAATCATTTTGTTTTATTCTATATTCATCTGCTTTGGTTAATAAATAGTATGTTTTTATACTTACGTGATCTTAATAGCCTAGTGACATGTTTGCAGACAGAGGGCACCACTGACAACAGGTAAGGGTTTCCAATTTGCATAGTTTTAATAAAAGGGTGATTAGAGTGGTGGCAGGCGGTTTAAGAGGCTTATTATATATTTTATAAGCTGTAGGTACGCGAATGAAGAGACTGGTGACTAGTTAGACATAGATGTTTATTTTGGTAGGAAAAGGGTTATAATCATGTCACAGGCAACTCAGGGCTCTTTTTGCTGATTCAATGGGTTGGGCAGTGAGAAGCTGTACGTCTCTCTGGGGGAAAATTTGTATTCATTTTTCTGGATTGGGTTTTGTGTATATAGATCTATTGATGTTTATTGAGATCGGGGAATCTTTATATTTTTTTTTTTTAACAAAAGAGCTTTCGGAAACAGAGAAAGATGGCAGATACTAAGAGTACCACAACGCTTCTACATCACGTAACGAACGTGAGTGCGGGCGTGAGTCCTTTCAGAGGATGGTAGATGGCGTTCTATCACAACCTGTACAAATTTTTATTGAAGGGGTGAATAATTATTTAGCTGGAAAGAATATATCAGACGATATAGAGGCATTTGGAGAGGCGAAAGCTTTGCTAGATTTCAATAGGGGAGACCTCTCCACCAATACAGGAGTTTCCAATTTACAAAATGTCGTACCTGGACGGATTTGCAAGCTTTTTGAAAACAGCTTATGGCTCAAAGGAACACGGAGATATGGTGAGGGACCTTCGGGGATCTTTATAAATATGGAAGTGCACTAATAGCCTCGTAGAACATAGTTCAAAACTTTTTTGACGCAGTGGCGGATTGGGTAGGAAAATTGAAAGCATCTAAATGGGTTACAGGGAGTAATGTCTCTCTTGATAACATTCATAAACTGATCTATTTTTCCCTGCTCTTGCACAATGTACCGGATGCGATAGTGAATAGCTTTGATGAAAAGATTGCAACCTACTTCAGACGAAGAATTACTTTATGCTCAAATTGAGAAACATGTCTAATGTTCCCTCCCACTGTAAATAGCACAATTTTTTATTGGACAGGCCGAGGGATAGAGTGCAAAGAGACACAGAATTTACTCCTCCCCGTCTGTATGCAAAAGTTGAATATAACAAAAGATTGATCGATCAAAAGCAACAGCAGTTGCGCTGTTTCAACTGCAATTAACCAGGGCATCCAAAGAAATTGTGTAGGGTTAAATATTGTGGAATGTGTAAAGAGTACCGATCATTATTGGCAAATCTTGACCGTCTCAGATACTGAGAGATGCAAGGCCTACACCTCAAGGTTCTGGTAATTATAATGTGAGAACTTACCAGGGGCAGGTTCAAAAACCAGAGGGCAAAGGAATCGGCAAAATTTTTGGAAGCCCGATCAACAAAAAGGGTACAGGTGATTGGTACATGCCATTGTGGTCTCGTGGGGGACATCCCAGAGCCCAGGCCTATAGTCTATGGAACAGTAGGGATGTGGATATCCCGATATTTATAGACTCGGGGGCGTCTATAAATTTAATAATTTGTATCAATCAATGTTTTCCAATACCCTTTGCAACCCTCAACGGAGACGGTGGTGTGATGTGGAAGCCCATAGATTAAATACCCTGGGTTGTGTTCAAATACAGTTTACTCTCGGTGACAGAGTGCTAACAGAACCATTTTTGGTAATGAAAGGAATTGCGTTGGGCAACAGACTTTTGCTGGGTCATCCTACTTGTAGAAGACACAAGATTGATCCATGCGGGTGTTAATGGGATAACAGTCGGGATACCTGGTGTTTTCTGCCTTATGAGGACGTGAATAGAATAGAGGACATGGAGGTTATTGAAAGAGGAGATGTGCTCGGTGACATTAATGGCGGTGATACGAGTGTTAAGGAGAAAGGTAATATTAAAACCCACGTTGCTGATATGGGAAATGATTACAGGGGTTCTATCAGAGTTCACAGTGATAACAATGGTGGTGATGATACTTTGGATGGTGATGTTGATACTAATATTGATGTTATTTCTGATACTAACAATGCTGGGGATGATACTGAGGGTGGTAATGTGTATGGGGCGGTGGAAAGGGGAGGTACTAATCACAAATATAGAGGTGTTTTATCCGAAGATATTAGGTTACTACCTGGTTCGAAGATTATGGTAAAAGTTAAATTGAAGGAAATGAGAAACCCACAGATATGTGTGTTATTGAAAATAGCGAGAAGCTTAGAAGGGTTGTTAGCACGGCATCGATGAACAGTGTATCCAAGGATGGGTTTAACATGGTTAGAGTTGCTAAACTGTAATGATACAGTTAGGAGATACCAGAAGAATACATATATATTGGATTTCCAAGACTGGAGTTTTGATAGTGGTTCAGTGGCTATCGTAGAAGGGAAACCTGAGTTTTCAGAGGCAAAAAATGCAATCAAGGAAACGAATATTTAGAAAACATTTAGCTAATGCGGATTATAGCGAACACATTGAAGCGATAAGCGGGCTCTGGCAGAATTTGGGGATACGGTAGCCTTACAAGGTGATAAATTGGGGTTGACTAATGTGTTAGACATAAGGTAAATTTGGAGAGTGGCACAAAACCTATTTATATTCCTGCATATCGTATACCTTTCAAAATCAGAGAACAGGTGGAGAAAGAGATAGATGGGAAGAAGAAGGAATCATTAGACTTAGCGTGTCTCCTTACAATTTCCCTTGTTAGTGGTGCCTAAGAAAGACGGTTCGTCCGTGTATGCGTTTATTTTAGACGTTTAAATGAGAAGACGATCCCTGACCGCTACCCAGTCGCGTGCATACCAAATCTTTTTGTTGAAATTGGGGACATAATATTTATAGCTCAATTGATTTGGCACGGGGTTTCTTACAGATCCCTCTTAGTGAGAGTAGCAAGGAATATACCGCTTTTTCAGTGCCCAAGGGACACTATGAATTTACGCGAATGCCTTTCGGTTTATCGGGCAGTCCTATGACCTTTACCAGGTTGGTGAACACAGTTTTGCACGGGTTATTGGGCAAAAATGTTTTTGTGTATATGGATGACATTCTGGTGGTCACAACGGACACGATCGCGCAACACCTGGAAGTGCTTACAGAAGTACTTAGGAGGCTTAGATTAGCTTTGGAGTGAAAATTAAGCTAGCCAAGTGCTCGTTCTTGAAAAAGCAGATCACAGATCTAGGCCACGTCATATCTAAGGAAGGGGTTAGAGTAAATGACGATAAAGTCAAAGCAATAGCGAATTTTCGTGCCCCCAGATCAAAGAAAGAGATTAAGTCATTCCTGGTATCGCCGGTTTCTTCAGGAGTTTGTGAAAGGGTTCTCTAATATAGCAGCTCCCTAACTGATATATTGCGGGAAGACGTTCAATTTCAATGGAAGGAACCCAGGCGGAGAGTTTTCAAAAGCTCAAGGATGTGCTAATGAATCCCCCTGTTTTGAAGTTTCCAGATTTTAGCGAACCTTTTACATTAGTGACTGATGCAAGCCAGGAAGGTATAGGTGCTTGCCTTATGATGCAAAAGTTCGATGGGTAAATTCCATCCTATAGCTTTTTATGGCAGGAAGTTCAGGACAAAGGGCAGCAACGAGAGATCCATGGCCACCATAGATAAAGAAGCCTTTGCAATAGCATCGAGCTTAGTTTCATTTAAAAATGTTACTGATGGGGAATAAAGTAGAAGTTCTTACAGACCACAAGCCATTACTGATCTTTTAATAAACCCGATTTGTTGCCTAAAAGAGCTTGATGGTTTTTAACTATCAGAGATTTTGATGCAAAGCTCAAATATATAGAGGGCAAATTTAACGTAGTTGCTGATGCTCTCAGCAGGAGTGTTCACGATATGGAAGGTTTCCAAGTCGCGCAAGTCACTAGCGACGCTATACAATGGGATATACCTCTCATAGAGCAAAGGCAAGAGGGGAATTAGTTAGGCAATGTTATAAGTGCCTTTTTCGGGTTTGGAGTTGGAAGGTAATCTATTGGTTAGGAAAATTAAATATAAGTTGAGAACCAGTGAAAGTAAAGGAGATACGACACAGATCGTAATTCCGAAGGTCCTAATTGCAGTGGTTTTGGATATAGTTCATTGCAGGCTCGGTAGTCCACACTTGGGAATAGAAAAATGTTTGATGAGGTTCGTGCTAAATACATTTGGAAAAACATGGGGAAAGATGTGGAAAATTTTGTAAGGAATTGTA
Organism: Macrobrachium nipponense; assembly: GCF_015104395.2. Taxonomy (NCBI): domain Eukaryota; kingdom Metazoa; phylum Arthropoda; class Malacostraca; order Decapoda; family Palaemonidae; genus Macrobrachium; species Macrobrachium nipponense. The sequence goes on along the minus strand of NC_061087.1, from coordinate 91,339,478 downwards.
CGGTGTGCAACGCATGTAAGCCTGCAAGGACAACTTCATGCAAATTAGGATCATATCTATACCGAGTAGACCTTTTCAGAGAATACATATTGATATCCTGGGGAATTTTTGTTGGTCTAGGTATGCGAACAAGTACTTGTTAGTGATAATAGATGAACTTACAAGGATAATAGAAATTTTTTCTCACTTAAGCATAAAATAGCCGAAGAAGTAGCCATAGCGTTTTTCAATGCTATCATTTGCAGATATGGCTCACCTGAAGTTTCTTATTAATCGACAATGGAGGGAAATTTGTGAACAAAACCTTGGAATGTTTAGCTGAAGTCATGGGGATACAAAAGTAACAATTATTCCATACAGACCCGAGGCTAATGGGTTGTGTGAACGAGCAAACAGGAAAGTGCTCGAGGCTCTCAGGAAAACTGTAGATGGTAATGCTAAGAATTGGGACAGATATGTTAATGTTGTTAGACATAGTATTAACATTATGGTTAGTGATTCCATATTAAAATGTCCCCATTTGAAGCTTTGTTTGGTTGTCCAGCATGAGGCACATTTGATTTGCTAACTATACCTTCATTCATGGGGAGGATACGATCGAGGCGTTGGTATCCACATCGAGAGAGAGACTGCTTGTCTCAGCCGTAATCTCGAATCCACAACCAGAGATATGGTACAGAAGAGTAATAGTAAAACATCTGATCCCAAGATCAATGTCGGAGACGAGGTATTTTTAAAACAACTTAACGTGAGAAATGAACTAAATTACCAATTAGGCCTGAAGTTTGAAGGTCCTTTTAAAGTCATTGAAGAGAAAATTGGAAACAGATTTGTAGTCTTAGAGGAAAAACAGGTCGGTCGAGGTTAACACATATCTCGAAATTGAAAAGAATTGGTTTGTGGTGATCAATATATTGTTGTGCAATTGCATTTTTTTTTTTTTTTTTTTTTTTCCTTCTTGTCTGTTTTTTTGCAATTTGGTGGTAGAATGCTTTCAGGGTTTTTTTCTCATTTATTTCCTTCTACTGTTTTTTTTTCTTATTATGCGCAAATCTGCGGCGTTTTGGTGTAAGATTTCGGGGTTAATATTTTACGTGGGAATGTGTTGTAATACGGCAAATGTTTGTCTTCGCTGAGAACGGTTGCGAGTCTGACTAGACAAAATCAGTAGTGCGGTTCGAAGCACCTGAGGTGTTCACGTGGATTTTTTGCTAATGATGCTGTAATGAATCCAGTTGCAGATTTTTCTCTTTGGAATTGATTACTCGGAGATTTGCACTATTCTCGTAGATGTTGATTATGGCATTCCACGGGAATGGTATCATGTAGGGATTTTTTTCCAGTCTTTTCTGGTTGATGGGATTGCTGCGGTAGCAAATTCCATAACGGTACACATTCCGTTTTGGGAAAGATATTGAATTATATATGTTTCTTTTTCTCTTATGTGTGCTGTGTAATGGGGGAAAGTTCACTTATTATTGTTGTTATTATCTTATTTTTTTTCCTTTTTTCTTTTTTTTTTCTTTTCTTACGAGAGATGTTGTAATGGGGGTTAAGCCTCTAAATAGCACTTCTAATTTAGATAAGAGATATAATTTGTCAGTGTATGTGAGTTAGATAGAAGGGGTGTTCGGCATTATATTTTTATGGAGGTTAGTTATGTAAACCATAAAAGGGGTTTTGCTGTTAGACTTTATGGGTTCTCTTTTGATAGCGTGTTTGTCAAGTATATATGGGATTATTTGTGAGGATTCAGTGGGTAAAGATATTTTGTTTTGCGAGGAATTTTTAATATTGGACTAGTAGATTGAGTATATTAATTAATGACGGATTTGTGGGGTAAAGCAAGACTTAGTTATTTTATGACCATGTAGACCTTTTAAATATGGACAAACAATGACTTTAGAGAATTCCCAAAATCTACGTGATGGTGGCAATGAAACGACTTCGTTCTACAATACCAGAGGTCGAGTCAAGTCTACACACGAATGGCGTTTCTATGGACTGCCTTTGGAAAGGATGAGATGTCTTCAATAATATCGTCTCAGGATACGTTCTGGGATAAATCAGGAGTCTACAATCTTCGATGAGGCGGGTGCGAGTAGCACTTGCATAGAAGTCACGGGATATTTCCTTGACAACGGGGTGGTGACCACGTTTCCTTCAGTAGAAAACGTCGAATCTACAGTTTCGCGACGAGAGGGTGTTGGATACACTCACGAGTTGTTCTGAGTTGGTTTACGCACTCGACCTGCATCTACAACTATTCGTCGAGTTCTGCTTATCTTAGTGACGAGGATGAGCCTTTCATTAGTTAACGTACACTATACCAAATATGAATGATCATGTTAGATGCTATACTGATCACAATTTTTGCACTAGGAGTTCTTCAAATTTTGTGCATTCGACAAAGCACAATGGGCTCCAGCACGGTAGGTAGCCCTTAAGTCATGTGGTAAATTGATACATTGTGCATTAGTTTCTGATGTGGTGTGCGACAGGAGTGCACAGAGGACATTGGTGGCCGAGCCTCTTACAAGTGTGTAATGTTAGTGAATCACATATCATGTCTTGCTTGGAGACAGGCTAAGCTGTAGGGGCCAGCTTTCTTGAGTGAAGGAATTTCATACGTAAGCGTTTTAATCGAGAGACCGCTCGTCTTGTCGTCAAGCATGTACATTCGTTTGTACGGATGTTACAGGTCCAATAGACCAGGGCACTTGCGAAAGTCACATTCCTTTTGGTGAGAAAAAGAAAGAGGTCAGTTGGTACATGCCAGGTGTCGGGAGAGAAAAACCCCCATCGTAAAGGTATGGCACATATTTTGTAAGACTTAGAAAACCGTTACCTTTGAAAAGAGAGAGAAGAGTGTGAAATACATTCTTTTACTTAATTACTTTGAAAAGAGTGATGTGTGAAGTGTATTTTTTTTATCCATTGCTATCTTTATTACAGATGGGTTCTATTCCATGGTATTAGATCGGGATTCTCTAACCTGACTAATATAATGAACCTATTGACATTCGGGTCTGGGGGTGAATTCTTAGTCAGGAGGGTAGAGTGATAACTTACTAGTTTTCTTTATGGGCAGATTTGGGTTTTTGTCACTATGACTTGTAATCATTTTGTTTTATTCTATATTCATCTGCTTTGGTTAATAAATAGTATATTTTTATACTTACGTGATCTAATAGCCTATTGACATGTTTGCAGACAGAGGGCACCATTGACAACAGGTAAGGTTTCCAATTTGTGTAGTTTTAATAAAAGGGTGGTGGTCAGATATAAACATATATATATATATATATATAGTATATATATATATATATAATATTATATATATATATAATATATATATATATATATATATATATTATATATATATATATATATATATAGTTATATATATATATATATATATATATATATATATATATTTTATATACCCGGTAGTAGTACCAGCAGTGCACCTCATGCAGTGTACTGTAGGCATTACTTAAGGTTCATTGCAGCGTTCCTTTGACCCCTAGCTGCAACCCTTTCATTCCTTTTACTGTGCCTCCATATTCTCTTTCTTCCATCTTTTAACCATTTTTGTCTTAGTGCAACTGGTGGGTTGTCTTCCTGTCACACCTTTCAAAGCTTTACTATTCTCAATTTCCCTTTCAGCGGTGAATGACATATTCCACAGCGCGGCTAAAATTCTACATTCCTAAATGCAAACACACACACACACACACACACACACACACACACACCTGCTAGTTTTACCTTTTTGTGTTTAGTCACTTTTTAGCCATGTACTGGTAGGCTTGTTTTAAAGTATTTTAAGAAATGTATTTTTTATTAAATTGTTATAATTTTAAGTAGTGACGTCCCTTTTTATCAAACAAAATTATACGTGTCATTTTGCAGCCTTGAAGATGTAATGGATTATTGCGAAGCACCGTCGGCCATCATAAATGCAGTTAATTGTTCGTGTGCCTCTCTCTCTCTCTCTCTATCTCTATCTCTATCTATATATATATATATATATATTATATATATATATATATATATATACATATACATATTCATATTCATATTCATATTCATATACACATATTTATATAACTTATGTATTACAATATGTACAGGGTGCTTTGGAAATGAACTGAGAGGCGTTCTCAAGTTATTATAAACGTACTGCATACGATCTCCAGTCAAATTTACTACTCATGAACACTGCCACGAATGTTATGAACAGGAAAACATTAACTACCAGTTAGGTTAATAGCTACATTGGGTGGAATGGATTATGGCATATAGGTCAAAGGCCAAGTGCTGGGACCTACGAGGTCATTTAGCGCGGAGAATGAAACAGAGTAAAAAAGCTGTTAATGTGTAAAGGGGGGAAATCTTCGCAGTTACTTTACGAAGCAATTTTTGGGGGAGGGTAGAAAGTAATATGGAAGAAAGAGAATAAATGAAAAGGGTTGAAGCTAGGGCCGAAGGGATGCTGCAAAGAACCTTAAGTAATGCCTACAGTGCATCGCATGAGGTGCACTTACGGAACTACCCTTCTAAGGCGTAGTAACATGAAGCTGCATTAAACTGTCTTTGTCACTTTATGTTTCCTCGTATTTACGTAACACTGGAACTGTGATCTGGCAAATTAGAATACTGTCAGGAACAAAAATATATAATTAAATATTACTGAAATTAAAAAGTTATATTTTTAAAATTTACAGTCTACGTATTAAGAATGTTATGCGAACACTATATATATATTTTCCTAGCTAAAGATGCGAATATATATTTGTATTAAATAGTATCGTGTAACAGGTCGTAAAGAGTGGCTGTGTTATAGTATAGAGAACGCCGTTGGAAAATATAGTAGTTCTTTCAGCTTTTATCACGAAGTTCTCGTGTGAGAAACAAGTCGTATTTCATTCATTTGTTTTGATGAAATGCTTTTAAACTTAGGTGAACGCACCATTTAATTTTTATTAGAGCTCTCGTCGAAAAATCATCTTTTTCACAGGCATTTCAGCGAGATTTACTTTCATTTACATCTCTAGTAATTATTTTCATATTCTTTTATTTAATATATATCTATTTTATTATATAATATATTATATATATATATATATAATATATGATATATATATATTGTATATATATATTATATATATATATATATATATATATATATATATATATATATATATATATATATATATATATATATCGAGCTACAATGTCCTTTAATATCTAATTCGCTCTACCTCGGAATTAATATATTTTCATATATGCTTAACCGAAGGGGAATTTTTTCTCGATAATAGACTTGCCTGGACCCGCCGAACCATTGGAAAGCCTTTCCATCCAGGAACGTCAGTGAAGCTTTTACCTACTACACCACCGCAAGAGGTGGTGTAGTAGGTAAACGCTTCACTGACGTTCCTGGATTTGGAAAGGCTCCATGGGTTCGCGCCCGGGTCCAGGCAAGTCTATTATCGAGAAAAAATTCCCCTTCGGTTAAGCATATATGAAAATATATTAATTCCGAGGTAGAGCGAATTAGATATTAAAGGACATTGTAGCTCGATATATGTATATGAATCACGGAAATGCGATATGACTATATATATATATATATATATATATATATATATATATATATATATATATATATATATAGATATATATATATATATATTAGATATATATATATATATATATATATATAATATATATATATATATATATATATATATATTATATATATATAGATTATATATATATATATATATAGATATATATATATAGGATCTATATATATATATATATATATATATATATATATATATAGATCTATATATATATATCTATATATATATATATATATATATATATATATATATACATATTTATATATTTATATTAAAGTGTTCAAAATGTGATTAAAAGGATATTTTTTTCTGCAATTGGCAACTACGTTTATTTTAAGACGATTAACGTAAAAAATGAGAGCATATACTGGTAATCATCTTATCTCTGGCGACCGTTGTTATTTTATAAATAACTAAATTTTATGGGTTGGAAATGCTCATTCATTATTAACAGAATATTACTTGTTCCTTTTAGATACGGGAACAGAATGCGTAATAAAAAGAACCTGAATCTGATACACCAGAGGAAACAGACCTATTTTACACCTGCGTAATTTTTTCATGCAGCATTTTGTTTTCGATAAAAATGAAATTACAAGAAATCCTTGCGAGAACAAAGCTGTCTGTCGTTGTAATGAATGACGCATGATTTAGTATTCTCAATTCCACAAAGTGCTGTTTATTTATTATACCGGGTAAGTTCTTTTATGTCACTGAGAATAGATTGGATCAGAATATCTGTTGATGTAATGATGCTAAATAAAATGTGTTTTATCTTTAATCTCTTCTTGTCGCATTGCGTTTGATAGTTTCTCGTTGTTGTTGTTGTTGTTGTCGGGGGTGGGGGGATAGGAAAGCTTAAAAAGGCCTGGAAAAGGTGTTTCGCGTTGAGTTAAATATTCAGGAATTTTAGGATAGGATATTTATGTTTTATTTATTAGAATGAAAATGTAAAAAATAAGTAATGTGCATGTTAAGCAGCACAGAAGAATTATTTCTTATAAAATATAGCGTATTTATTATGATTTTCGTTGGTGAAATCACGTGCTATTTGGCCGTAAATTTTAGCACGCTTCCCGAGTAAGCTGGAGGTCGGATGACGCCTTGTTATAATAGGTTATGAGAGGTATGTATTGTTGCTAAAAGCATTAATGAAATGAAATAGATTAGCTTCCTAAAACATAGAAGGTTGATTTTTGGACAGTTTTTGTTGGGTCTATTTGTATTTACAAATTCTAGATCTGCTTATGTTTCTTAGAAGTATATAAATATTCCTTGGGTAATTGGTAATGCTAGAAAACTAGGTATTTTGTGACAAGATTATAATTATTCATAACTTGAAATGTAGTCGTAAAGTTAGTTATAATTCTTATCAGAAGCTTTCGTAAATGTTTACTTTATATGGCAATGAATTAATTGTGAAAATGTGTTTAATAAATATTAGGTGATAGGTAATATATATTATATTTACTCTCTTAATCTGTACTGAATATTGTGGAAATAAGCAAGTGAAAGAGTCCTTGAAGAGAAATGTTTGAGACAAATTAAAAACCAGAATTATATGACAACGAAAGTGACCAAAGATTGCTTAGGAATCATCCTCAACTCAACTATAATTTTCCTATTGAAAGTGAGCGAATTTGCTTTTGAAAATTAATTAAAGTTATCGAATGGAAAGCCAACCAGAGTTATTGCTTCCCGATGTCGGATACGAACCGCATTAAAACTGCCGTTACTTCTTTCCGATAAAAATTAAAGAGACCTTCGTCTTGCGACATTCACTGGACCAGCGTTGATGTATTGTGTTCTTGAATTCGTCGTTTCTTACTTTGCCTGCTTGGCATCTCGCTTGAGAGAGAGAGAGAGAGAGAGAGAGAGAGAGAGAGAGAGAGAGAGAGAGAGAGTCGAATAAAAAAATCAAATCAAAATTTTATTTCTATTTTACATGGGTTATTCTACATGTCATAGTTGAAGATATATACAACATCCATTTACTTATAGGATACCAGATTCAGAGAGAGAGAGAGAGAGAGAATTTATTCTCATGACTGAATTGTTAATACGATGTGAATTGCAGCTTATTAACGATTGCTTGAAAGAGAGAGAGAGAGAGAGAGAGAGAGAGAGAGAGAGAGAGAGAGAGAATTTGTTCTTATGACTGAATTGAATTGTAAATACGATATGAATTGCAGAATAACGATTGAGAGAGAGAGAGAGAGAGAGAGAGAGAGAGAGAGAGAGAGAGAATTGAGTCAATACTGCAATTATTGAATTAAACAACAGAATTTGAAGGGGACTAGAAAACTAGGGAAGTAAATCTCGGTGCTTTGCCCTCTTCAAATTAAGAGGAACGGAGCATAAAATAAAGGAAGAAGACAGGTCGCTGGGGAACCATAAAGCCACTAGGCTACCTATAAAGAAAATTCTCTCTCTCTCTCTCTCTCTCTCTCTCTCTCTCTCTCTCTCTCCTAGAACACTTCTGAATTCAAAGAGTGCTGATGTTTGTATGTTACAGACTCCTTTTATACTTGAACGGTAACTGGAAATATAGATAACCAAGAGATTTAGCTCTATATAGATTGTAGTTCCCCTTAATACCGGAGTAATTCACCATCTTTTCGTCCATGTTTTGTAATGTCTACAATGTTTATAGGCGGGCTGAAATAATCTTTAAGAAACTATTGTGGCCTTATCATTAAATGGAGTTTTCTAGAAATGCTTTTTTCTTAACGAAAATATATATATGGCTACGTTATATACTAATTTTTTTTATGTATGGTGTGCTTTATTTACGCCGAATTTGAGAAGTTTCATTACATTCTAGATGTACGGCATGTAATATTGACCTCCAGTAAATAGTCTCTTTACAACAGAAAGGAAAAAGAGGGGTATTTCATGAGATATTAGTCATCTTATCGAGGTCTGTGTTAGAGCGATGGAATCAGTTGATCCGGGGTTCGATCCCATATATATACATATATACATACATACATATACTGTATGTGTGCATCTATACGCATATGTTTCTGTGTATGTAAATGTATACCCAATTAAGTTGTGCGTTCCTGTGTTACTTTCTTTCCTTTAAATTCAGTAGCTGTGCGATCCGAACCCGACGCGCGGCGTCTTTTGGGAGGCTCCTCTTGGCTCTGTTTGAATTCCAGCCTTGTGATTGACGCTCACAGACAAGGAACAATACATCATTACGAGGAGAAAAAAATTTTTAAGTTATAATTAGGCCAAGTTTGAGCTTTACTTCTAATGAAGCCTGCACTTCTTACAGCCAGACTTGGGCCCCAACTATCCCAGGACTTCGGTTAACTATCTTAATGTCGGCCAAAGTTCGCTCATTTGCCTCCCAGACTAGATTTCCAAAAATGAAAAAAAAAGGACCAGGGAGAAGTTTTCCCTTTCTTGCTCGAACCAATTATCTCTTTTCGATGCGAGTGTTTTTTTTTTCTTATTCCATTTTTCTGTAATTATGTGATTCCATTTTTCTGTAATTATGTGACTCCTTTTTCCATTCCTAGTGGATGTAGCATATTTGAGTACGGAATGAAAATATTCGAAGAAATATCATCGTTATTTTATTTCATCCGCTTATGTCCTTTATTTGTGGGTGGCTAAGGGATGTGTGAAGAGGTAATATGTAATTATTGCCTCGATGTGTTTATTTTTTTTTATGTGCAGCAGAGACATATGACAGCAAACTCGTGATGTCTTCATAAGTATTTGTTTTTACTTTTCTCTGTTGTTTGAGGGGTGGGGGATATGGGGGGGTGAGGGTGGACCCAGGTGGATGCGTGAGTTGGTGATCCGTAGCTTTCACCATCAGCAGAGGTGAAGCGAGGTCACCGCTCTCCCGAGGTGGTGGTGAATAATAAGAGGAAACGAACTCCGGCGGAGTCATTTTATGTAGGGGAAAGGTGATTCGTGCCTCCTGTCTCCTTACGGCGTTCTGTAATGACTTTCTCATCTTTATTTGATTATTGATATATAAGTACCGATATATCTGCTTTTCATGTCAGAAGTGTAATGAATATATGAATTTTAAGTGTGATTTTTTATTAAATGACTTGTTTACGTGCGTGTCTGTCTGGGTCAACAGGAACTGGAAATATTTTTATTAGTTATTTCCTTTGTGCAGTTCCCGTATTGTATTTCGGTATACTTCTTGGTGAGCTGATGCCCCGGTGTAGAGTGAAGGTGTTGGCAACGTTGCATTGTAACTAGTCGCTAAACGGTCAAAGAACGTTTGTCAAATGAGAGTAATGGTAATTGAACATTTTTTATGAATAACGCATAATACACTCAAATTGGAAACACTATATTCTTATGGTTAAAGTAATAAAAACATTTCTGAAGTGACTTGGCTATACTTATTTTATCTCTCTCTCTCTCTCTCTCTCTCTCTCTCTCTCTCTATAACTTTCTTGGAGTAAGTGTATTTCTTTGTCTCTTTGCTCGACACCTTTCTGCAAGTCATTCCGGTGATAGTTCTTGTTACCATTGAATCAGTTTCTTTGGGTATGCCATTGTTAGACTGAGATTGGTGTCATATTGTTGTCGACCACAAATATACAGACATATGACGCCAGTGATGTATTCCCGTCGTAATGAAGGCAAGGAGTAGATCATCAGAAACGTTATTGCATCATCACTATATTGTCTTCTCAAAGCATGGATTACATCCCTCAATTTGATATCAATATGAC
>NC_061087.1:91309109-91324109 GCF_015104395.2 Macrobrachium nipponense | reverse complement strand
TGATATAATATTTAAAATGTCACATTTTATACTTTATTTTTAATTTTGATATATCATTACATAGGTATTAGAAAATAAAATTTTACTCAAGAACACGGTTTGTTTTTCTGTCAGTTCATTACTTCATATGAGTCAATATCTTAAGGAAATAATGAGCTCTGAGCTCACAATAAAGGGTAACAGCTAGTTAAACACACACACACACACACACACACACACACACACACACACACCCACACACACACACACACACACAAAGGACAAGGTGGGTTCGTTTCTCGGCCGGGCGGGGTTGGGGATTTGTGACCCGTAGCAGGATCATTTCAGTCAATATGCCAAGAAAATCTATAAAAATGTTAGTCACTTTGTAAATTGTCTGCGATTTTTAGTTGATTTATAAACTGACTGGGTGAACCAGGCAATTCAAAAACTGCCTGAAAAAATCAGTCACTTTACAAATTGTCTGGATTTAGATATTGACTGTAACATATATATAATATATATAAATATATATCTTATATATATATATATTATATTAAAATATAATATATAGATTATTATATATATGTAGTATGTATGTACACATATTTGTAAATCTTGTTCAAGTAATTTAGGCAGCAAATGCACAGCACGTACGTATATATATTACGCGCGTGCCAAAGCTGCACCAGCGTGCTGTGGATTTGTTTTTGAAATTACTTGCAAAATAATTACACCTTGCAGAGGTGAGGCTGTGGGCTCTCTTTCATTCTCTCCAGTAAGAATCATCTACTTGCATTCTTCCACGATCCTTAATAATTCGTTTCTGCAGTAGATTTTGTTGCGTGGGTCCTAAGACTTTGTTTTATTAGACTTTCGGCCGGAAAAAATATTTCCCACAAATGTTGCATGCCTCGATAGGTAAGCAGTTATTCCAGAATTGAATGTGGTCTTAAAGCATAAGTGCTAATCGCATAACACTCGCAAAAGGATATATACGCTTATGGCCCTCTGGTTATCATTTGCTACAGTATTTTCCAAAGGCCAATAGTACAGAAACGGCTTTTTAAGCAGCTCTTATGATAGAGATATTATTTTCACGTCGCTGCTGATTTTTTTTCTATTCATGAGAACTAAGTCATTCAAGTAACCTAAGGTGGCAGAGTGTCTTTAGAAGCTTAGGCCATGGAACCAAGAAGCTATGTATACCCCGTAGGGGGTTAGTGCCGTCAGTACACATCATGCGGTGCACTGTAGGCTTCACTTAACGTTCTTTGCAGCGTGCCTTCGGCCCCTAGCTGCAACCCCTTACGTTCCTTTTGCTGTACCTCCTTTCATTCTCTTCCAACTTTCTTTCCACCCTCTCCTAACAATTGATTTACAGTGCAACTGCGAGTTTTCTTCTTGTTACACCTTTCAAGCTTTTACTCTCAGTTTCCGTTTCAGCGCTGAATGACCTCATTGGTCCCAGTACTTGGCCTTTGGCCTTATTATATATTCAGTTCAACGAGGTATGGATTATAGAAATGAGTTCTTAGTCTTCGGTAGTTCACCAGTTGCCAGGTGCTGTACTTGTGAAAACTGTGGGTTACACAAATGTATGACCTCACCCGACCAGCTGAGCATGTTGCTTATTCTCTGGGCTGTGCGCTGTAGATCTCTTGTTTGCGGATCTTATTTTTATTTATATCCTTGTTTAAGAATACAAGGATACATTGTGATATTGCAGACGTCAAGATAAACCATGTATAAAAAGTATATGAACAAATTACGGTTGGAATACCTACCACTTTGGGCCAAAAAAGCGACAGTGCCTTGGAACTTCGTAATTATGCAGAATATTGAACGGGAGAATATTGCATTTGAAAAGACCATCTCACGTTTGCCGACAGTTCACCTATGACATTATATCTTCAGGCCTTTCCCACGTCGGGTGTTAATGAGGTTTTTTCTTCATTTTACTGATAGTCACTTTAATTAACAATTCTGTGATTTTCGTAATTGGTACAAAGTTTTGCTTCGTTATTTTCATGAATTATTTTTGTTATAAATAAGGATTCCTCTTTTTTTGATCACCGTAACTTTGTGGTTTTTCTGACTAGTATTGATGATTGTGTTTGTGTGTGTGTATATATATATATATATATATATATATATATATATATATATGTATATGTATATATATATATATAGATATATATATATATATATGCTATATATATATATATATATATATATATATATATATATATATATATATATATATATATATATATAGTTAGCCCATCACTATCATGTTGGGCCGAAAGGGAGGCGCTGGAAAGTACTAATAGTCGCGTGCCTAGTCAACATTCGTTATGAATAACCATAAATTTTAGGCCTATGATTACGTGATGTTAAAGTATCGTGCTGAGCGGTTCTAAAATTCCAGCGTTGGTTTTTTTTTTTTTTTTTTACATTTTTTTATTGTTCTTAGGAAGAACAGAATGGAATGGATAAGTTTGATTTTAGTGGTAAAGATGACTATTATTTCCCTTTCAGAAGTTAAAGATATATTCTGGAACGATTTTTGTTATATAGTAAAATTCTACTTTTCATGGCCTTTTTTTTTATACAGATATGGTTGATGTCCACAACGATTGCTTTTTTGGATCGTTATATGCACGTAAGTTAAAATGAGAGAAATATACCGTATATGTAAGCGTTTTTGTTATATCAAATATGTTTTTTCGTAATATATCATTGGGATTATACGAAGAGGTTGTAATTAATACCAATTTTCACACTATCATGGTGATGTTATATAAAAATGCGATTAATAAAACGGGGAACTTAGTGTACAAAGAATTGTAAAACAAGAACAAATAAGCATATTCGTAAAAAGAGGTTAATCACAATGATAAACAATATGCTTATTGTAAAAAGATTTTAAATCAGTTTAATAAGAGAGTAAAATTAGATCAGCTAACAAAATAATTGTAATAATAGAAAAATACTATTTTGTTCATAAATGTAGGAAACGCAGATTTACGTAGCAATGTTATAGAAAGGTCATTGTTAAGTTATGGAATTAAGGCAAAGGCAAATTGCCAAATCTAAATTTATATAAATGTGTTTGAATGGATGAAGATTGGAAAATAATGAAAAATTTAGAAATAATGCAAGTAAAAATTCATTTGATCGAAAAATGTTATACATCGAAACTGCGAATTTGTTATCACGTTCGGTTACTAGTAACGATAGATTCTTAATTGATTTGAACGAATTTTAAAAAGCCGTCAAATGAAATCAAATCATGAAGGGCTCAATATTCAGTTATGTGTTAACAAAATTTAAAAGGGATGATACGTGAACGTTACAGGGAGTAAGGATTTTATTCTACAAAGGATATGATTATGAGTCAGTAAAAAATGAAAAAGCGGTTAACTAAGAACGTTGTTGAGGATTTTCATATTTTTTAGTCGGAAAAAAAGCATTACACCGAGTGTATAATTTGATGGGTGCAAGTAAAGCAAAAACAAAAATGTTAAAAATGGACGATTTTGGGCAAAACAAGTAAGGATTTTTTAATGTTTGACGATTTTTGGGAACTTGAATTTAAAGTCAGTGGCCCATGTGGGTTTGTTCCAAATAAATAGGATTCATCTTCTGAGTGTTAATAGAATTCTCTGGATGTTGTTAAAATCCGTCAGTGATTTATACAAGCATCTCTCTCTCTCTCTCTCTCTCTCTCTCTCTCTCTCTCTCTCTCTCTCTCTCTCTCTCTCTCTCTCTCTCTCAAGAAAGACGTACTGAAAGATAAGGCTTTTCGTAAAGTACCTCGAGGGAGGAGCAAATCAAATCAATGAAAGTTTTCCAGTAACCGGCAATACGCAGGAACAGCTTTTGCTTGAAGGTCAAGAACCCATAATTTGTTTACGCCAGATTGTCATTGCTTGTCGGTAACGGAAATGGAATTCGAAAGTGGCCAATAAACCATTAACTAATGAAGATAAAATGTAACTTTATGTAAAAAGCGGTAGAACGAAAATGCTTTAGCGAGCAGTGCTAACTCTCCATGGCTACAATTGGATTAGATCACAGAAAAACAAAGTTACACTGATTGCAACTCTTACAGGAGGTCAGGTAACCAATTGTCTTTTCCGTGAATTGAAGCAAAATTTCAAAAATGACTTCTTTATCGGGAAGTTGGGGAAAAAAACAAGCATAATAATCCTCGTTATGTAAATTCATTCTGCGAAGAGACATAAAACCTTTATTCTTGATAATCGAAAGGATATCTTCCAAAAGGAAGACGTTGAAGTGGAGGCGAATAAAAAGACGAAAATTTCCCCGAGTTACATCGAATCCTTAAGCCATAAAGACCCCAGAGAAGGTCTTTTCTGTTCCTGGAAAGAAGGAAGGAAGGCAGTGCAGTGCCAGTCTCCAAAGAGAACGAGATATTTCAGTTCGTTAATTTCGAACAGGTCTTACGGGTTCTTTTAAAGGTAACTTAACGAGTCTTGGTTAGCATTTTGATCGTTTTAAGCAGTGAGAGTAATGAATGATTCCCTTCCCAAATTGGACTGAATGAATTGCATGAATGCTTTATGTTCTGCACAGTGTTTTATCAAAGGCCTTCTTTTATGATTAATTTGATCAGGAATGTATTCACATTGTGTAAGTGGCCGTGCCATTGGTAACTCCAGTCTCTCTGGTAAAGACTTTTAGTTTAATTGGTACCTAGAACGGTCTCCTCAGATCCTTCACTTGAAACAGTTTTTAGATAATAACGATAAAAAAAAAATACAAAAGTTCTGTGAGTACATTTAAAAAAAATAATGATTGTAAGGGGTGGGGGTCGAGAAATTCTGTTGTTTAAATCATTGTACTAAACACATTTCGTACAAGTGGGTGGCAGGGAGCTACTTGATTACGTATAAGCAGTAATAAGATAATTAGAGAAAGCTGCTTCATCTACAGTGTAATTCTCTATTGACAAGAGGAATTGACACAGTTTTGTTAATAGTTCTTTCACACCACATAAAATGAGTCATTAATAAAAACCACGAACTTCTGGAAACAATCTGTTGTGATTCTAGGTATAATTATGTTTACTTAAACAAACTATAATTACACGCAAAGTATATACAATCTTCAACATAATTAGGAGACTCCTAACTGCCAGCAAATACAAATTTTATTCAAAACCATAATTGCTCTATAGTGTAAGACTGTTAGAAGACTAAGTTTCCCTGACACAAATTATCTTATAATCTATGTTGCAAAGATGTTTATTCTTTGAGTAATCGTATCAGTTGTTATTGACTACTCTTCCTGCAAATGTAGTTTATTTATTTAGTATATTTTATTTTATCGTAAAGGTGTTAGATATAGAAGTGTACCTATTATTTCATTGATTTTCCCTCATAATCCCTGCACTATTTTTCTCCTTTTGGTGATCACTCGAGAGTCACTTAATATTTTCAAAGAGAAAATGAAATGAAACAAAATAGAAATGTGAAGTTTAATTAAGTTCCATTAAACAAGTATAATATTAAATGAGTTCCCTCAAAAAAATATAATATTAATAACATAATTGAATCCATTATTTAAAAAAGTAAAACAAGTGAACGTTGGCATAAAATTAAAATGCTCACGAGTTAAGAGTATTATGACACCCTTAATAAATGGAGCATCAAGCGGCAGGTCTCGTGGAAAAGAGCTTTTAACGAAGGAGGAAAAGTTTAGGTAATTGTATTAGAAAGATGCCTCGGGAAGCAGTGCTTATTCCCCGTGAATACAACTTGATTAGAAATGAGACTAAAGGAAGAAGGTTATTTCTTCTTTTTTGCTTAAAAAAAAAAAGAAAAGAAAGAAAGGACAACGTAATCCTGATGATAGTTTCTTTCTGAAAGTAGTTGAAATGAAATTTTTATTCTGCACAACACATTATAAAATATCCCCAACAGACAAATTAAAAGGCCGAAATACCGCCAGATTTCTTCGTATCCTGAACCTTTAGATCCCTGACGGTATTTCAGCTTTTCGAAAAGGAATGAAATGCAATGACATTCCAAGAAAGGAGCAGAGGAAATGTTGGTTCGTTGACTCCCAAAGGATTTAATGGGACGGTCCAAAGCTAATTCATGAAGTGACCTGCATTTTATTGCGTCTTGTATATTGCATTCGATTGCACGCACTCCTCTCCGTGACGGTTCCCCACCACCTTCCCCTTCAAAGAAAGTGTTATTGGATTTATATTTATTTAAAAAGAATAAGGAAGTCTTTACATTAATTGGCGTCCGAGAAATCCCTCCAAATCCTCTCTGAGTTCTCGACTCTAAGACTGCTCTGATGAAAGGACGGAAGGGAAAATGTTTGCAGAAACACGGTGGCAATGTTTCGAAAAGGGACTCTCTCTCTCTCTCTCTCTCTCTCTCTCTCTCTCTCTCTCTCTCTCTCTCTCTCTCTCTTTGACTTGTTTGGCAAGAAAAATGTTCCTAGTTACTTTGCTAACAGACTTAACAACTGTTACTGGACTCGGTAGGGTTTAGACAGCACGATTTCCAGGGTACATATGAATGGATGGAAGAGTTGACAGAATGAACGTAGGTAGATAACCTCATTTTGTTATTCAGGTTTGTATCAGACAGGTTTATTTATATGCCCCTGAGGGCTGTACATATGCATAGATAAAAACAGTGAAAAATGAAAATAGGCATTTAACTTATATTATTATTCAGGTTTGAATTAAGCTGACTTATTTATATGCTCTCAAAGGCTTAGTTTTATTATAAAAATATAATACGACGCATGAAAAGAGTTCAAACGAGGCATGATGTTATTATGTCTGTCCTGTTGATGTAATACTGTTAATGAAATCTTATAATTATTTGTTGGGATACAGATATATATTTGTTTGAAAGTATACATGAATCATATGTACCTATGTCATTTATTTGTGTAATAATAATAAAAAAAGAGATATTGGTCGTAAACTTAGTAGTTCCAATTGCTTCGTAGAATGGGGACACTTTTTGTGCATTTTGGACGTTTTGGATAAGAGATGCACGAGATATTCTCCTGCCTGTTGCCTCATTTCCTTGTTTCACATTTTTTTGTTTTGTTTTGTGGAAGAAGAAGAAGGCACTAGTAATACAAAAATTAAATACGTACCAGTATTATAGTATTTACTTTTAAGCAGACACTTTTATTAAATTTGACTGCGACGCAGTATTTTGCAATTTTCTGAGCCCGAAAAAGAATAAGTATACTAAAGTGAACAGCAATAAATTCGCGAAGCCTCACGAAAGAAAAGTTGCAAAAGTAAAAGTTACGAAGAATCATTTTGTCTGTGTAGCGCTAAATTGCCGCTGACCTTTACCCTGCTCTTCAAGAAAATAACCAAAATGGAAACACACAAACATATATATATATATATATATATATATATATATATATATATATATATATATGTATATATATATTATATATATATATGCATATGTATATATGTATATGTATATGTATATATATATATATATATATATATATATATATATATATATATATATATCTAATAAAAGGAGCCCATAAAAACCCAAAAACCAAAATGTAGAGAGAAAAGTACTATATTTCAGAGACTGCTGTCTCTCTCTTCAGGTATATGAATGAGAAAAGTTTACAGAAAAGGTGGTATTTATACCAAGAGATTCGTCCACAAGTAAGCCAATTTAGGTCACCCCCGCTGATAATCTTCCTTTAATCTTCTTAAGCGTTGGTTGAATGAAAGGAAGATTATCAGCGGGGGTGACCTAAATTGGCTTTACTTGTGGACGAATCTCTTGGTATATACCACCTTTTCTGTAAACTTTTCTCATTCATATACCTGAAGAGAGAGACAGCAGTCTCTGAAATATAGTACTTTTCTCTCTACATTTTGGTGTTTTTATGGGCTCCTTTTATTAGATGGAATTCTGTTGTTACAGAACACCTTTACCAGTCATATATATATATATATATATATATATATATATATATATATATATATATATATATATATATTATTATATATATATATATATTATGATGAGCAAGCGGTAAGTGCAGCTTTAACTCAGAAGTATAATGTACCACAGCGATCATAAGTTGACCAGGAGACAACACTAATTGATAAGCTTGCAACTTTCTCATACCATTCCATTTGTAAACACTGAATAAAATGAGTAACTGATTTAACGGATAGTTTGGTTACGAGGTATTAGGGTAGGTTGCATTACATGCACAGAAATTTTTTTTTTTATTATTGGGGTTACGAGCTTCCCTAGAGACCGTACCAGCAAAAGGCGCGCTTTATCTGAGATTATAGAAGCTGATCAAACACTAATGCAAACCAAAATGATATTATTTGGGTCTGTGACCTCCTTCAAGCCATTTGCAACTCTGCACGATGGAAGTGAAGCAGGCTCTTCTTATCCAGTCGTCTTTTAGCAGATGCTAGCTAATATTTACAAAGCATTCACTTCATCTCTGGCTTAAAGCTCTGTTGACACGAGAAATGTCAGGGGAATTTGTGAGTGGTTCCCAAAGGAACTTAGTCGGAGGCGATAATGGAAAACAGTAACCTCATTACCGGTACAATGTCGTTGTTGCTTGCAGGAAATGAATGTTTGGACAAGCATTGTTTCATGTAATGCGATTACTACAGTCATTTGTTCCTTCGCAGTGTTTCAGTTCAGGGAGAATCTTAATCTTTTTAATAAATGTGCCATTGTTTGTTCTGAAAGGCTTTATCAGTTTTCATTGAACCTCCGGTTAAGGGACCTTGAGAGGACCCCTTAAACATATGTATGATATTTTCATTGTCAATAGTTTGACCTCGGAACTGAATTTGATGTTCTGCAAATATTAGCTAACTGCTTTTAGATAATTGATAAATCACGGGGTGGTAAGATAATCAGATATCTTGTGAATAGCAATTTGATCATATTTCTTGATTATTTTGTTAATTTGGTGCGTTAAATTTTTGGGCAATAAATATTGAACATCATCTATTATAGTTTTTTTTTGTAGGTTAATTTGTATTTAAATAGATTTTTTATGTAAATAGCCTTCACACAAGTAGACACTAATAGAGGCCATTTTTAAAAAAATTATTAGACCAATTCTTTAAAGTTCGTAAGCAGACCCCGTTTTAATGTTTAACCCTAAAAATGGAAAAATTGTATATATATATATATATATATATTATATATATAGATTATATATATAGTATATATACACACACAAAATGCGCATAAATATTTATGAGAGATGTGCGTGCACGAGCGCATTTGCGTACACGCTTGCATATAACATAATGTTTTTATTTAACGGTTATTTCCTGAAGAGCAAGGGGAAGGTGAAAGTTGGTTGTATGGCGCTCAGACGTGTGCACACGCATGCGCAAAAAAAAACACTTACACTTACACACAAACCATTTTCTTTAACTTTATTTTGCAGGCTTTCATCTTGGCATCCTTTAGTATTTGTTGCCATTGGTGTTATGTGTACACTAATTTGGCTGTGATGTTACGTCATTGCAAAAGTTATACTTTGAAAGAGATTCTCTCCCTCTCCTTCATTTATACTTTATCATTTATCATTTTATCATCAGTATCGTAAATGAGGTTTATCGTTCTCATTTGCCAGAGTGGCTTTTTTTTTTATTAATTTAATTATCCTTAAAAAAAGTATATGTCCTTTTATCGGCCTGTTGTAATTTTCTTGCAACGAAATTTGAAAAGAATTTGCTTTGATTGAAGTCTTCAAGGATCCTTTTCACTTAATTCCTATAAAGTCTTGGTAATATAAGACAGTATTATTATCAACGATATGAATGGGTCCGTTGTGCCAACTAGTGTTACATCTTATTAGTATTATATTTGAATCATAGAAACTAATTTGGAAGCCAGCGAGACAGGCGTTTATTGCTCCCGGTGAAGAAACATCACTGGGTGGAGTATTAGGAGTGGAAGGGAGTGTCCAAAGGAGGAAAGGGCAGGTCACCACCACGTGAATTAGCTTTTAAAGCCGCTCGTCAGTCCCTTTGGGAGTAAACGAACCGAAATTTCCCTCTTACCTCTTATCGAACGTCCCTGCATCGCCTCCTTCCTTTCCAGTAGATGAAAACCTCTTCTTCAGAAGTCTTAAGGTTGAAGGATCCAAATAAATCGGCGTCAATTCAGCGCTTTCATTCGTTCCCTCTTGATCATCAAAGTTTTCAGGACGTCTTTTAATTAACTGTGACAGCTGCAGCTTCTGTGTCGCATTCTGACGAAATAAAATACCTTTATTCGTGCATTTGTCACGTTTCTTTACAAAAATTTATTTGGGAACCTTTCTTTTACCAAAATAGTTCTGATTATCAGTATTCTTTATCTCCAGAAATATGACTGGTTATCCTGCGACTTATCTCAAGGGGTAGAGTTTGGGTAAGCTGCCCCGACGATGTGTTAAATTACCCATAGGCAGCAATTACAGTAATCATAAATCGTTCTTTATAACCTTTAGGCTCCATCTTTTGGAGAAATATTATGTTTTCTGAGAGTATTGGGTACTCCGAAATTCATGGATCCTCTTATTGTCTGTGTGTAAGTATTTTTATTGTATTTGTATCTCAATTCAGCCATTGATTTAATAGCTTGTTACAGAAACGGATTGGAAATTGACTAAGAAGCGTTCTTTACTTTTAACGCTCGTAACTAAGTCTTTTTTTATGTTCTGTATCTTTACAATAAAACTTACATTTAATTTACAGTGAGTCTGAGGAAAGTCCTTCAGTTAACTCTCATAAGAAATCTACCTGTTTTGTACGTTACGCATAATTATTAAAGTATTAGTTGATTTTTTCCGTCTATTTTGCAATGAAAGTTCTTCAATTACAAAATAAATTTTGCATTTTATTCATAGTCATAAGGAAAGTAATATAATGTAATACACGAGACTCATATTTTTTTTAACAAGTCTAACTGACGCAAATCCAGCGAAGTTGAAGATGTCCCAAGGTTCATGTTTTTCATTAACGCCTTCAGCTAAGTGCCGTGAGACGGCCACCCAAATATTTGTCGGAAATTTTGTGCGTCAACAGAGTTTTACGTCAGAGATGAAGCTAATGCTCTGTCAATATTAGCCAGCTGCTCAGAAATGAGTGCTTAGAACCAGGTCCCCCAATGAAATGGAGCGACATGCAAAGGACAAGATTGCTTAGATAGTCGGGGCTCATTACTTTTGGCTTTTGACATATTATAATTTCCTTTGATATGGATTGAAATAAAGTGCCATATCCAGTTCACTTTTACATCCAAGGCTGTTGTTTATTTTTGTATAAAAATTCTTTATACTATTGCTGCTTGATTGTTCCTCTGAAACAGAAATTTCTGGGGATATTTTCGTATAAGAACATTATGTATAGGTCTACGTATTTTTAAACGCTGCTGACCAAAGAATTTTGTTTTTAGGAGCAAACAATGTTAGAGGCAAGTAGATTTTAATTTATAATTTCACTCACACATTATATAAATACATTCTATATATATATATATATATATATATATATATTTATATATATATATACATATACATATATATACATAATATATATATATATATATATATATATATATATATATATATATATATATGAATGAATGTGTGTGCGTGTGTGTTCTGAGGTCGGTTTTCAGAAATGTAACTTACATTGACTGAATTTGATATGGATAATTGTTGTTTTCTAGATTTGCCTTTTTGATTGTGATTGAGGAGACAAGGCTGTGATTAAGATGTGCGTTACCTTGAGAATATGATTTCAAGTAACTTTATACCGCTGCCTTCCCCTCCCCCCCCCCCCTTTTTTCCACTTTTTTTTGGATATATTCTCGCTCTCACTTAAATATTTATACACTATATATATATATATATTATATATATATATATATATATATATATATATATATATATATAATATATATTTATATATCTTTTAATGTTGGGGAAAAATTATATGGATAGCATTTTGTATCTCTCTCTCTCTCTCTCTCTCTCTCTCTCTCTCTCTCTCTCTCATCGGGGGCCTCTCTCTCCTCTTGCCTTCCCTTCTTTTTATTCTTCTCCTTCATCCTGTTCTTTTTATCAGAGTTCATTTTCTAATATATTCTTTCTGCTTAGTCAGTTCTCTTTGATAACATTTTTGTAAAAATGTCAATGAAAATTTTTCTTCACTGTAAAGGCATGATTTTCCACTCGATCAGAACACGTGAGATAGTTTCAAAGCAACCCACGCTTCTGTGACCTTTCTTTTGTGTCGTATAAAAGCTGTTTTAAAACTTAATTGGTTCCATATTAATTCAAAATTTTTCAGTGGTTCCTTAAACTTGAACCTGAAAGGCTTCTACAACCAATGTTTATTACCACCGATACGGAAGTGATATCAGTTGCAGTTTATAAAATGGTCTCAATGCCGGATAGCTCTTTTTGAACTGAAATGCAGATTCTTTCATACGTTATATTCAAACCGTTTAATGAAAGCTCTGCCAAGCAAACTTCATATTTTTTCACTGGAACTCCTCGCATTGCTTTCCTTTATAAGTACTTGAAACGTCTGCAAATCTCAAGTTATTTATGTCAATTTTTCTTGGACCGTCAGTCATTACAAGATGTTTTTCAGTCGACCGTCATGCAAGGTATCCCTTTCGTTTTTCCGATAACAAAATACAAATTCCCCATTTTGAGAGGGTTTAATTCACCACAAATGCTAATGATTAGCATTTGTCACTTACAAAGAAATAACCTCACGGTATCTGAGCTCAGTAAAAGTATAGTTGAATTCGGTAGATATAACCATTATTATATGCTGAGATGAATTCATATTCTTCGTGATAGCATGGTGAACTGAAGAAAAAAATACATCATTAGGCAGTATTATGGGCAGACTTGGCATTTTGCCATTAAGAAAGTGGTGTAGAATATCTGTTGTAAATAAGCCTGAAATAAATGTCTAGTACGCTGCCGACACTTTGATGTGAACGATAGATTCGTGTAATCAGATTTGTGTAGAGTTCAGTGAACTGTGGTAGATACCAATTTTTTCTCAACAATCTTCTGTGTCTTGTAGTTTATATTCCTGCCTTTTAAAGTCCTCTAATGATTATAATAATTATTAATGACTTATAGCATTGATGTATGCTCTATTTATTTTTTTTTTATTTTTGTAATTAATGCTGTTAGAGACATTAGGCTGATTTACTTTGTATTGATATAGAGAATGTTTTTAGTAGCCTAGTTTGTGCATTTATATTTGAGACTATGAGATGACTGTCAAAGATTTATTAATTGGAGTAAAGGGAAGAGGTGTATATTTCATGGAAAAAGGTAGAAAAGGACACAGATACTTCCAGGACAAACATGATTCATGTAACAGAAAAGGAAACAAGAATTTCTGTGGATTCATTACAGTATAGCAAAACTGTTCTTAACAGAAGATGCCAAGACGCATGCTTGGCTGTAAAAGAGACTCTGAATCTTTGACGTGTTCTTGATGGCATACTACCAAGGAATTGCTCAATTCAGCAAAGCGAAAAGGAGTATATCCCGATGAAAAGGATTGAAAGGACACAAGTGCTCTTACAGGGACAATTTGAACGGAGCCAGACGACCAAAAAAGTATAAGAAAGCTTGGTGGAAAGAATTTGAAGAATCGATCTATGGGCAGAGTAGGAAAGGGCTATGACGCTTTGATCGGGACCTGGAAAAAAAAAAAACTGGATCAGTGACATGTCCTTGATACTAGGAAAAAGGAGGAGGTATGTATTTACGACTTTTTTTTTCTCAGAACTGCAGTGGATGTTCCAAGAGAAATATTGTTCTAATTAATGGCAGTAAGCTTTAGAGCTGGTATAATCTACGAATGTTTGCATTAACTCCAATTCATTCGTACGTGTCTTTCCCTATTTCTTTCAAATTTATCTGTCAGTCTATATGTCTGTCCATCCATCTATCTATCTAGATAGATAGATCGATAGATAGATGAAGGTATTTTATCATGAACATAGATGAATTGTAGTTATGTGTTATGTCATTATTTGTATTATCTGCCAAGGCTTGTACTTGTTTCCTTCTGACATTGAATCTTACAAAAAAATTCAGAAAGATATGACTGGAATGTTATGGAAGTTTTGTGTGAAATCCTGTTTGTTTGTTCTCTTATGCGTTTTGGAGATACATGTATTAATGTAATTAGTCATGAATGTGTTATGTATGTATTCCCACTTGTGTGTTTCATGTAACTATTTTTTTTGCCTTTGCTTCTTCGCTATGAAGTTAAGATGAACAGAATTGAACTTTATAGTTTTTACACACACACACACACACACACACACACACATATATATTAATTATATATATATATATATATATATATATAATATATATATATTATATATATATATATGGTATATATGTGTGTGTGTGTATATTCATTATCTTTTAGAGAAACGAAACCAATAGAAATCCCCACATCGAACGATCAAAAGAATGTGTAAATGTGGCAGAAAGTGGGTGCTTTCTTATTTTGACGCCTGTATCTTTACAACCAGAATTCCATCGGATGCTTGAATTATATAGCAGTCATATCCCTTACCGGCTTTTCGCAAGCTCGAACAATTCCTTTATCGTAAAGAACGACTGATATGTAATGAAATCTCTTTACGCAACCGGGGATTCATAAGTCCGCAAAGCAGGTGGTGTAATTTACTGTACTTAACACAGGCGTTAGAATCTCCCTCTGGGATGGTAGCTTCCCATGTACGTGAATAGTGTCCAATTCTCGTTCATTCACTGTAAGTGGCTTTGCCATGTCTAAAGCTCTATTCAAAATTCAACACACATGACCTTCATTACAGATTCTTTTGATCGTTCGATGTGGGATTTCTATTGGTTTCGTTTCTCTAAAACCCTTGGGTTATTGAGACCCGAATAAATTTCTTTTTTTGAAGTAATTGTAAA
>NC_061087.1:91286609-91304109 GCF_015104395.2 Macrobrachium nipponense | reverse complement strand
TGTAACTCAAGAAGCCTGTGTTTAGAAGGCAATATTGAGGTTTTTCGCAAATTGTTCAGTTTCGTTGTTACTGTCCGTTGAATATCAGTGTTGGAGATTTTTTAAAGGGAAGTTACTTGTTTTTTTTTTTTTTCTTTTAGCAGCTAACTGTTAATCTTATTTAAAAATCATATTCTTCACACACACCCACACGCGCGCACACTCACAGAGACACAGACACACACACATATATATAACACAAGTGTATATACATATATACATTATCTCTTTTAGATAAAGACGTTCGCGGTGGTAGGTTTCTGTTTCTTAATATTAGAAGTTCTGACTTGGACCATCGACGGACGGTCTCTTGTTTATCACTATTTCACAAGTTGTCTTTTAATAGAAATCTTTTATATCCGCAATTGATCCCTAATCCCATTTTTCTGCCGATAGCAACCCACATTCGCTGAACAGCAGCACCAATATGTAGTTAATGTGCCTTGCTGTTGAAATTATCAGTTCCAGAGGTCCTTTATTCCTTTATTCCTCACACCGTTGGAATGTGTGAACCGTCTCCCTGAGGATGTCGTACAATTGATAATTCAAAAGTTCAAGCGAAGATACAGTGTATTACTACCCTAATGCTATCTCCTTGAATTTTAATACATTATATATTTATTATTATATATTATATATATATATATCTATATATATATATATATATATATATATAAATTCTTTTTAATTAGCGAGATATCCTCCCTCTTGTATTTCCCTTTACCTTCTCTTACTTCCTCATGAGCACCATATTCTTTGGAAGCTTGAATTTCAAGTCAGTGGCCCATGTGAGCTTGTTCTATAGGAATAGTGTTCATCTTCTAATCATTGTAATAATAATTACAATAATGATAATAATAATGCTTAGGTATAATGTTATAAACCTAGCTATCGTTGTTAGCTCTTTTAACGTTCACTGGACTTTACTGCACGAAAGACCCTTTTGATAAATACGTAACTCGATGAGTGTTCTTAGTCTTATTGTTATCATTTCATATTTGATTGTGCGATCGTTTCCTTTTGTAAATAAGTTTAAGAAAAGTCAGTGGTACGGCTTTGGTAGATGCCTGCCATAGGAATTGAATAAGGATTATGTAAATTTGTTCCACACGACATTGTTAAGCATTTTAAGGCTGAGAGTTGACAAAACCGAAAACATGTTTCTCCGAGCTCAGTGTAATTAATCAGGAGCTGTAAAAGCTTTATTTAGTAAAACAAGAGCTTCAAAAAGTAGTAAATTAATTGCATAGCAACTTCCAAAGCTTCCCATAACGCATCTAGGTGACACGAAGCCCATAACATTAATATTAACCCTTGAATTGTTTGCGTGTGCGCATGCGTTAGTATGTGGTTGGAGGAACCACGAAAATAAAATTTGATGGTGTTTGCTCTTCTGAAGAAGGTAATTAACCCTGTCTCGGCTAGTACATTGGATGTGAGATGACTCTGAGGAGGTTTTTTCTCTTTGTTTGTAGATTGTTAGATCATTATGTACCTTATGTGTTAGGAATGTGCCTTTTTTTGATGTACTTCTGTGTACTTAAGTGTGTGTTATGTGAGGGGGAGGAAATTTTTCCGTCCTCACGGAAAATTCCTTTCCACTGTATATTCAGTACATCTAGAGGAGCTCATATGTACTTCACTCTTATTGTTATTATTATTATTATTATTATTATTATTATTATTATTATTATTATTATTATTATTATTATTATTATTATTTAAGTAGTTTTTATTGTGAATTTCTCTCTCTCTCTCTCTCTCTCTCTCTCTCTCTCTCTCTCTCTCTCTCTCTCTCTCTCTCTCTCTCTCTCTCTCTCTCTCACTTGAATCAGTTAGGAAATTCCAAAATTTGTTCACGTCAAGTATATTGTGGGAAACTCTTATCTAAATTCATTGTAGTTTTAAATTCTTGTATTCCAATGCAAAATCTTTCAAGGTGTTGCAGTACCGAAATTACCTGGTTATTGTTTAAGAAGATTCTTTATAGCTCAGTTTATATAAAAGTTATTTTCCATGTATTTTCCTTCGCCTGTTAGTACATCATATACTTAGACTTAATAACAGTGAACATTCGCAGTTTTGTAAAGGTTTTAATGAAATTACCTGCAGGAAGGTGGACGTTAATACCAATTTATTTAAGTAATTTTCTTGCCTAGATCTTCCGGTACTCCTCTACTGTGTTATCTATTTAAAGGCGGATGGAATGCATTTACACATACTATGAACAATTGCATATGGCTTGATGTTACAGATTCATGTATGAAGATTATTACCAGTTGGGTATTAATTGGTGCATAAATTTATAAGAGTATAGGATGTAAAGATACCTAATCCTTTGGAAAATTATTTGGTGTATAGAATATACTCATCATATGCTTTATTGATTATTACTATTATTATTATTTGTCTCACGCGGTGCTCTGCAAAGTATTACTTGAGGTTCCTTGCATCCCCCTTCTGCCCCCTAGCTGCAACCCCTTTCATTCCTTTTACTATGCCTCCGTTCATATTAACTTTCTTCCATCTTACTTTCCACCCTTTCTTCACAATTGTTTAATAGTGCTAGCGTGCGGTTTTCCTCCCGTTGCATCTTGAATACCTCGTTCACTCTCAGTTTCTCTTTCAGCGCTACGTGACGTCACAGGTCCTAATCGCTTGACCTTTGGCCTAGATTTTATATTCGATTCCAATTCCAATTAATGTATACTATGTCCTGTAGATCAAGAATGAGAGAATTGACTTTGGAGAGCAAATACAATTAAATTTGAATTTAAGACGAGCCAGAATTAAAGTCGCCCCATACCGGAGGTTCGTTATACCATACCCATTACTTTAATCCTCATAAACAGCCCTTTCCCATTACTTTATTTTTTTCTGAGGAAATGGGTAATAATGGGAGGTAAAAAAATGCTCGTCGTGTTTGCTTTTCATAGAAAGCTAATTAGCTCGCTCTCCAGCAAAACGTTATTTATGAGCTAATTTTCAACTGCCGCGTTCGTTAATCATTCATAAGTGATATAGCTCCGTTTTTTGGAAATGATAACGCAGTGTAACTCACAAACGGCTTTAAAGGTCATCCGCTGAATTTATTTGCTTATTCGAATCCTCCTCCTCCTCCTCCTCCTCCTCCTCCTCCTCCTCCTCCTCCTGGGATAGTTATAAATGACTGGTACCTGTATCGCCGTTGGGAAAATGAAGTGAGATAAAATGTTTCCTCTCCGGGGAACGTTTCTTTCCATTACATATTCAGTAGGCTATGGCGCGCGTGAGAGAAGCTCGTCGTCTGTGCCTCACACTTTTCATAAATAGGACGTTTTCTTCCATGTTTTGTTGGATTTTTATTATTTTTTTATTACTACTTTTTTTTTCTTTGTTATTCGCTTTCGGGATGACCTGGATTAAAGTTGATATTATTAACACTCTTATTATGAAATTTTGGAAATAGTTTTAATATCGGTTTATTTTTTGAGGCTATGATATATATATATATATATATATATATACATATATATATATATATATATATATATGTATATATATATATATATACATATGTGTGTGTGTGTGTGTGTGTGTGTGTGTGTGTGTGTGTGATATAAAAACCACCTTATCGTACTTCTCAGTAATGTACAAAAGGCTCCACAGTAATATTCTTGATTAGCAAAACGGGCTGTATATATATGCACTTGATCAGGTCCACAGAAAGATGGACGAAAGGTATAAGCATATATTTTGTACAAATACAATTGGTTTCATAATTATATAACTATGGATCCGCCTTTGCACAGACAATCATATATATATATATATATATATATATATATATTATCTATATATATATATATATATATATATATATATTCATCGAGCTACAAATGTCCGTTAATATCCAATTCGCTCTGCCTGGAATTAATTTATTTTCATATATGGTAACCGAAGGGGAGAATTATTTTGTTGATAATAATTTCGTCCTCTCTTGGGTTCGAACCAGCGCCCGCCCAGAGAGCTAAGGAGAAAGGCAGGCCTGCAGTGAATGTATATGAATCACGGTGAGCGATAAAAAAAATTCATATATATATATATATATATATATAATATATATATATATATATCTATCTTATATATAATATATATATATTAAATCACAAAGTAATAAAAAAATATAAAAAACACTTGATGATTATTGAACAAAGTTACAGCCACGAAGGCAAATGGAAAAACTTTAGATGCTAAGTACTTTCGTCTGGTCACAGCGACTGAAGATATACAGAAGCAAGGTCCCATATTTATGTGGTAGGTACAAGTCATATAAATGTAGTTTAGCCTCAAACTTATGGGAATTCTCTTCAAGAAATTTCAACCCAAAAGTGTAGTCGGAAACAAGATATGGACAAGACTAATAACTAGACTAACTTTCTCGCGTTTATACAGTGATACTAGACCCCCTTTGGATGATAAACTTGTGGACTTCATTATGTCGTCTTCCATAATGTTCATTTTTGAAATAGTTACAAACTCGGAAGGTCTCAGAGTGTTAGGGTGTTTGGAGAACTATAGGAGAATTTTTTAGGCTTAGTAGTGTTTCTCGTTAGTAGAGTAGCCAAGTTTCATTCCATTTGTCACGTGTGAAATGTGGCAGTGTTTCAACACTGCCCTGAACGAACTAATGTCAGGGAATTGTAGCGTCAGATAAATTTCCTCTCAGTGTCATTACTAAAGTGAAATATGGCTGTGAATTTGCATTCGTGAAGTGGGTCACTAGTTATTTGGACTCTTTTTGATCATGTGACTGTTTACTTGCAGGTCCAAGCTTGCTTAGACGTAGATTGTAAAAGTAATTTCAACTGGAAATTTGCTTAGTGCCCTTGGAATACACATTCACTTTTGAAGGACGTCTATCTAACCATTCAAATGACTCTGGTCAAAGTAGAGAGTTTCCAGTTCCCAAGTCAGGCAGTCAGCATATTTAGTATTGTAAAGTACTGGAATTCTATGGCAGACATTTGACGCAACTTTGCTTTGTCTTTGGCTTCGCCATGACTTTTGTTGGTAATTTTACATCATTGATATAATGTCCTCTCGAAGTTCTTCTTCACACAATAGAGAAACTGACGTTGTGATTTGTTATCTTGTCCATGTTTGGATACATAGTTCCAAACTGTTTGTTATTCATGTAGTTGACAGCCTCACATAAAACACTTCTGTAGGTCATAAAGTTCTGTCTTCAAACATTTTCCTTATTGTGTGTATCACTTTGAGCCCTTTTTGTCTAGACCATACATATGCTGATGTTTCTAGCGTCAAGATAAAGCTGCAGTATTTTCAGCTCCGTTTTCCATAAACTTGTTTTGTGCACCCGCCGTTGATCTCAACATATATTCCTAGAAAGGGCAAATGTTTCCGCACTGTATTGCTTCCCAGACAATTCAGAGGGGATGCAGTTTCTAGGCTTCTCTGTTTTCTGTTTTATTTTGGTCTGGACGAAAGCAGATTGTCTCTTAGAAAGATGAGTGCGTTGAATTGCACTTACCAGAAACGATTTTGTGATGTAGCTTAGATTTTGTGGGCACTGCCTTTTACAGGTGCATTGTTTGACTTATTTTTTAACTGAATATTATATGGGGAATTTGGAGTAAAACCGAAAATAGGTGTTCTGCATTGAAAGAAATCAAGTAATTGTGGTTAATCTAGAAAACTGTTTGTGTTTCGCAGGTACCTTTTCCAGAGCGTTTCAGTAACATTGCTGATCTATTATTTTATTTAAGCTGAATTAGATTTTTTATTATTAACCAAATTGCATCCAATTAGGCATGCAAATGAACAGCCGTATGAAAATTGAATATTATTCACCAAGTTTGCATCCATTAGCATACAAATGAACAGCCGTATGAAAATTGAATATTATTCATTTTTATATTAAGAAAACATCGACTGCTGATGGGTTGCTTTTATGAACGATAGTAGAATGATTAAGTTGTTGTTCAACATTTTAACTGTAGCGCTCTCAAAAGACCCCAAAAATGCGGAGAGAGAGAAATTTTCATTTTGGTTAATTAATTTTTTGTTGTTGGTTATTCACAGTATGATCCCCTTATTTTTTATTATTTATTTTTTTATTTTTTTGGTTGGTTACTCACAGTATGATCCCCTCCTCTTAAATTCCGAATACCTTAATTTAGTTTCCCAACTCACACAAACAAGTAAGATTATTTGCCAATTTGACTCAGTAGTGAAATGTTGTAAAGTATTGTTTCCTTGACGCAGAATGAAGAAGGACTTATTTAAATTCTTAGAAAGAAACTAAGAAGTATTTAATATTAATATCAGTATTCAGAAGATGAATCCAAAGAATATGGTGTTAATTTGAAAGAAGTAGCAGAAGTTAATACGAAATACCGAAAGAACAGATCACATATTATAAAAAGAAAACTAATGAAAACTTAACAAATTAATGAGTAAAATCGAGAATACAAAAATTAAAATACTCATGATTGTAGCTTTTATCAGTTTTAAGATATTTTCATATAAATAACGATAAGTGCCAAAATTTCAACCTTCGGTCAACTTTGACTCTACCGAAATGGTCGAAAAAACGCAATTGTAAGCTAAAACTCTTATATTTAAGTATATTCAATCATTTAACTTAATTTTGCAACTAATTGGAAGTCTCTAGCACAATATTTCGATTTATGGTGAATTTATGAAAAACCGTTTTCCTTACGTCCGCGCGGTAACTCTTCCGAAAATAATCATACATGCGATTGTGGTAATGTTTGCAAACCATTTTAAATTAGCCGTTACATAAAGTTTTATATATGAAAAAGTGCGCAATTTCATGCACAATACACTAAAAACAACCCATGGTTGTAGCTTTTATCAAAGTTGAAATATTTTCATATAAAAAATGTATAAGTGACAAATTTTCAACCTTCGGGTCAATTTGACTCTACCGAAATGGTCGAAAAACGCAATTGTAAGCTAAAACGCTTATATTCTAGTAATATTCAAGCATTTACCTTCAGCTTGCAACAAATTGGAAGTCCTCTAGCACAATATTTCGATTTTATGGTGACTTTATGAAAAAAATAACATTTTCTTTACGTCCGCGCGGTAACTCTTCCGAAAAAATCATACGTGCGATTGTGGTAATGTTTGAACCATTTTAAATTAGCCGTTACATAACGTTTTATATATGAAAATGTGCGCAATTTCATGTGAATACAACAATAAATAGTTGAAGGTTGTAGCTATTCTCATTTTTCGAAATATTTGCATATAAATCACGATAAATAGAAAAAAAACCACGTTCGGTCAAATTTGACTCTACCGAAATGGTCGAAAAACGCAATTGTAAGATAAAACTCTTACAGTCTAGTAATATTCAGTCATTTATCTTCATCGTGAAACAAATTCGAAGTCTCTAGCACAATATTTAAATTTATGGTGAATTTTTAGAAAAAAACTTTCCTTCCCTCCGCGCGCGGATTCTCCGCCACAATCTCCGAAATGCGTAAGTCCCATTCTCGGAATATTTGCTCCGTTTCATATTAGGCATTTCATAGAGTTTTATATATGAAAATGTGCGCAATTTCATGTAGAATAAAACGAAAAAATATTTGAAAGTTTGTAGCTTTTCTTATTTCCGAAATAATTGCATATAAAAAAAATATATATATAAAAAATTCGACATTCGGTCAACTTTAGCTCGTCAGTATATGGTCGAAAACTGCATTTGTAAGCTAATATTCTTACAGTATAGTAATATTCAATCATTTGTCTTCATTCTGAAACATATTGGAAGTCTCTAGGACAATATTTAGATTTATGGTGAATTTTTGAAAAAAATATGTGTTTACGTAAGCGCGTTACGAATTCATGCATTATTTTGTGATAATATTTCTCTGTGTTTGCTTTTATCGTTTTACAATTTTGTTATATACCAAATGATTGAAATTTAGTGTACATTACAACGAAAAAAAAATGTAACTTGTTACCCAATTCACCGTTTTGCGCACTAAGAGCGCGATTTGAATACAATTATATATGAAATTTCGTTTTTGCGCTATCATATATCGCATTATTTATATAGTGATAATGATATTTTTTTTCATTTCTGATGGTTGCATACTAAACTTCAAGCAATGAGAAAAAAAGGAGCCAAAAATGAACTCTTAATCTTGAAAACTAAGCGCGCTGTGATTTTTTGAAAAAAATATTTTTTCCGCTTACGCGCTCACTCTCAAACCCCTCGGCACACGGGAGTCATTTTTTTATTTGCCGCTCCGGCGTTTGAAGGGTTAATTAAGTTTCCCAACTCACAAACAAGTAAGATTCTTTTGCCAATTTGACTCGGTAGTGAAATGTTGTAAGTAGTTCCTTGACGCAGAATGAAGAAGGATCTTATTTAAATTCTTAGAAAGAAACTAAGAAGTATTTAATATTAATATCACTATTCAGAAGATGAATCCAAAGAATATGGTGTTAATTTGAAAGAAGTAGCAGAAGTTAATAGGAAATACAGAAAGAACAGATCACATATTAGAAAAGAAAACTAAATGAATTAACAAATTAATTAGTAAATAGATGAAAATTACATTATTTTATTAAAGTAGAAGGAGAATTGTTTTATTGTAGTAAGTAGAAAATTAATATTGAAAATAAACGTGCCTCTCTCTCTCTCTCTCTCTCTCTCTCTCTCTCTCTCTCTCTCTCTCTCTCTCTCTCTCTCAAAAGTGACCGACAACTGATCAGCTCTTTAACTCATTCCTAAGAGGCTGGAATTTCTTTCATTACGAGAGAGAGAGAGAGAGAGAGAGAGAGAGAGAGAGAGAGAGAGCAAAACGCCATCTCCGTTTTCCGCAGCCATCGGAAATGTATAAATATAGTATGCGTCCGTGAGGAGGAGGAGGAGGAGGACGACTCGAACCTTATTCGTCATTCCGGCGTCAGCAGCCTCGGCCAGATTACATTATCATAACATGGCCGAGGAAGTGAGTGAGGGGTCCCTCGGTTTCCCCCTCACTTACCTCCATTATCATAAACCCACAACACACAGCCATGCGGAAACAACAACAAACTCCTCCCCCCCCTCCCCTCTTCCCCCACCTCTCTCTCTCTCTCTCTCTCTCTCTCTCTCTCCAGGAAAAGCAGATTCAGTGACTGACTGACAGAATATTATCTTTTATGCACGGCAGCTTCAGCCAGCGCTTGCCTTCTCTCTCTCTCTCTCTCTCTCTCTCTCTCTCTCTCGACCTCACCGAAATGGTTATTTTCAGATTCGCTTCCTGTTTATTAATTATTTCTTGCCTCTGTTCTGTAATAGTTCCCACATTTTAGATGATATTCGAGTGAAAAGAAATGCTACTTTGGCTGATTATACATATCTTAGGTGTGTTTGCATATATATATAAAGGGTCCGAACAGGACCGAAAGTACTTGGCTATCTCGCTTTTTCATTTTTTTCCTTCGTGGCAAAAAACCTTTATTTATATATATACGTATACATATGTTGTGTGTTTGTATGTATATATGTAATTATAGTGAATCCATGAAAGTACTGCACTGAGCATCTAAAATCCGAGGTAATATCGTTTCCAGATATAATTTAACGAAACAGTAAAGGTTACTCTGTTACATTATCGTTGTCTTATGGTGCTTTTAGATAATGTTTCTCTGTTGTGAACAAAATGTTGCATTTGATAAGATACCGAAAGAAGACTGCTCCCGTTTTAGCTTAATAAATTCTGTATATGTTTCTCATTTTATATGTCTTTCTTTTATGTAAATAGACGGCCCAACTTTCAGTCTTTCATGTTATACCCTTACTTAAAATTCCCATGGTTCATAAACTGTTAATGCTCATCCTTGGCATATCTTCCTCATTTTATAACATTAAATTCTCTCTCTCTCTCTCTCTCTCTCTCTCTCTCTCTCTCTCTCTCTCTCTCTCTGTTTTTCGTATATGTCACTCATGTTTAAAGCATACTTTTATATCTTGTGCTCACAATTTCCGGAAAACAAAATGCATGGTTTCTCTGTTGATATATTATTGTCAAGAATTTACTATATTTAATATATATACACGTATATATACACATACACTAACATATATATGTATATATCTTAATGCTTTTAAATACTGCTTTTTTAATTCATTAACTTTTCAGTGTTTTTTGTGTTCTTCCTTTACTTTTATTTAATGTCTCCCTTTACTTTTATTTAATGATAGGTGGCTAGTTTCTTTGAGTTGTGACAGCTCTGAATGCCTTGTTAATTTTCTAGTTTTATTCAGAGGAAACCATTGGGCCTTTCACCGAGCTATCCTCACGCTTGCCCCCTTTTGCTTTCAGGAAATGAGGTTGACTTTGTATTTTCTCCCGCAAAAACACAACACATTTCGGCATGATGACACTGACGCTCATTAATATATCTATGCATATTTGATAACCCTGAGGAAGTCGGTTTTTTTTTTCAGTAAATGACAGTGGACATCAGCGCTAGGGGTGGCGTGTTATTCCCCTTTCATGTGTTGGACGTCCACCTTAGAGAGGCTGGTAAACAAGCTATTGACATCTACTCAATCTCGCATGAATGGGGGCATCTCTTTTCGCTGGTTCCACTAATTAACAGGTCGTTTCATTTACATGTGTACTCCGGTATGCTTTTTGGTTGTTTGAAATTGTGTTCTTTCTCTGCTGTTTAACTAAGCTTTGTACACAGCTTACGAAAAATGATCGTTATTTTTATTTTATGGATAAGAGTCTGTCGGGGTGCTTTGTGGGTCAGAATACATACTCTTGTATACTTTTTTTTCATGAATGACCTTTTTCCTTTGTTGGTGTAGGGAAGAAGATGAGAGATACATCTGCATTAGCAAAAGACTTGTAGCTTGTTTCTTATAACTGTAGAACCTTGTAGAACCTTTTGGTTTGATGCTTTCAGGCTTAAAATGTATGTCATTTTCGATAATTTAGACCACAGCACTAAAGATATAGAGCGTAAACATGGAGAGAATATTTTAGAAAGTAATGCGTAATAACAGTTAGGAAGTTTGAGTGGAAAATTGACGCTTTTCGGTTTTTGAACTCGACACTCTTGTTTAGGGCAGTCAATCAGCATTCTTGTGGTATGAATGGGTCATGTTATTTGCTGATGCATTTCTTTTATATATTTATTTGCTTTAAGTCTTAAAACGGTTTCATTTAGATTTTACTATAATTTACGAAGTGGCTGATCAGCATGTTTGTGACTTCTCCTCTCTCTATTGAATTTCCGTTGCTATTTTAATGAACACGGGTAGTTATTCCATACATAATTAATAGCAAGAGCATTGCTTCTTTCTGTAGTAAGAAGAAATACTTATAGAAAATCTGGTTTAGGTGTAACTGCAAAGCAACTTTCTTATTTCATTAATTGTGTTTTCAGTGAGATAAACTTCTGGCATAGTTATTAAAATTTTTTGGGTGTAGTTCTACTTTATTGCTCATTTGCGAACTGAAATTGGTATGTTTATGATATATATATATACGTATATCATTATATATATATATCTATATATATATATATATATATATATATATATATAATACTGGTAATCTTCTTAGGCACGAAGATATAGTAATTCAGTTGTATTCCACATAGGAAAATGAAAAAAGGTATATCTCAGAAAATGCCCCAACAGTTTCGTCCTCCAATGGACCTCTTCTTGGAGCGTTTATTAAACGCTCCAAGAAGAGGTCCATTGGAGGACGAAACTGTTGGGCATTTTTCTGAGATATACCTTTTTTCATTTTCCTATGTGGAATACAACTGAATATATATATATATATATATATATATATATATATATACATATATACGTGTATCTATATTATATATATATATATATATATATATATATAATATATATTATCGAGCTACAATGTCCCTTTAATATCTAATTCACTCTACCTCGGAATTAATATATTTTCATATATGCTTAACCGAAGGGGAATTTTTTTCTCAATAAAATAGATTTACCTGTACTTGGGCGCAAACGCAGGTACATTATAAATCCAGGAACGTCAGTGGAAGAAGCTATACCACCCAACCACCGCCGAGAGGCTTAAAGGTTTATGCCGTCTCTCACCTCAAATACTTTCTCGCAGCCTGAAGTATTCGTTGGTTTGGAGACAACATCAACCCGCCTCGACTCACTCCGGTAGTGTAAGTAGCGCTTTTGACAACACGTAGCATTTACATAAGTCATATCACATTACCGTGATTCATATACATATATCGAGCTACAATGTCCTTTAATATCTAATTCGCTCTACTCGGAATTAATATATTTTCATATATGCTTACCGAAGGGAATTTTTTTCTCAATAATAGATTTACCTGTACTCGGGCGCGAACGCAGGTACATTATAAATCCAGGAACGTCAGTGGAAGCTATACCACCCAACCACCGCGAGAGGCTTTTAAAGGTTTATGCCGGCTCTCTACTCAAATACTTTCTCGCGCTGAAGTATTCGTTGGTTTGGAGACAACATCAACCCGCCCTCGGCCTCGACTCCGTAGTGTAAGTAGGCTTTTGACAACACGTAGCATTTACATAAGTCATATCACATTACCGTGATTCATATACATATATCGAGCTACAATGTCCTTTAATATCTAATTCGCTCTACCCTCTGGAATTAATATATTTTCATATATGCTTAACCGAAGGGGAATTTTTTTCTCAATAATAGATTTACCTGTACTTGGGCGCGAACGCATGGTACATTATAAATCCAGGAACGTCAGTGGAAGAGCTAATACCATCCGCAACCACCGCGATAGGCGTTAAAGGTTTTATGCCGGTTGTTTCTCAACCTCAAATACTTTCATCGCGCTGAAGTTTATTCGTTGGTTTTGGAGCTTCAACATCAACCCGCCTCGACTCCGTAGTGTAAGTAGCGCTTTTGACAACACGTAGCATTTACATAAGTCATATCACATTACCGTGATTCATACATATATCGAGCTACAATGTCCTTTAATATCTAATCGCTCTACCTCGGAATTAATGTATTTTCATATATGCTTAACTAAAGGGGAATTTTTTTCTCAATAATAGATTTACCTGTACTCGGGCGCGAACGCAGGTACATTATAAATCCAGGAACGTCAGTGGAAGCTATACCACCCAACCACCGCGAGAGGCTTAAAGGTTTATGCCGTCTCCTCACCTCAAATAACTTTCTCGCGCTGAAGTATTCGTTGGTTTGGAGACAACATCAACCCGCCTCGACTCCGGTAGTGTAAGCTAGCGCTTTGACAACACGTAGCATTTACATAAGTCACATCACATTACCGTGATTCATATACATATATCGAGCTACAATGTCCTTTAATATCTAATTCGCTCTACCTCGGAATTAATATATTTTCATATATGCTTAACCGAAGGGGAATTTTTTTTTTTTCTCAATAATAGATTTACCTGTACTTGGGCGCGAACGCAGGTACATTATAAATCCAGTAACGTCAGTGGAAGCTATACCAACCCAACACCGCGAGAGGCTTAAAGGTTTATGCCGTGTCCTCACCTCAATACTTTCTCGCGCTGAAGTATTCATTGGTTTGGAGACAACATCAACCCGCCTCGACTCCGGTAGTGTAAGTAGCGCTTTTGACAACACGTAGCATTTACATAAGTCATATCACATTACCGTGATTCATTACATATATATCGAGCTACAATGTCCTTTTAATATCTAATTCGCTCTAACTTTCGGAATTAATATATTTTCATATATGCTTAACCGAAGGAATTTTTTTCTCATAATAGATTACCTGTACTTGGGCGCGAACGCAGGTACATTATAAATCCCAGGAACGTTCAGTGGAAGCTATACACCCAAACACCAAAAACCGCGAGAGGCTTAAAGGTTTATGCCGTCTCTCAACTCAAAATAAACTTTCTCGTGCTGAAGTAGTCGTTGGTTTGGAGACACATCAACCCGCCTCGACTCCGGTAGTGTAAGTAGCGCTTTTGACAACACGTAGTATTTACATAAGTCATATCACATTACCGTGATTCATATACATATATCGAGCTACAATGTCCTTTAATATCTAATTCGCTCTACCTCGGAATTAATATATTTTCATATATGCTTAACCGAAGGGGAATTTTTTTGTTTTTTCTCAATAATAGATTTACCTGTACTTGGGCGCGAACGTGTTGTCAAAAGCGCTACTTACACTACCGGAGTCGAGGCGGGTTGATGTTGTCTCCAAACCAACGAATACTTCAGCGCGAGAAAGTATTTGAGGTGAGAGACGGCATAAACCTTTAAGCCTCTCGCGGTGGTTGGGTGGTATAGCTTCCACTGACGTTCCTGGATTTATAATGTACCCCCTGCGTTCGCAGCCCGAACCCAAGTAAACAGGTAAATCTATTAGGGGGTTGAAGATATAAAAAGGGGGGGGGTTTTACCCCATTGCCCTTCGGTTGGAAGCATATATGAAAATATATTGATTTCCTTTCCACGAGGTAGAGCGAATTAGATATTAAAGGACATTGTAGCTCGATATATGTATATGATCACGGTAAATGTGATATGACTTTATGTAAATGCTACGTGTGTCAAAAAGCGCTACTTACACTACCGGAGTCGAGGCGGGTTGATGTTGTCTCCAAACCAACGAATTACTTCAGCGCGGAAAGATTTATTTATTTGAGGTGAGAGACTTGGCATAAACCTTTAAGCCTCTCGTGGTGGTTGGGTGGTATAGCTTCCACTGACGTTCCTGGATTTTATAATGTACCTGCGTTCGCGCCCAAGTACAGGTAAATCTATTATTGGAGCAAAAAATTCCCCTTCGGTTAAGCATATATGAAAATATATTAATTCCGAGGTAGAGCGAATTAGATATTAAAGGACATTGTAGCTCGATATATGTATATGAATCACGGTAATGTGATATGACTTATGTAAATGCTACGTGTTGTCAAAAGCGCTACTTACACTACCGGAGTCGAGGCGGGTTGATGTTGTCTCCAAACCAACGAATACTTCAGCGCGAGAAAGTATTTGAGGTGAGACACGGCATAAACCTTTAAGCCTCTCGCGGTGGTTGGGTGGTATAGCTTCCACTGACGTTCCTGGATTTATAATGTACCTGCGTTCGCGCCCAAGTACAGGTAAATCTATTATTGAGAAAAAAATTCCCCTTCGGTTAAGCATATATGAAAATATATTAATTCCGAAGTAGAGCGAATTAGATATTAAAGGACATTGTAGCTCGATATATGTATATGAATCACGGTAATGTGATATGACTTATGTAAATGCTACGTGTTGTCAAAAGCGCTACTTACACTACCGGAGTCGAGGCGGGTTGATGTTGTCTCCAAACCAACGAATACTTCAGCGCGAGAAAGTATTTGAGGTGAGAGACGGCATAAACCTTTAAGCCTCTCGCGGTGGTTTGGTGGTATAGCTTCCACTGACGTTCCTGGATTTATAATGTACCTGCGTTCGCGCCCAAGTACAGGTAAATCTATTATTGAGAAAAAAATTCCCCTTCGGTTAAGCATATATGAAAATATATTAATTCTGAGGTAGAGCTAATTAGATATTAAAGGACATTGTAGCTCGATACATGTATATGAATCACGGTAATGTGATATAACTTATGTAAATGCTACGTGTTGTCAAAAGCGCTACTTACACTACCGGAGTCGAGGCGGGTTGATGTTGTCTCCAAACCAACGAATACTTCAGCGCGAGAAAGTATTTGAGGTGAGAGACGGCATAAACCTTTAAGCCTCTCGCTGTGGTTGGGTGGTATAGCTTCCACTGACGTTCCTGGATTTATAATGTACCTGCGTTCGCGCCCAAGTACAGGTAAATCTATTATTGAGAAAAAAATTCCCCTTCGGTTAAGCATATATGAAAATATATTAATTCCGAGGTAGAGCGAATTAGATATTAAAGGACATTGTAGCTCGATATATGTATATGAATCACGGTAATGTGATGTGACTTATGTAAATGCTACGTGTTGTCAAAAGCGCTACTTACACTACCGGAGTCGAGGCGGGTTGATGTTGTCTCCAAACCAACGAATACTTCAGCGCGAGAAAGTATTTGAGGTGAGAGACGGCATAAACCTTTAAGCCTCTCGCGGTGGTTGGGTGGTATAGCTTCCACTGACGTTCCTGGATTTATAATGTACCTGCGTTTGCGCCCAAGTACAGGTAAATCTATTATTGAGAGAAATATTCCCCTTCGGTTAAGCATATATGAAAATATATTAATTCCCAAGTAGAGCGAATTAGATATTAAAGGACATTGTAGCTCGATATATGTATTGAATCACCGGTAATGTGATATGGCTTATGTAAATGCTACGTGTTGGTCAAAAGGCACGTCTACTTACACTACCGGAGTCGAGGCGGTTTGATGTTTGTCTCCAAACCAAACGAATACTTGCAGCGCGAGAAAGTATTTGAGGTGAGAGACGCATAAACCTTTAAGCCTCTCGCGGTGGTTGGGGTGGTATAGCTTCCACTGACGTTTTCCTGGATTTATAATGTACCTGCGTTCGCGCAGGTACATTATAATTCCGAGGTAGAGCGAATTAGATATTAAAGGACATTGTAGCTCGATATATGGATATGAATCACGGTAATGTGATCGACTTATATAGATATATATATATATAATACTATCATATATTCTTATATATTATATATATATCTATAGCTATACTATATATATATATATATATATATATATATATATATATATATATATATATATATATATATATATATCTATAACAAATATATATATATATATATGTATATATATATTATATATATATATATATATATATATATATATATATATATAAATATTAAATATATGTAGATATATATATGTGTGTGTGTTTATGTGTGTGTGCGTGTGTATGTATGTGTGTGTGCGTGTGTATGTATGTGTGTGTGTGTGACTTTCCTAACTGTTGGAAAGATGTTGAGATATGTTGGAATTAGTTGGAACACCCAAGTCTTTGAGGGACAAACCTGCTATACCTCAAGGCTTAGTAGTAATTGGGTTCAGGCCATCAGCTTAATTGTTCTCCCTGGGTAGGGAACCACTATATTAGTAACCTCTCTCTCTCTCTCTCTCTCTCTCTCTCTCTCTCTCTCTCTCTCTCTCTCTCTCTCTCTCTTCTCCTTACAATACCACTGGGGCACATTCCGGGGATTCGTGAGCCAAGTTGTTCTTGAATGAGGTGAACATTCAGCAAGTTAGAGAAGTTGTAAACCCAGGTGAAAATGGACCGGAGGGAATAGATGACAAGGAAAGGGCAGAAAGCAATGCAACTGGATCCTAAGACTGGAAAGGTCAGAAATGTTATTTATCGTATTACTCTATTCACAAGACTATTTTAATTTTTTCTTTACTCTGCCTAA
>NC_061087.1:91234109-91281609 GCF_015104395.2 Macrobrachium nipponense | reverse complement strand
AAATAATCTTCCCCTATAATTACCAATATTGTACTCCAGTTCATTTGCATGGCTTTATCTTCCTCTTTCCCAACTTTATCCCTGCACGAAGGGGTCGGTTGCCTGATGCGCCTTTCCTTTCAACATCAGGCATTGTTTATTACTTGGCAAAGGGGTTTTTACGACCGCATGCCCTTGCTGACACCAACCACAGTTATTGGCGGTGGGCCTCGCCTTTGACTAAAAAGTCCACCTGCAAGGCAGCAGTTTCCACAGTTATTGGCGGTGGGCATAGCCTTTTACTAAAAAGGTACGACTGCAAGGCAGCAGCTGTCCTTTTAGTCGCCTTTTACGATACCGCTACCACAGGGTGGATTTGCATGTCTTTATTGCCTTTATTATATAAGGACCTCGTTCAGGGCACCTCAACGTAGATGTATGAAATTTCTTGAGAATTGAATTTCAGTAATTTTGAAAAGTGTATTTATTACATGGAGTTCTTTATTTTGTTGTTGTTCTTGTTAGGGATCCTGTGGCGTTTTACTTATTTGTCATATTTTTTTTTTATTTTTTAGATAAGATTACATTTCATGTCTTCATTAATGAATTAAAGCTAACATTTAAAAGATGCATTTTCTTAAATTCTTATTTTCGAAAGGTGGTCATATCCTATGCACCGCTGTCAGGACTCACTCATTTCCTCCTCCTTCCTTTTTCGGTTTTGTTTGGCTCAGGATACATAAGAGTATTAGGCAGCCTGTCTCTCCGTTCATTGTATTAAAAAGAATTGTTGCTCTCACCAGTCCGTAATTAGGTTTTGGATGTGGCACCCCTCAACATCTATTTATAGTTAGAAGATGTGGAATAAATACACGGTAGAGGTACGTTATTTTGGTTCTTTCAGTATATATATATATATTATATATATATATCCATATACACACATATATATATTATATATATATATATAATAGATATATATATATATATATATATATATATATATATTATAAGTTAATATTTTTTATCTATATATATCCATATCCATCTATCAATATGTTTCTCTCTGTATATATATATTATATATATATATCTATATATATATATATACTATATATATATATATATATATATATATACATATATATACATACATGTATATATAT
Source organism: Macrobrachium nipponense (assembly GCF_015104395.2). Lineage (NCBI taxonomy): Eukaryota > Metazoa > Arthropoda > Malacostraca > Decapoda > Palaemonidae > Macrobrachium > Macrobrachium nipponense. The sequence goes on along the minus strand of NC_061087.1, from coordinate 91,280,464 downwards.
ATATATATGTATATTATAGCTATATTTCTTTCTATCAATCTGCATATGTCTGTGATATATATATATATATATATATTATATATATATATATATATATATATATATATATACACGCACACTGGAGTCCTAAGTAATTGATAGCAGTCTAAGAGAGGGTCGATGCGGAGATTCCCTACCCTAGGGACATTGCATATATGGGTTAGTGGTAAGAATCGCCGGCTTTGGGTTGCGAGGCAGTAAGTCCTATCTCTTGGAACATTCCATATCTGCTCGAAGCCTGGGTCATTCGATGTTACACAGTTACGCACAAAAAATATTTCGATCCCACTTCGTTTTGCATAAGATATTCTGAGTCTTCTGTATTTGATGAACTAATCGCTGGCATGTTAGATTTATTATTGATTACACTTCTATTTATAATCATCTAAAGTGAAAATATAGATAATTCGAGGAAAGGATCTCGATAAATTTTCTGAGACACTGCCTTGTGGATCGTCAGCCATTGCCTAAGGGTTGTGTGAGTGGACGGCTTTCCTGGTGAGAGAATGCACCCAGACCCTACTATTTGCTTTTTTGTCGTCTTTTGTTGATGCTGAATGGCGCCTAAACTAGCTTTGGCCTGTCAGGTGCTGGAGGGGAATACATAGTGAATAAATGAATAGGAACTATAAACATGGGATCGACTGGGGAAGCTTACTATAGAAATGCATCTAGGTAATAGAGGGGAACTTCCCTTGCTGCTACACAGCTACTAAATCGGGTGCAGGAAGTGCAGATATTTTATTTCATATTTCGTTTATTTTTAATGTGCTAATAAGGCTAGTTAAAAGCTTCTGTCACATTCATGGGCGATGGGTAATCGCGTGTCTTTGACTTATAAATGTAGGTGTTTTACCTAAATATGTGGTAGACTTTGTAGGTCTGAGATTTTTTCGTGTAACCTGATTGACTTCCTGTGGATGCCAGAATGTTATAAGCTTTGGCTATATAATTATATAAATTAATTTTTTTATACATTTCTTTACATCTTTTCTTCCTTACTTATGGAACCAAGACAATGAAAACATTGGGGTGACCAGATACAGATATTACTCTGAATAGCAAAAATGGCCGTTAAATTTCATAGCGTTATAATAATCAGGAAATATTGGAGAAATGAATATATCGGAAATCCATAGTTATGGGAAATGAACAATAAAAGATTAATGAGAAGTGATCTCTGATGTGATGCACCATGAAGCAGTGGAGAGCTCCCTTCCCTCCCCTCCCCTCCCCCCTCCCCCCATATATGTAAAGCAAAAGGGACTAGTCTATATTTGTGTTAAATGAAGAAAATAACAGCATTATTTCGGGGCTTATTTATTGGAGAGAGGGGTGTGTGGGAGTCCTTGTTACAAGCTTGTTGTGAACAAAAGGGTAGAATTTCGCTCCATATTTATAGGCGTGTGGGCTGCTCAAAAGAGAACACATGACACGTCCTAGAACGTAGATATTTCCAAATAATCAAACACCTTTTAACATATTTGCACTTTGTGTCTGTCTCTAGGTCTAGGTGCTGATAGTACATATCCACTGTCGATGTCATTGCAACCAATGCGGAGTTCAGTTACATCAGATGCAGATTTTGACGACTAGTCCGGGAAAAGGAAATGAGACAAGACTTTCAACAGCGAAGGATCAAATTTGAAATGATGACGTTGATAACAATAATATAATAGAATATATTAGATATATAGTATTTAGTTGTAGGAAAGGTAATTTATTGTTTTTAAATAGTAATTGATTCTTTTTCTATATTTATTTATTTTTAATAGTAATCCCTCAATAATGAATAACCTAACGGTTCTAGTGCCAGGTCATTAGACCAACACTCACACATCAAATCAAATCAGTCTCGACGTATCAGAAACCAACCGGAAAGTCGCCTGTACTTTAAGAGCTCCTGGCGAAGCAAAAATATCGAGATACGAATCGCCAAATCTCTTTATTATGTTTATGGTACTCATGGCGTTAATTCATAGACTGCTGAATTTGCTTAAAAGAGTAAGAATATTTTCACAGTCCAATATTTTCTATCCTTCATTCATGCTTCCTTATTTAATCCATGGTCTTTGGTACTGACATTGCTGCAAAGTTACCCGGGTTGCCACAGTTGCAACAGATTCTCGGGTGTTGTCGAAATCTGCTTTCTCACGGATTCTGTCGTTGTCTTGTAGTTCCTTGCGATGTTTGACTTTCGATTTTGTTTTCACTCAGCTGCAAACTCGCACACTGTATTCAGTTTCTTTTGTTTCATCTCCCTTCAAGGAGAAACCCTAGTCTTGCTGTCTTTATGTGTGTGCATGTGTGTGTGAGCGAGCATGTTTTTTAAACTTGCAATTATACCCCAGTATATCATCGTTTGTTTTCCACTTGTACTTTCTATGTAATGCAAAAAAATATGATTGATTTTTTGTATCTCAAGATTAAGAGTTTATAGGGTTGAACAGATGACGTGTTTTGGATCAGCTACATAGTAGAAAGTAATGGTTCTCATTAAAAGGCAGAGTCTGGTATTATTTTTGCAATGAACAAGTGTGGATATTACATATTTTTTTCGCTTTGATCCTAAGACTCCTCAATATGCTAAATATGAAAATCATATTCGAACGTCACTGATGTTTAATATTTTATATATATATATATATATATATATATATATATATACACATATATAATATATATATATATATATATATATATATATATATATATACACACATATATATATATATATACTATATATATATATATATATATATATATATATATATATATATATATATAGAGAGAGAGAGAGAGAGAGAGAGAGAGAGAGAGAGAGATAGATAGATAGATAGTCTCTTCGATTTTCAAGTTCCTCGGAGATGTTCTTAGAGCTCCCGCCCCATTTTTTTAAGGGTTTGAGTGTGGTTACCTAATGTATGGAATTATTAAGAATAAGCGCAGTGCTTTCTTCAAAATATTGCTGATTTCTGATTGGTTCTTCTGTCTTCAGATTAACCAGTCTCATTCCTTTTGCAATGGAGGTTTAATTTTTGAAATCGTACTGTATCCCTCCAAATCGGTCTCATTCTGTGGATGCTGCACTTAATGTCGAGTCGTGTGATCGTTCCTTACCACTTACGCCGGAATACTTTCAGGGATAGTTAAATATTAAGGTTTTTTCATATTGTTTGTTTGTATGGTATTTCTACGTTGCATGAAAGCAGTGGTTATTCAGCAACGGGACCAACGGCTTTACGTGACTTCCGTCGAGAGTGAACTTCTATCACCAGAAATACACATCTCTCACACCTCAATGGAATACCCGAGAATCGAACTCGCGGCCACCGAGGTGGCAGGTGAAGACCATACCGATCACATCACTGAGGCGCTTATTTTCATATTGTGCAATATGTAGGACGATTTTTCCGTTCATTTCCTTGAGAAATCGTTAGTTTTAGAGGTCGAGTCCCGACAATGCCAAATGGGAGATGACGTTTGGAAACGAATGATACTTATGTGGCAATTTGGATTCTGTTTAAGGCGAAGTTAATTGGCCTAGCCCCATTACATAACAGATGTTTAGTCAAATTTTCCAAAGTGATTCGGTGTGCTACGCTAGCTTTCGGCAAGATGCATCCAAGTATTCCCATATATGGAGATTTTTCAGCAACCGTGGTCAGATTAGGGGGGGGTACCCGCCCTCGTTCAGGTGGATCCTGCCTCCTTAGGTTAGCACATACTACGAGTAGGAAAGGTTAGGTTAGGGTGCATAATATCCATAGATATATATATATATATATATATATATATATATAAATAAAAACTTACATTATAAACAAAGGAATTCACAATAATACTAAAAATATTACATCATTAAAATACTGTAAAAGTTAAAAGTTAAAGATTTTAAAACAATGCAAAAGAACCAAGAGAGAGAGAACTAAAACACCAACCATCCAGGGTAAGAGACAGAGAAGGAATGGCAAACTATATTATATATATATATATATATATATATATATATATATATATATATATATATATATATGTATATATAGTATTATTTACGGTCCCCTGGTTCAAGTTAAGGTGGGTGGGGCCGTTAGTTAATCAAAGGAAGCGAACTTTCTTCCCACACCCCCAACCTCTCAACCTCCAGTCAGGTAGGACCCACCACTGTAGTTTATGTTATGATACATCCCTGTATTCCGCATAGTAGGCTATATGTTAGGAATCCTTGTCTTTCGCTCAAGTTTAGGTTAGGATAAGTCTCTGAATTTCATTCTAGTTTTCAGATTCCCCCCATTCAAACGCTAATTTCTCACCGTGGTCCCCATTGTTGTTACACATAAAGAGGCTGCTGTCTTTAAACCTACCCATTTCTAAAAGATATGAACTTCAAAATCTTGCGAAGAACATAACAACATAGGAGATCAATATTTTTAACTAAAATCAACAGTTCTGACCTTTCAAAGAAAAATCTAAATTATTTATAAATGCATTTGGTGTATTTAACACACTTTCGTTTTTTCACAGATCCTGAATAAAATCATATTGTTTATATTTAGTTTAAGTAAGATTGTTTTTCAAGTGTAATTATTCCATTAACCTGTAATTTCGACGTGAACGGTTAAATGCTCAAACATTTAGGTAATTTTTTTTTTATTTGCATTAGCATTGCGGGAAACAGGGGGAAGGTTAATGGAATTTATTGTGTGGAGGCTATAAACTAGTAATTCTGGGATTATTATTGCTATAAATCAGGGGAAATTAGGACTAACAGTGCAGTGCAAATGGAGCAAACAGTTTAATGTCGGGAAATTTAATATTCTCGACGCGGGGAAGATTTATTTGAAATACTACGAACTGAAGGCAAAGAGAAAGCCATTACCTGTTCGTCTGGCCTGGTAAATGGATAGCAGAATGTAGAATGGAATCTAGTTTGTCTTACTACTCGTGTATCCCTCTCTCCCACTTCCATGAACTTATTAAATTAAGGAATCTATAGATTCTTCATCAAATGTAACAATGACCGACGCATTCTATGACGACTCGAAAGAACCGAGAATATACTTTTATTTGCTTAAGTAAAATGAAGTCGTTTTGGCAGGAATCATCTTTTGTAAATGAATATCCCTCGTCATTCTATAGCCTTTTGTATCATAGGGAAACAGAATTTGAAAGCCTTAGGTCGTTAACGAGAGCTGATGGAGAATTCGAATAATCAAAGCTGTTCGGTATTGCAGTTCCAGATGTGGAATGATGCTTGAATATAATAACAATAAACTGGTTTTTGTTGGTGTGAATAGAAATTGGACTTTATTATTATTTTTTTTTTTTTTTTTTTTTTTTTTTTGCTCCATCACAGTCCTCCAATTCGACTGGATGGTATTTATAGTGTGGGGATCCGGGTTGCATCCTGCCCCCTTAGGAGTCCATCACTTTTCCTACTATGTGCGCCGTATCTAGGATCACACTCTTCTGCATGATTCCTGGAGCTACTTCAGCCAATAGTTTTTCTAGATTCCTTTTCAGGGATCTTGGGATCGTGCCTAGTGTTCCTATGATTATGGGCACTATTTCCTCTGGCATATCCCATATCCTTCTTATTTCTATTTTCAGGTCTTGACACTTATCCATTTTTCCCTCTCTTTCTCTTCAACTCTGGTATCCCATAGTATTGCGACATTAATGAGTGATACTGTCTTCTTGATTTTGTCAATCAGTGTCACGTCTGGTCTATTTGCACGTATCACCCATTATAGTATTATTATTATTATTATTATTATTTTTTTTTTTTTTTTTTTTTTTTTTTTTTTTTTTTTTTTTTTTTTGCTCTATCACAGTCCTCTAATTCGACTGGGTGGTATTTATAGTGTGGGGTTCCGGGTGCCTCCTGCCTCCTTAGGAGTCCATCATTTTCTTACTACTGTGTGCCGTTTCTAGGATCACACACTTCTGCATGAGTCCTGGAGCTACTTCAGCCTCTAGTTTTTCTAGATTCCTTTTCAGGGATCTTGGGATCGTGCCTAGTGCTCCTATGATTATGGGTACGATTTCCACTGGCATATTATTATTATTATTATTATTATTATTATTATTATTATTATTATTATTATTATTATTATTCAGAAGACAAATTCCTATTCCCATGGAGGAAGCCTATTTAAGGGCCATTGACTTGAAATTCAAACCTCCAAATACTATGGAAAAGTCGAACCTCCAAATAATATGGACTTCATTCAGTTACAAAAGGTAACAGAAAATGCAGATTATATTTGGAGGAATGTAGTCCTGTAATGAATGTAATTACTGACACTATTAGCACTTTATCTAGTAGATTAATTACGTCTGCTTGTGTATGTAGTTTGAATCTACGTTTATTACATTAATTAATATTCACCTTGCTCTAGCGTGGTTGAATTGGCGATATATCTCCCTTCTCTTTATTCCATGGCCTCTAAAGTTCATCTTAAAGCTCCCATGCCCTTCTAGCTTTCCTTGGAAGCCCCTCCCCCTTTTCCTTGAACATAAAGACTTAAGAAAGTGACCGACGCTTTTTCTATTATGCGATGGCACTAAGTAAGAGTAAACAATTTAGGAAAATATTATTCGGTGAAGAATTTCTTGCCCTTTTATGAGGAAATCTTCTCGTTTCCCCTAAGAAAGGGTAACCTCGGAAAAAAAGAGGAAAGAGTCACTGCCTCGTTCATCCTTTAATTCAAGAATTATGTTTGGACTATCAGTTCACAGAAATCCACAACGTCAGCCTCTTTGTTTAACCATATATAATGCTCATCAGCAAAGCGTCAGCTCCTCCACCTGTCCCCACCCACCCCTACAGTCGCCTATACTCCGTGACGCTAGAAAACTCTCAGTAACTAATCAATCTCATTTACTTCCGCATGGTGCCTCGCTTCCTGGATATTAAGACCTTTCCATTCAAGCACTTTCTTCTCTCTCTGCCATTTAGTACGGTTTCGTCCTCGCGCTTCTAACGGCTCTTCTGAATTGTCACACTTTACGTGTCCAAGATTTTTCTCAGTTGTTCGTCGTATCTCACCTACGTTTCGAGGCAGCTCAAGTAAAGTGCACAGAACTTATTTTAGGCTGTTATGCTATGCAAACACTCCATCTGAATTATCCCAGTTTTATTATATTGATTTTTAAGAAACCGTACCTGTATTTTAGTACGTCGCACACTGTGTTATAAAAGTAGGTTTTTTAATGGTAACATATCTGTGACAGTGGTGAAAATTTATATTTTGACAGAATCTCGTAAATCGGGAGAGTTACCTGCTCTGTAATATATTCTCTCAGCTTCCGGGAATGTCCTTTTTGAAGAGCACTTATAAGAGAGAGAGAGAGAGAGAGTCGAGGGTGGAGTGAATTTATAATGGAAGTCGATATATTTTTCTTCGTCTTTTGTTAGGTATGATCTTTACCCGTTGCAAATTTAAAAAAGTGTGCAAAGTTCTTAAAGATGTTAAGATGTGTTGTTGCAGGTGGTTAATTTTCTGTTTTTTCCCCCTTTTTTCATAAATATAAAGCAAGTCGTACTTATTTTAGTCTTGCCTTCATGAGAGGTCGATATATTGAAACTATATGATTGTACACCGTAGATTTATCAAACTCATGATGCCATTATTATTATTATTATTATTATTATTATTATTATTATTATTATTATTATTATTATTATTATTATTATTATTATTATTATTATTATTATTGTTGTTGTTGTTGTTGGTGGTGGTGGTGGTGCTTGTGTTTTTATCTTGACTTCGAAGGGATTCTATTGGGTATTTTAAAGTAGCATATTTGCCATAAGAAGAATTGCGAAAGCAGAGGACTATTTTTACGCTTACTAGTTGAGATAATTGATATTTTTAGAACAGTATCTCTTATTGTTTGTCTGTGGTGCATCGCAGGGAAAACTATATAAAATATCTTTTAGGCCCCTCCGTATATTTCCATCTAAAGTTGGTAATGCAGTCTTATTGTAAGATAATGAATGTTTAACTAAATGAGGATTATGAACATAATTATAGTCAGTGACGGTATTTATATTTCTTTTTATACACAGTGCAATATCCATGTGAAATGCACGGTAATTATCATTTTATCTTGAAGTCGTTATCTACGACAGATAGTAGCGTCGAGGTACTGAACCACAGGCCTCGTGGCGCAATGGTAGCGCGTCTGACTCCAGATCAGAAGGCTGGGTGTTCGAGTCACTCCGGGGTCAAAGAATATGATTTTGAGTGAGTCTTAAGTTCGTTATTTCGAACCTCTGTTTCATTGAAAGTCCTTTTGTTATTTGGTAATGGTATTATTAAAAAATCCACATAGTAGCACGAGTCTTCAAATGGAGAAAGAAATCCACATTTATGTAAATGTACATATATTTAAATTTAAAACTGCAAGGATAGCTTTCGGGAATTTGTTCGGTTCCCCTTATCAATGTCTCTCTCTCTTCCCTCTCTGTTATTTTGTTTGTACTTGCATTTTATGATTAACGAGATCGTAAGCCATGTCTTTTGAGAATTCTCTCTCTCTCTCTCTCTCTCTCTCTCTCTCTCTCTCTCTCTCTCTCTCTCGCTTTCTCCATACATTACGTTTCACAAAGAAACCGAAAGAGTATTTAAAGAAGCTTGCAATTTTTAAGAATCGTCCTGAAACGGAAATTGATAGATGGATGCCATCACCAAGGATCTGATTCGCCCAGTTTTATTCCTGACCCTTTTAATTTCACCCCAAAAATAACGGAGCACGTTCGGGTGACACCCCGTCTCACTCAGAGATCACCCAATTCCTCCTCACTCTCGAGGTAGTTTGGATTACAGCTCCTCCGTCCTAGATAAAATACAACATCCAATTTCACTTTACACTTTGTGTCCCCCTGGGCGTCACGGGAAGACGGTGCCCCGAATTTTAAACGCGTCATATTTCTCTCTTTTCGTGAGAATTCTGTTTTTATCCTTTGCCTCTCCCGGTGTTATGGTGTGTTAAATTTATTTCATGGCTGTGTTTGGGTGAATGATGACTTATAAGAAGATACGATGATGGAAAATATTTTTCTATGGATATAAGTTGATAGAATACTTATTTTTTCTATGAATACACCTTGAAAGAACGTATTTTATGCGAGTACCAGTCGATAGAATATATTTGTTCCCATTGTTGTTACCATCCATAATGTTTTCTGATGTGTTTTATTTTAGAATTACATGTTTACGTTGACATTTTAAACATATTATATTTTCCGGTGTGACGTATCATAGATGCGTATATCTCGATGTGCACCATATATCTGTGAGCCAGTACTAAGTTATACAATAATCCTGATAATCGGAGAGTTAATGATGATGCGAAAATCGTTCAAACCCACCGCATTCTTATTTCTTTTCTTATAATAGGTGATTTTTATATTCTCTCCGATATTGGTATTTACAAGAATTGTGTTCATTTTGAGACTTGATAAATAATACGGTTCAGAAACAGTATGATTTTTTTTTATCTGAATATAATATTAATTGAGTGTCATTATGCTAATGAATAGTATTTTTCTGATGCCATTAGATATTGGAGTTTGACGTTTGTAATAGGAGAGAGATTGAGAGGGAGATTGCTGATAATAATGCAGGCACAATTCAATACAATGTAGAAAAACTCCAATGTCTTTGTAATTAATGAGACTAACGATAGATTAACTTAAAGGTAGCTAAAATCATAACCACCATCTCCATCGCAACGCAGTTTTTCGGTTGCGCACGTCTTTCTTTGAGCTTTCACCAATCTCCGCACATCTCTAGTTTCCCTTCTCATAGTTCTCATCGAAGTAGGTCTTGGTGCTCTTCTGATGCCCGCGGAAACCTAGCTGACGCTATCACGTGCTATTCTCCCCGGGGGGTGGTGCTTCTCATCATTATCTACATACATTATCTTATCTACATGTGGACCTCCTGTCATTACCCACATGGTATCATTGCTCACTCTGTCGTGCCGTCTGCCACCTAATACATTTCTTGAAGCTGTTATTTCAGAGCCTTGTGGATTATAGTTTCAGCGTCATAATATGTCCACACAGCAATACAGGTTGCACGAGGCTTATCTACGGTTGCAGTTCGATTTCCAAATTATATTCAGGCTGTTCATTGATTTATTAGCATTATTTAGCCTTTCGCGAAATTTCAAATAAGACAAGTACTGAATATGATTGTTTCGAAACATTTGAAATCTTCAACCTCTTTTATCCTTTCTCTATCTGTCCTCAGTACTGTGGTTTTTCTTAGATTTATGTAGAGTATTGTCTTTTCAATATTAAAACAACGTCGTCTACACTTTCTTAGTCAGTTAAGTTTCTGTCGTTTCTCCGACATGAAAGCTTAGTGCGAGGGACATGTAGTGTTTTATGATGGTAGGGAAGGTTTAGAATGGAAGAAGGGTCGGAATACAAACTTAAATATGTTTGCAACCGTAAATGATGCATTTAAGTAAAACTAATCGTCAGTTAACCTAAAATCATTAATGTACTGGAATAGATTAAGCAAAACTATAGCCTTAGGAAGAGAAGTATTATTATTGTACAATAGATACTGTTATTATTATGTTGATCACCTGGAATTGATCACCTAGACTGGTGTGTCAAGCTTCTGTTGCGACCTCTTGAGGTCGCAAGATTTTTCAACCACTCGCTATAAGTAAGGTAATAATGAGAGAGAGAGAGAGAGAGAGAGAGAGAGAGAGAGATCTGCTATTTGCGCACATGCAGGTCTTACCACTGACATTAAGATGAAAATTTTACCAACTTGATTTAATGGTAACTTTTGTTACGGGATCTGAGTTTCCACCTCTTTTGTATGAAATGAATTTGTTTACAAAGCTTTCCTTTTGATAAAGGATCTTCAAAGCATCGCGGAGATACGAGTTTTAAGAAAACACCGGAAGGAACCTGGCTGTCAAGTCAAATCATGAGAGTTGAAACGAATTAAAAGAGGAACCAGGGTGTCATTCCAAGTAAGGGACCGTTGAGATGAATTCCAGCTAATGAGATTAAGTTTCGAAATAAATGGATGGCCCTTTGATCTCTTGACATCGACCATCTTTGAAGGATGACTAATTAGGTCAAGTTCAAAGGCATTACTGAATGATAGCTTGCTGGTTTGAAATGTTAGCTCTTTCCAGATTTTGTTAATGAATGCATTCACTCCAAGAGGTATATGTAGAGAGAGAGAAGAGAGAGGAATGGAGAGAGACGAGAGAGAGAGAGAGGAGTTGATGTGAGGAGAGAGAGAGAGGGGGGGGGGGTTCAATGAGCTAAATAACGCAACTTTGTGTTGAGTCAGGAATTGGGTGGGTGCCTACCAAATAATAAAGGCAGTGGTTTACAATATATATATGTATCTGATATATATTAATATCTATATATATATATAATATATATATATATATATATATATATATATGGGGATACAATCCACAATGAAATAAAATCCTCTTGTAGTTTAAAATATATTTATTTTCTTGTACAGGATTAAAGCTTTCGACCATCAACCGTGGTCTTGTTCACTAAAATGTCACCTCAAGGAACGAACAAGTAAGAGCACAAACATTTGGAAAAACAACGGTTAGGTAACAGGCTAGTTTATATATTTTAAACCACAAGAGGATTTTACTTCATTGTGGATTGTATCCCCATTTACTTAGAGGTACGGCATAGTACCTGGATTCTGCATATATACATATATATATATATATATATATATATATATATATATATATATATATATATATATATATATATATATATATCCTTAAATCCACGGTAGAAAGGTAAGTGAAACAGGGACTTGGAACAAGTACTTTCGTAGTTTAGTCTACATTTTTCAAGTTCACGTGAATTTAAGGATATTCTCAAGTACGTGTTCCTTCGTGTTACATTGATATATATATATATATATATATATATATATATATATATATATATATATGTTTGTCTGTGTGTGTGTGTGTGTGTGTGTGTGTGTGTATGCATGCGTTAATGTATGTATGAATGTATATATGATAAAGGATTGGGAGTTTTATACAATAAGTTAACAAAATGAATGATATAACTGTAGCACAATTTCTGAATGGACAGATAGGTCATCCAGAATTACTAGCAATATAACTCTCTCTCTCTCTCTCTCTCTCTCTCTCTCTCTCCTTCCTCCCGTCTCCCCTCTTCCTCCTCTTCCTCCTCTCGTCTCTCTCTCTCTCTTCTCTCTCTCTCTCTCTCTTATTTGACGTTGATATAGGTGAGATTAAGTGAATTCTCTTAGCAGTGTCTTATCGTTATCAGTTTGCTTTCATTGTCATTTTGTTACTTGTTCTTTCTGTCGCTGTAATTCTTGTCGTCATTTCCATTGCTGTATTTGTTGACGTTGACTAATTTATGAATTATTTAACTGACCCATTGTTGCCCCCTGTTGAACGATTAATAGCTGGTATAACTTGATATCGATGTACGACATTGCGCTATCAGTGGAAGGCGAATGTTGAAGATGGAAATTTGTTGGCAGCTGAGACAATCTCAGGTGCCACGTGACTGCCGATTGAAGCACGATGCGGGTAATTTTAGTCCCAGGTCAAAGTTGCGCCATGAAGACGCTCTGTGATGTGTTGCTGTAAGGGAGTGAGAGAAAGTGTGTCTTTTGTCTTATTGTAAACTTCTAACCATAATAGATGGTTGATCACCTTACATGAGTTGGAAAAATTGTGCACCCGTAGATATTTACAGTAAAAGGAAGTGTCATTTGAAGTGACATTTTTTATTAATTTAGGCGAATATTTTTTATTGTAAAAATATTAAAACTAATATATTTATGTTATTACCGTTTGTTGTTTCAGTTCTTATTTTAAACTTTCCTGTAAGCTGTATCGATCTGGATAAGTTGGTCGACAAAAAACGAAACCCTGGAAATCAGATTTAGCTGGTAATTGAATCCTTTGTGTTTGAACATGAGCTTTGCTCTCATTATGTCTGTCGTTGTTTGGCGAACGATTCATATTTGGTTGATACAGTCATTATTTTCTCCCGGTCGAAGGGTATCTAATTTGATTCTCTCTCTCTCTCTCTCTCTCTCTCTCTCTCTCTCTCTCTCTCTCTCTCTCTCTCTCTCTCTCTCTCTCAACTGGCACTCTTGTGGACATTGTCAATATTTTTTTCCAGGTCGTAGAATATATCTCAACTATCACTCTTTTGCACTTTGTCAATATTTGTTTCAGGTCGTAGAGTATCTCTCTCTCTCTCTCTCTCTCTCTCTCTCTCTCTCTCTCTCTCTCTCTCTCTCTCTCATTTTATATATTATGCTTAAAAAATCACAGTATATGCACGTGGCTTCATAAATAAGCGAATACCACAGGAAAATAATAGTCAGAAATCCAAGCACTTTCGTCTTTACTAAGACATTGTCAAGGAACGAATGAAATACAATTGGAGAGAAAGTTATCAGGTAAACAACAGATCAAAAATACCAGATGATTAATTGTCAAAAGGGGAAAAGTTAAAGAGATAATCCAGGATTATCGGATATCACACGGTCACAAACCAAAAGATATTAATCCTAACAGAAACTACAAAGTAATCCGTACAGTCGAAAACATGTAAAAACTTAATATATTTATTTTGTTGCTTATATTTACCTACAACTTTTTTCATTATGAATGCATCAAAAATACCAGATGATTAATTGTCAAAAGGGGAAAAGTTAAAGAGATAATCCAGGATTATCGGATATCACACGGTCACAAACCAAAAGATAATTTAATCCTAACAGAAACTACAAAGTAATCCGTACAGTCGAAAACATGTAAAAACTTAATATATTAATTTTGTTGCTTATATTTATCTACAACTTTTTTCATTATGAATGCATCAAGTTTAAATAAACCAAGACTTAAATTTAGAACATTTCCATTTTTTGACTTGATGAAACAAGATTCAATGATATTCCTTTTAGCTGTGCCATTACATGGGATTAAGGGTCTTGCTTGACTCCAGTAATAGGATGATCTAAATCTCTCATATGTACGAATAATGCATTCGATATTTGCCCAGTTCTCACAGAATATTGGTGCTGTTTGAGACGTTGTGAAACAGATTTACCGGTCTGTCCGTAATAGACTGGATTATCTCTTTAACTTTTACCCTTTTGACAATTAACCATCTGGTATTTTTGATCTGTTGTTTACTTGATAACTTTCTCTCCAATTGTATTTCATTCGTTCCTTGACAATGTCTTAGTAAAGACGAAAGTGCTTGGATTTCTGACTATCATTTTCCTGTGGTATTCGCTTATTTATATATTATATATATAAACATACACAAACATACATAAATATGTTCATGCGTGCGTGCGCGTGCGCATTTATGTAAGTATGTATTATTACAATGTAAAGTCGTTTCCTCTAGCAGGGGTGGGTTCAGTAAAAAATAAATAAATCGAGGCACACACTCATTGCCAACTATCGAGTGGTTCACGGATAGACCGTTCCAGGTCTACTGTTTTCTAGTCCATCCAGCTGTTATAGGGTACCAGTGTCTGTTGGAGTCAAGAGGAAGGACTTTGCTCCAGTATCCTTATCCCTACAGATTTCCTGACGACTCAGAAAGGTGGGTATAGCGTTGAGGTCCCAGCCTATGTAATATATATATATATATATCATATATATATATATATATATATATATATATATATATATACTCATATATATATATATATATACATATATATATATAATATATATATATATATATATATATATATATATATATATATATATATATCTATAAAGGACTGTTTAAAATGTCTGCAAGCTTATAATTTTCTGTGCATTATGAACCTGAAAAGAAAAAGGATAGAATGCCTCATCTTCTTAATTGCCATGGTTTGTAAAAATGGAAAAAAGAAATTATGAAATACAGTCACCCTGGTAACTGGAGAATCGGCTTGGCAGAAATTGCTTTGGTAATTGACGATCTTTTAGTATATGCACGGAAGAGCAGATCCAATTAGTTTGATGGCAGTGTGCTGTGCTTTGGTTTCTGAGGTAATACCTGTTTTGCGGAAAATGTTTTCAAACCATCTAGGTGATTATGATTCTTTTGGTCTAACCTGCGTTCAAGTCTTTATTACATTTTTTTAAACACCTGCCTGAGTACCAAGTTCATTATAAGCCAGTTCGGTCGTTGATGTTTACACAGTTAAAGAAAATTGCTGGAAAATTCCGTAGAGCGATTTTACTTATCCCGTTAGTTTAATCAAGGCCAAAATAATTGCGTTTTTTCATCTGTTGCTCTTATTTTTACCTTATTTAGTATTGGACGGAGGATCCAACGGCACCCGGTTGAAAACCATCCCCTGTAAAATCTACATATATGATCCGATTTTGGTTCAATTCGGTCAAGTAGTTTCGCCGTCTATGGCGAATATACTTACATACTTAGTCCGACCGTCAACTTTATTTATAAGATATGTATTGCCCTCCTATAAGAAGATACTTTATTTATGTATATTTATATATATTGAATATATGTATAGCCCTCCTATAAGAAGAAAGTTGAAGTAAGCGGCACTTACAAAGACACTCATGTTTTTTCGTTGAAAATGCTAATAGAGAGAGAGAGAGAGAGAGAGAGAGAGCCTAATAGAGAAGAAGAGAGAGAGAGAGAGAGAGAGAGAGAGAGAGAGAGAGAGAGAGCCTCTCAGTTTTATCAGCAAAGAGAAAATGTTAGTTTAACGTTTGCCTGAAACAGAGAGCAGAGGAAGATAAACGAGCAGGCGCCTTAATTTGGTTACATCCGCGAAACAGAAATTACTAGAAATACTGACGAAAAAAAAAGTAGCTGCGCTTCCATTCCTTAGGAAATTCGCCAGAGTAACGGCCATGAAGATTTATTTATTTATTTACTAATATATATATATATATATATATATATATATATATGTATATATATATATGTATAGTATATATATATTATATATATATATATAAAATATACATATATATATATATATATTTTTATTTTTAAAAAAATTTTTCATTTATTTATTTTAGAATTTGAAAGCAATGTTTCGAGTGTGTCTGGAAGGCTCTTGTTTTTAGAAAACAAATAAAATACCCAAACAATTCTTGTTGGGTATTTTGTTAATCATGAATCGTTGGACCTTCCTTACTTAAACTTGGTGCAGGTGCTGTTTTGCTGAGCAGGCTGATGAATCTCAATTTATTATTAGCGCCGCAGTGGCGTGATCGATATGGTCTCGGTGGCCCCGAGTTCGATACTTGGGCATTCCACTGAGGGGCTAGAGATGTGTATTTCTGGTGATAGAAGTTCACTCTCGACGTGGTTCGGAAGTCACGTGAAGCCGTTTGTCCCGTTGCTGAATAACAGCGTGAAAAAAGAAAATCTCAATTTATTGTACATTTGTCACTATCCATTTTTCTTTATTATTTCTCTTTATTAGTTTATTCTTCGCAATTACCTTTGCTGTTTTAGGTTCTTCTCCCTATAAGGGCATTTAAGCAAGTAGCATCCTGGTATTGCAGCTGTGATTACAGCAATGTCGTTTTCTTCACACTTCTTACTTTCACATCCAAGTTACTAATGTGTTGGTGTGTCACAGTCGTATCCTGCCCATCTAGGTTACGAGTGTATGAGTTTTCACTTTTCCCATTTGCATATTCATGGCTCTGATGCATTGCTTTTTAAATTCCTCACATCCATTTACCGTACGCGCAAATAAGAAGAGCATGAGCAAGTGCATCCGTCTGAAAGCATGGTTTATGCAATAAGCTTAATTGCATCCATATTACCCAACTTGGTTATTTAAGTGTGGAATTCGGCATTCTTCACATTCTCAAAAGCAGGCTGCTCGAGCAGCAACGGTAAAATTAACTTTTAAGTCGGTTAACTAAAGCTTCCCTCGGGTTACAGTTGCCTTTTACGGCATCCGGATTATGCACGAAGCAACAAGAAAGAATCCGGACGGAAGTGTAATGGATTACATTATCTTGTATTCTGCAGTGCAATATTCTTCTTTGCATGACCTCGCGTTCACCCATGCAGCATTTCTTCTTTGCATTATCTGGTATTCTGTGATGCAATATTTTTTCTTTGCTTTCTCCCGTATTCTGTATTGCAATATTTCTTCTTTGCTTTATGTCGTACTCTGTTATGCAGTATTTCTTTACTTTTTCTCGTATTTCGTAATGCATTACTACTTCTTTACATTACCCCATATTATCTAATATATCTTGCATACTTTCTCTCGTATTCTGTTTTGCAATATTTCTTTCTACATATCTCGTGTCCAGTAATTGCAATATTTCTTCGTTACTTTACCTCATATTCTGTAGCAATACTTCTCAACATTATCTCGTATTCTGCAATGTAATATTTCTTCTTTGCGCAGTATTTCTTTACTTCATCTCGTTTTCAGTAATGGAATATTTATTTTTTCTCGTCCGGTTAACATCAGTAGCAAATATCCCCGAGTTTAAATACTTTTATCTCGAGACAAGAATGAAATATCAAGAGTTACTTTGAGAAATGCAATATGGTGATATTAGTAGCGTTCTTTACCGAAAGATTGCATTTGCTTGCAAAGTACAAAGGAACGAAAAAGTGATTTTAAGAACGCAACGGCTAATTTCGTCTTATCTTTGATGTTCTTCAAATTGATGAAGCCTGAAGGTCAGCAACTTGAGTGGCAAGTTACGGCAGAAGACAATCTTTCTTTATGCAAGAAGGAAAAGAAATAGAAATAAAACTTTCCCTGCAAAGGTATATTCAAAAGAAATTTACCGGTTACAACAGAGCTCCGTCCACTATCAATTTGTGGTTTATGAGGCTACTTTTTTTTTTGGATTGATTTATGCCATAGGGCATAAGAGTTTCATATATTGATATTTCCTATTTTGCGATTGTAGGTCATTGCAATAGTCAGACAAACCCCTTGCTAAGTGAAATATGAACGGTATATTGTTGAAATTTGACGGCCACGAATAAAAGTAGATCAGCCGATGAAGCACTTTTAAATTAACTAGGAAAAAGTTTTCCTGTGATATCAGAAACTTTGAGCTTGAGTGTAAATTTAGAATAACTGCTTGGCATAGGTTGGTATGTTTAGATTAAGTAAGGATTAATGTAAACCTACCGCAATGAGTAAGAGGCCTATTGTGGACATCTGGACTCAGACCTTCCAACTGGAACGGTTGACAAAGGAGAAGTGAATAAAGCAAAAGAAGAATAACTGCCTGTTGAGAATAGATTAAATTTAACACACAGGAAAATATTCACCTGGGACCATAGCCGATGTGTAACACTGGTGACTTTCAGGCACAAATAAGTTTATTGCGCTGCCAACAATGCGCAAGCTTCAATTATCACCGACTCACTATGTATTATCAGGGAGGTTGCGACATCTATTAACCATGAATATTGATTTTGTTTATTTCAATTTTCTTGTTAAAAAGACCCTCTCTTTTTTTTCTTTTTTTTTTTTCTCCAGGCGGCCGTAGTTTGCATTTCCCTCATCGTTAGTGGACCTTTATTAACAGCAGCTATAGTAATACCAGCGGCAGGGGCAGCATTGCTACCAGTGTCACCAATGACCTGAAAACGCCCAGTTTTTCTTCGGAGACTTCCAGACTCGGCATAGCAACAGCGCAATGTCCCAGTGAGTTAACGGGAAAATTAAGTTCTTTGAAATTCCGTTTGAACTCTTTTCAAAGGTTTCCAGGCTGTGTGGAGAAAGAATTACTTTGATGCCAGGATGAAGATTAAATTCAATTGTGAGGGAGAGAAGCATCCGAGAATGAGACCCAATTTATTTGGTTTTTCTCGACGGCGTCTCTCTCTCTCTCTCTCTCTCTCTCTTCTCTCTCTCTCTCTCTCTCTCTCTCTCTCTCTCTCGTCCCTTTTTATTACCTAAACTTTGCTTTCCGCTATATATATATATATATATATATACTATATATATATATATATATATGTATATATATATATATATATATATATATATATATATGTATGTTTGTATGTATGTACACACACACACACACACACACACACACACACACACACACACACACACACACACATATATATATATATATATATATATGAAAGATGTCTGATTAACCATCAGTGTGGGAGGTGTGTATGGAGATGATTATTGATTTTAAACGTTTAATTAAATAGAATTTTATAATAGAGCCTCTTTAGCTGTTTCAATTGTACGTTTAAAACATTCCTACCCTCCATTTTCAACTGTTCTGCTTTCGCATTTTCCGGTCTGATGAAATTTTTATTTGTGTGTTTAAATGGGATGAAATTAGTCTGTGAACGTTTGAATTTATTTTAGCTGCTTACCTATGGCGATTTTGAAATGTCAGTTTAGATGTTGATAATATATAAATTTTCAATGTCAGTCATCAAAGCAACCACGATACTAATTTTTTATTTTTATTTTTATTGATTGACATCCCATGATTTCTACTAATAAAATTGCAGATATCATTTGTTCTTGCCTGGACGAATTTGATAAAATCATCATGAACATTAGTGATGATATTCCTCAAAATTGTCCGTTGTATTCGTACCGTCAAGTAGAGTAATTATTTCTATTTTTCAAATAGCAAAGGGCCAACCTTTGCCGTCATATTTTTAATTAGGTGCATTTATATTAACGATTCAGTGTAATTTTATCGTAAAAGCTCAGTTAACAAAGTAAAATTGTATTTTCTTGGTAAAAAAATTAATATTCCATTTCTGTGTTTATCAGTGTTGGTTTATCATTTGTGGCGTATATGTCTGTAATTTATTGATAATATTTTTTCATATTAGCGATGTGGTATCTATCTAATACACCATTTTTTTCTCTGGAGACATATAGTATTTTCGTTAAATTAGTACAGGCATAATAAATAATGAAGGGCAAAGAATGGCTACTCTCGGTGTGCTTACGTTCTGCAAACAATATTTTGTGTGTTCTTCAGCATATTGCGTCTTACGAAGGACGTCATTTATCACCAAAAATGTCATATCTTTTCTGTGTGTGTGTGTGTGTGTGTGTTCTCGCGGACCTCGTGTGTGGTGTGTGTGTGTGTGTGTGTGTGTGTGTGTGTGCTCTCGCGGACCTCCCAGACTTATTTTCCGTTTTGGTGAGATTTATCTTTATGTGGCATCATAAATTATTTCATGGAACTCGTAAATTGCTTTATGCCACATTAGTTATTTTATTCAGTATGCATATTCGCCTGCGGCAGCGTTTTATTCTGTTACTGATTTTTTTTTCTGAATCTGAGGGGAAATTTGCTTGCTGTGGAAAAGGAGGGAAATTGAGGAATGAAAGTACGAGGTGGTATGTTTAACATTTGCGTTGGTTAGTGTGCCTGTCTGCTTATATTTTCACGCAGTCATAATTCTTCCAAAATCTATGATTTAGAGTTAGTAATGAATGTTAAGGGTCTGAAATCTAAGCGGTCATTTCATAACTTGTACCATATAAAATAGTTAAGCCCGATTTTTTGCACTGTTACAGAAACGCTACTGATTTTACATTGAAACTTGAAAAACGCAATGAAAAATATTGAGTGACAATTAGAGCCTGTTATGCATTTAGCTTTACGTAGCATTCGAGTATCAGGTGTTCCGGTGTTCGGCTGGATAGTGTTCTTGATCTAGTTGGCAATCGAGCTTAATGCCTGTTGCTCAGTTTGCAGTGTCATTATCTACGTTCTGCTGACTCGACTCTTTCCAGTAAGATGTCTTCACTGCTTTAACTGTGAAACCGTGAAATTGTGATCTCCGAAGGGAATTTAAGGCTAGAGAAAATAGTATTGATATTATTAAAAGTGTGTTCTAGATTATGTTATTTTTTTGATCACCATTGCCGTTCCCTTTGTAGCTATTTGTTTTTTTTGTTTTTTTTTTTTTTTTTTTTTTTTCCGTTTTCCCCAAACTTGAGTAGTTTATATATAATTATATATATATTATTATATATTATATATGTATATATACACGTGTGTGTGTGTGTTTTGCGCGCGTGTGTGTGTGTGTGCGCGTGTGTGAGTATATATATATAATATATATATATATATATATATATATATATATATACACATATACATATACTTGCATACATACATACATACATGTGAGTAGCGTTTCTAAGGTAAAAATTTGAGAGATGATAATTATTATAGAACCTGAAGACAGAAAAAAAATAATAATTGGCTTTATACACCTACAAACAGAGACAAAAGGATCGAGAAAGTTTCCACTGGGCAGATGGAAAGACGAAATCTTCGGCTCAAAGAAAGAACCTGATAAAAGCCGAGGCAGAAAGATAAAATTCGTGGGAGTACACAATCTCTCTACAAAAGCGAGGAACTTTGTATTCTTGGAGGCTGCAGTATTATTCATGGTGATCCTGCCGATGGGAGACCTTCTTTCTGGGCGAAGTCAGCAGCGTTGCCACTTACCATGGAAATAGGAATGAGAATGGCCCATTCCAGATAAAGACGAAAGTAGCAGCCAGACAAAACGGAAATTAAATATAAAATAACACTAGTAAAAAATAAAAATAAAATATTCACCCGGGTCTTTTAAGTTTTCAGTACATTTATTAACTAAATGCCTATTAGGTTTTTGCTATAAGATTTTAAATGTTATTCCAAAAAGTAAATCTGGTTTGTAGCAACTGAATTTTGTATTAAGAAGCAGATACTTCATTAAGTTATCAGCAAGATAGCTTCCTCCCATCTTCCACAGTATATATGAAATTTGCGATAAAATAAATATATGCATTTAAATTGGGGGTCCATCATGACTAGGCTTTCCTGCAAATTTCAGGAACAGGGTTTTTAATACAAAACAGGAACATCAGCTTTTGGCTGGAACTTAGTTCGTTTTGGTGGGATGAAACAAAAATCGGAATGTCACACGAAACCAAGCAACTAAAAGATTAACATCCGAGCCACCTCTACATATAATAATATAGTAGATTCACATCAACCGTGCATTTGATGTCTAGGCCCGTCCCTTACGACGCTCCTGATTGGCTGTTGATAAGCCAGACACAGGGCTGAAAACTCTCAGTCTCTCGAGAGAGTTCACATAAGAAGGACGTATGTTCCATCTCTCCTGAGGGATACTTTTGAAAGACGTATCCCTCAGGAGACGTGGAACGTACATCTTGTCTATGTGAACTCTCTCGAGAGACTTATGGTTTCCAGCCTCGTGATTGGCTTATCAACAGCCAATCAGGAGCGTCGTAAGGGACTGGCCTAGCCATCAAATGCACTGTTGATGTGAATCTACTATAGTAATTGTACCATTGCACAGAGCAATATTGCATGATATATATATATATATATATATATATATATATATATATATATATATATATATATATATATATTGTTTTCTTAATTGAAAATTATGAGCCAGCTATGTCATTTACTCATAACCTTATAAATACAAGTTTCCTATTAAATGCGGGTATGTACCGCAATACACCAGATTGCCATAAATGTAGTGGGACGCATTTTTTAACATTTAATTTTTGGCTTAGATCATTACATATCACGAGGAATTTATTAGTACTTTTGTTATAGCAAATGCTCTTTTATTTTGAATAATTCCTTCCAGTTATTAACTGGCAACACCGGTCGCTCTGCGAGTCAACATATATGAGAATTTAGTTTTACTCAAGCGTCTATGTTTGTAATTTAATAATCTTCAAAAGGAAATAATCTCTCTCTCTCTCTCTCTCTCTCTCTCTCTCTCTCTCTCTCTCTCTCTCTCTCTCTCTCTCTAATCATCTAATGAATTTGCAAAGACCACTTTGAGCCCTGAGAGGAATAAAGAGGATGAAATCATCGTCTGAGGAACTGACTTAGGCCGAGAAAATATTTCGCCTTCGGAAAGGTCGCAGAGGGCGTTGTCGTTAGAGACGCCGCTGAAGACATCGCTGAGGGCGGCGACGTCGTTACCCCTTGCCCTGGGTAGCCCTTCAGTTCCTCCCTTAATGTTTTACGAGTCGTTTATTGGGGTGCTCGGAGAAAAATGTACTGCGGCCATTCTGCTTCAGAAGGAGATGAGTTCTCCTCTTCCTCCTTCAGGCCTGAAGAGAGAAATAAAGACGCCCCATTAAGGGTAATAGTCTTCTTCTGGTCTTTTATTCTTGGGGGTGAGGGGGGTTGGGATGGGTTGTGGTTGGGGGGGGGGGAGGTTGCCGTGGGATCAGGCGGTGGCGGTTTTGTGCTTTTGTGTATGTATTTTCGCATGTGTATTGTTGCTTGATATGTTGAGCAATAGTATGTGAACATTTATGTATTAGTTTTGGTGCAATTGTGATAAAGTTTTGCATATTTTTAACACAATATTATATGATTTCTAAATTTATCTATCTATTAACTGGTTAACTAATACACAGAGGATTAACCACTTTGTGGGAAACTTAAAACACACACACACACATATATATATATAATATATATATATATATATATATATATATATATATATATATATATATATATATATATATAAAGATATATGCCACAAAGGAAAATAAACGACGGAGTATCCGCGCGACCTTTCGACGTCCAAACGTCCTTTACTAAGCATCTGCTTAGTAAAGGACGTTTGGATGTTGAAAGGTTTCGCGGATACTTCGTCGTTTATTTTCCTTTGTGGCATATATCTTTATTTATGGATTTATCACGTTCCTAACTTTCGTGATTCAGTTATACATACATACATATATATATATATATATATATATATATATATATATATATATATATCTGTGTGTGTGTATAACAGTTTCACACATACGTTACATATATATCAATGTTTTTATATGTATGCACTTATATATATATATATATATATATATATATATATATATATATATATATATATATATGTATATGTATATAATATATATAAAGGTTTTTTGCCACGAAGGAAAAAATTAAAAAGCGAGATAGCTGAGTACTTTCGGTCCTGTTCGGGGGTCCGTACAGGACCGAAAGTACTCGGCTATCTCGCTTTTTAATTTTTTCCTTCGTTTTTCATTTTTTCCTTCGTGGCAAAAAACCTTTATGTATACATAGCATCACGTTTTATATACTTCGTGATCAAGTTATTCATATATATATATATATATATATAGATTTATATATATATATATATATATATATATATATTTATATATTTTATACATACGGTGGTTGGTTGGTTGTTGCTATTGTTTTTGTTGCTTGTACTCTGGTTGTTGCTGTTGAAATGATCATCAACTAAGGAAATTTTTGCAGCTAATAATGAATTATAGAAAGAAAATTATGTTATATCATTCATAGCTAATGGGGTGGTCCAAGTGATTAGGTGCGCCCCGTACCCCCTCTCCCCCCACCCACCCACCCACCAATCCGCCACGGGTGATAATATAAAAACCATTGCTTTTTTTCCACCCCTTCTTGCAACCTCTCCTTCCCTTTCAGTCCAGTCAACTCCTCCTCCTCCTCTCTCTCTCTCTCTCTCTCTCTCTCTCTCTCTCTCTCTCTCTCTCTCTCTCTCTCTCCCGATATTCTACTGCCTTTCCTTTGCCTCTCCGTTCCCAAGGGAAACATTTTTATTTTACAAACACTCGCTGTAGCCCGCTGACACGTCTTAATTGGCTAAACGGTCACTTGGACAAATACTGCCTCCGAAAAGCCCCGCACCTTTTTTTTTTATTCGGGAAATAGTTTGTTTTGTGTTCCTACTGTAAAAGTCATCGTTAGTTGACCTTCAGCTTTCGGATCAGGCGACCATCGTTGTTGTGACGCCAGTAGATGAAGCGGATCAGTATGTTGTCTTTCATTTACATAGGTCTTTCCTTTTCTCTATGTCTCATTAAAATAGTCGCGTGGACGTGTACTGTTTTAGTAATTTTCTTATAAAATCTTTTCTGAGCTTTTTTTCCCTGTAGATTTCCACAAAAATTGCTACAATCCATACCGTGCCCTGTGGGAACATAGTGAACGTTAATTTCCTTGGAGAGAGAGAGAGAGAGAGAGAGAGAGAGAGAGAGAGAGAGAGTAAACCTGAAAGAAAACCAACAAAGTAAGTATTTTTTTAAGTCGGGAGGGGGATATATTGCTCGGTGAACTGGTAGGTATGAAGCATAATTTTAGAAAATATATTTACAAAAATAGTGTTTATTGGAGATACGCATTATGTAAACGTGTTAGTCCGTCTTTAATGTGTGTATGTGTGTGTGTGTGTGTGTGTGTGTGTATAGCTGTGTACAAGAAATGGGTGATTATTTTTCATTTTCATCAGCTAATCGAATGATTAAGCTACAGGGAAGCCATGGGAAAATTAAAGCCATCTTGGTTGGTAATGGGATAATATGCCAGTTTCTTTCTCTTCCATATTCGAAAATACATAAGCGATGAATAATTCGACAATACAAAGAAATGAATGACTCAAAAATGCAAAACAGTGAATATCTCGTGTGCTGTTTTTACCGAGGTAGAATTGAGTATATATTATTACTTTAAAACGCTGTTATTTATATTTTTAAAGAAACTGATTTCTAGAAAATATCAAGATGTTTTTGTGGAAGGCCAACGATTCGAAATGTAAGTTATCAATAGGGGAAGTAGTCAGGCACAAGGTAGATAAAATTGCGAACTTCCTACCATGTTTGAAAGAAAGTCATTTACAATACTAAAAAAAATAAATTAAAACGTTGCTCAAAGAAATTAAACTAAGTTGGTAAAACCTGGCCGTCAAAGACCAGAGAATTAAAAAAAATAGCAAATTAATCATGAAAAAGGGGAACAGAAAGAAAGTAGGAAATGGACGTGGAATTCATAGATACCGAAAGATACTCTTGTAAATTAGTGACAGGAAATATTCATGATGTTTTTTGACAGGAGAAATGTTGGGTGAGAGAACTTTGAATTTCATAGGGAAGGTGGAATCGGTGGGAGAAATTATAGTGGAAATGTGGAGAGCTATAGCACATGCGTTAGAAAGCGCGAGGCTGTAGCATTTTCTCAGGAAAAAGTGTAACACTTTTTTAATTCATTTATTTATTTTTTTTGCATTCTCATTTTATTTTAGGATGCCGTTTGTCATAATGATAATTTCTAAGCAACAATTTACTCAAAATCGTGTCTCGTTTTGTCTGTGTAAAGTTTAGTTTTCGCACGTATACCCGTTCATGATTTTCTCTTATATTTTAGGCATTAAATATTTTCTTTTGTCGATGCCCGTTCTCTCTAAACGTGTCCTACCTTTGCTCCAGATGATGGGAAGTTGTCGACTAGATAAGTAAATTTTAATTTTAAACTACCATCAGAATTTATATACAAGTTGGGCTCTGCTCTACCTCTTTTATATTAAGATTATCAGCTCTTTAGAATTGCAAGATGACTCAATCTTATTCTGATATTTAACAAGGTGTCTTCAAGTCTGAGCGATTCTGTAATTGACAGTTAGTTTTTGCTTTTGTACCACCTACATTATGAAACAAAGTGAGTCTCTGTTTAGATATACGGTGCACCTGCATAGCCCTAACAATCCAAAAACATCAGAGCGAGGTGTTCTAAACAAGGACTTATTAAATATTGATTCCCAGTACAATTACATATTCCCATTAATGACAATACGTTTAAAAGGAAAAGACCCGAAAAGGGGACCCACCATACATATAATATATTCTCTAGAAAAAGGCATTTCTCTAGTATAAGTGAATAGTTAGAATGTGGCTCCCCGGAAGCAAATTCCAGAAATGTATACTTTTTGATATAAAAAATTAGATACTCAGGAAAAAAAGACCTAACAGATTTGACTTTCATGTCTATCTGCGGGAATACAAAATTGCAGAACCTTTTAGGACAAGGTGGGAAGATTTTGAACGACGCTGCCAAGAAATGTTGGGTATTTGATCAGTTTTCTGCAAATAAGTGTAACAGAAATCCTCTGTATTCGCCTTCCTCCCAACATCTCTTAAGCTAATGGCGGTAGATTTGTTATTCCATGTTCCATGAATACAAAGTCTTACGGGAAATTCTCTCTCTCTCTCTCTCTCTCTCTCTCTCTCTCTCTCTCTCTCTCTCTCTCTCTCTCTCTCTCTCTCTCTCTCTCTCTCTCTCTCTCTCCACGTTCGTGCCGATTACCTTGTTATCAGAAGCTTTTTAACAATTTCTTGTTTTTCGAAGTTATTGCTTTTTGATGTGTCATGTTTTGTTCTCGAGTTCTTTGTCGATTGGCATTGTGAAGAATGAAGATGATGAGGACTTAGCGGACTTAATTAGGTAACGAGACAAACATTTTATTATTTCTCAATGAGCAAATTTAAAAATTTCCAGAAAAGACGCAGTCGTACAGGGAATTAATACCAATGGTATGTCGTGGTATATATATGTATGAATATATATATATATATATATATATATATATATATATATATATATATATATATATCATACTCACATAAACATATACATATACATACGGACTGCATGTAAGTATGAATATATATTGTAGACTCCACAAAATATCACAACGACGTGTCCGTATGAAAGAAATTAATAACTCACGGCAGAGAGATTTAGGGAGAATCACGGGACCGAGAGAAAACGTACGCGTGTAATATCAGGAATATGCATCAGATTTACTATAGTATAATCTGCGCGAGGGAATTTATTTGTGGGGCGAGAATCTTTCTCGACTCCTTTTTACGATGCTAAATGTAAATATATGTTGAAGTCTCCGAACATATATTTGGGGTCGCGGGCGCTCAGATGAATGATCCTCCACTCTCCTGGTCCTCGGGGCCAGGGAGAGAATATTTGGTCGCCTCGGATATTTATAGGAGAGAACATATCGTTTCTATTCCTTATTCAAGAGTTAGGAGAGATAAATGCGCCTGGCTGGTTTAAAAGCCCGTTTATTACATCCCACCTTTTTTCCAGTTTCCATTTTTACTCGACGTAATTCCTTATGCTTTCGTTATCAGGTTGTATTAGTTTTGGTTGGTTACTTTGGTTGTGCTTACGTGTTATTCCGAGACGAATGAAAAAGTGTTGTTTTAATGAAATTCTATAGAGAATTATGCTGAATTTGCCAGACATTCTTTGACACATTTCGTACTTGTGATTAATGACTAGTGTGAATTAAGATTGTTATATACGTAGTGTGAAATTTAATGGTATTAATAGGGAGAGCAGATTTAGCTGTGAGAGTGTGATAGTGAGAGATTTAGTTTTGAGGAGAAGGACAATTTTACAGTCGAGGAATTACCAGGAAATTGTTGAAAAAAGAAATATCAATACCTATAGACTCTCCGTACGGGGCTAGTGCCGTCAGCGCACCTCAATTGGTGCACTGTAGACATAACTTACGGATCATTGCAGCGTCCCTTCAGCCCCTAGCTTCAACCTCTTTTATTCCTTTAACTGCAACTCCGTTCATATTCTCTGTCTTCGATGTGACTTTCGCACTTCTCCAACTACTGTTTAATAGTGCAGCTGCGAGGTTTTCCTCCTGTTACACATTTCAAACCTTACTGTCAATTTCCCTTTCAGCGCTGAATTACCTTATTGGTCCCAGCGCTTGGCATTTGGCCTAAATCTTATATGCTGTTCTCAATACCTAGACCTTATGGAAATTCGGCGGAAGTGCTAGTCCCTCAGCCCGGACCATTGAGATACAACGAACGAGATACCGACTGTAACCCCTACTTGAAAACTGTGAAACTGACCGTCTGCGAAAATATATGGGTGGCTTAGTTAACAAGCACCACTAATTGCGTGTTAGATTTTGGGTCTAGATCCAATATATGAGATACCAGATGAAACTAATATATTTGCAGACTCTACTGATTATAGAATGACCAGTGACAGACATTTTGGAGGGTGGGTTCCCCCTGACAGATGCACTGAAAAGGCGGGGTTAATTGGATCTAGATCCAACTTAGGAGATACCGAGTAAAATTTGTACTACAATAGCACTGCACATCTTAGAGTACTGCGGTAGTAATGACAGACATTTTAGTGGATGGTTACCCCCTGACAGACACCCCACAACGAAGGGGGGGGGGGGGTGAGCGGGAGGGGGAAGACAGGATCTAAATCCAACATCGGAGATGCCAAGTAAAACTTTTACTACAATGTGGGTGGTTACCCCCTGACAGACGCCCCACAACGAATGGGGAGGGGGAGACAGGATCTGCAACCAATATTGGCGATACCAAGTAAAATTTGTACTACAAAAGCACTGCACATCCTAGAATGCTGTGATGGTAATACCAATAATTTTAGTGGGTGGTTACCCCTTCACAGTCATAACCTACGATTGGAAGGGAGAGATGGGACACCTTGAAATGATTCAAAATCTATCAAAGGCAATATTAATATTAGAAACTGGTAATTATCTGAGAATCGTGAGCCTGATAAAATGTAAAAGGCAAACAAATTAAGAAATATTGTGATGTTTCAGGATAAGAATTACTGCCGGAGTTATTTAACTTCCTATTGAAGTATGGAATATTTCACTTCAATAATTCCAACATATCTACATAAAAAAACTATGTATGAGTCTCGCTAGGCTTGGTCTACTTTCTATAGTTTCACACACACACAAACATATATAATATATATATATATATATATATATATATATAATAATAAATATATATTAATTAATATAATAGCACTATACTTAGGTGTGGAGTTATTACTTACTTTCACAAAAGTAGTATTTTATCTGAATGAGAGGGGGTCACAAGTGACAACAGCTACAAGTATGTGTGCTGAGCCATTTTTGAATAATTAAACCAGTCATATGGTGCCACTCTCAATTCCTCAAAAAAAAAAAAAAAAAAGAAATGTAAGATAAGTATTCTCGTTTTAATAGCGTCTTTGGTCATTTTATTTTCTTGCCTATATTTAGGGCACTGCAGCTATGTCGAGGTTCGTAGCAACGTGTCTTACCATAACTGAATTGTTCTTTTGTTCCTGTTGGTTTGTGTGGATGAAATGAAATTTTTATCGGATATGGGAGTTCGATTGATATTAAGACCAAAGTGCCCATCCATAAGAGCCAGTTTTAAACATCCGTACATTCACAAAGAGATGATGTATCACAACACAAATAATTACTGGAAACGGAAATGTGAATGAATTGTTCAGGATAGGCTAACTATAAACATTTAAACATTTTCACCCATTCTATTCCCCCTCCCGAAGTTGACGATTACACAACTAGGAGCTCCTGACTCCCAAATTAAGTTGGCCTATAATATCATGTCAGTTATCTAATAGTCCACTTATTTTCGGCTGCCTTACTCAAATTGATCTGTACGCTTTCACCAAGTATCAGGTACCATATATATTCAGGGAAGAAAATTTAAACTCAAATAAAAATGATACGTACGCAGTTAGATGTTTAAAGTAGACAGGCGCTAACATCATATTATATCCTCACGTCTGTTCAATGTATTTACCATTGCTAATATGATTTATAATGCGTCTCCAACACAGTCATAAAAATCGGACAACCGAATGTGCAAATATGTCAGCTGTGTGCAAGGCATTGGGCGTCAATCATTGGGGTAGCGATCTCCCTGCCGAGAGTGACTTCGGAAGGCCATGTTTAAAGGTCTCGGTCCAGCTCTTAGTACTATATTTTATTACTATTACAATTTTTAATCTTTATTATTATTATTATTATTATTATTATTATTATTATTATTATTATTATTATTATTATTATTCGACCCAATTTCACAGAGAAAAATTACCTTACGAAAACAGGCCTAAGCACTCCAACCATTATGGTCAAGGCCTAAGCATCTGCTCTTGGATCTAAGCAGTGTCAAGCATAAATGGTTCCGGTGTAAATACAGGACTTTCTTTGCATACAGTGCGAAGCACTAACTAAACAGTAATGTAGTACAATCACTAAACACTAACACTCACAATGCACTTACTCAGTAAGCACTCACACTTGCATACATTCATTATACACACAAACACACACACACACACACTTAACATACACTCATACACACACTCACTTAACATACACTCACACTCAATAACACAAAACACTCTGAATACCCACTACTCACTGGGCACTCACTATACACTAAATGCTTACTAAACACTAAAACAATAAATTTACTAAAAACTCATTATACCCCAAACACTCGGTAAACATTCACTAAACACTCACTTAATCCTAAACATTAATTAAACACTAAATACTCACTAAACCCTAAGCACTCATTAAATACTAAACCCTAAATACTTATTAAATACTAAACAGTGAATGAACATCCACTCTTTAAAAACTCAATAAACACTTACACACTAAACCTTTGCTAAACACTAACATTCGCAAGACATTCGCTAAACCCTCACTTAACATTCGCAAAACATTCACTAAAACCCTAAACACTCACTGAATACTTACACACTAAATATTCTATCAGGTGGTAACCACCCATTAAAATGTCTGTCATTACCATCACATCATTCTAGGATGTGCAGTGCAATTGTAGTACAAATTTTACTTGGTATCTCCAATTTTGGTTGCAGATCCTGTCTCCCGCCCCCCACTCGTTGCGGGGCGTCTGTCAGGGGGTAACCACCCACTAAAATGTCTGTCATTACCACCACAGTATTCTAGGATGTGCAGTGCTATTGTAGTGTAAATTTTACTCGGTATCTCCTAAGTTGGATCTAGATCCAATTAACACCCCCTTTTCAGTGCGTCTGTCAGGGGGAACCCACCCTCCAAAATGTC
This sequence comes from Macrobrachium nipponense, assembly GCF_015104395.2. NCBI lineage: Eukaryota > Metazoa > Arthropoda > Malacostraca > Decapoda > Palaemonidae > Macrobrachium > Macrobrachium nipponense. Next base: position 91,248,573 of record NC_061087.1, on the reverse strand, counting down.
TGTCACTGGTCATTCTATAATCAGTAGAGTCTGCAGATATATATATTATTTTTGATTTTATCTGGTATCTCATATATTGGATCTAGACTCAAAATCTAACAAGCAATTAGTGGTGCTTGTTAAGTAAGCCACCCATATATTTTCGGCAGACGGTCAGTTTCACAGTTTTTAAGTCTACACCTAAATACCAGTAGGGGTTACAGTCGGTATCTCGTTCGTTGTATCTCAATGGTCCGGGCTGTCGCTCTATGCACAGAGCAGAGAATAGTATAGAGAAATCAGTATACCCAAAAGCTGACGTAAAAACATTAATGGTGATTGAAGTGGCAAACAGCTTGGAGGAAAGTCGTGGAACAAAGTATAGATAGCCCCCTTAAAACTTGTTGTGGAAACGTTAATGATAATAGTATTTGCTGTGATAAGTTGGCAACTAGAAATTCTTTCCCGTGCAGCTGCTGAGTTCTGTAAATTTAATTGTGTATGCAGTGCGTATACGTATATATATTTACATACGTATATATACACAGATATCTAATATACATACGTGTATACATATTGTAATATACATATACTCACATATATATATATGTATTATATTTTATATTAAGATTATATATATATATATATATATATATATATATATATATATATATATATATATATATATATCATACATACAAGAATTTTTTCATCTATATATACGTGGCTTTATAATGTTTTCAAATATTAATAACAACTATCGTTGAATTTCCGAAACTCGGCAACGTTTCGAATCTTTCACGTCAGGGAAAAAGGCTTACAGTTGAACAAAGAAAATGTATGTTTACGATGAACACACGCATCTTTTTATTTAGGTTATTTAAATTTCTCATATTTAGTTTTAAGTAAATGAGGCAAAGCTGTTGGTAAAGAAGTAATCCAAACAGTCATACAAAACATTTCATCATATAGAATTGCATTGTGAAACGTAATCCTCTTGCAGTTGATTAATCGTTAGGCCTTTATCATATGCAAGCAGATTATTTTTCAAAAATGTAATGTTTATTCTAATATCGAGGATATTGCTAAAGGGAAAACTTGATATTGGTCCTTAATCGGGTTATATCAGTTGCAGAGAATTACGACACGTCGTAATCATTCAAACTGTTTTTTCAACGCGAATAATTTTATAAATAAAGCATGAAATTAGTTTTCTCTGTCCTTTCAAAATCACATTGTGCCGGCGGATCAATTCATCACTTTCTTTTATGCCTTCCTTCTCATATTCTCTCTCTTTTCATTTCGATGAGATGCTGATTGCTTGGAACTCAGGTGCAATCTCTGCATTTTAGACCCCAATTACATGTGAAACCGAATGTAAAAACTAGAGGATCAAAGGCTGCGTTTGTCAGCAGTAACGAGTACAAAGTTATTCAGGACACCAGGATCAAGGAATTTATCCCAAGGGATGGAACACGCGTTGTAAATTGGGTACTGTCGCTTTATAGTTTTAATGGAAGTTTATGCGAGTGAAATATAGTTCAGGAGTTGCTGATGGTTCTGCTGAGGCATCAGTTATGTCAGAATTAAAAGGGAAGTACCGCTCTGCTGCAGTGAACTTGAATCGAGAATAGAACGTAGGTCCTCCTCTAATTGGTCTTCTATGGCCTCGACATTCGCTTTGATTTCTTGTTTCTCTTTTCTCTTGCCAACTTATTTTTTCTCTCATACGTTGTCTGTGAAATCTTGGTTTGTGATTTATACCTGTTATTATTTTTCTTGTCGCATGAGTATTAGTGCTGTTCGTCTTTCATGAAAGATGGTGATGGTGACGCTTAAAATTTGAAATTGGATAGGCTCTTTCTCATCTCAAAAGCATACATTACTACATGTCCTGCAATGCCATGGCTCTTTTGCTGTTTTTCGGTATTGCTCTTTTCTATTTTTTTATATCTTTTCATTCTCTGCGATATCATTCATATAATTCTTAATATTTAAAAGTTATTTTATCATGTTACTTAACTAAACTATTACATAAAAATGAATCGTAATCGTAGTTTAAGCAAAGTTTATCCTGAGCTAAAGTAGTCGCCAATTTAATACTCATTTTTGGATGACAGCATGTTATCCGTATTTGTTATAATTCGACTGCAGTTGTACGTGTTGTTCTTCCTATTTGAAACTTGTTTCAAACCCACAAGAAATAATTTTCAAACTTTACAAATTATTTTGTATAAAGTTTCCATTGTTTTTACGAACTTCACATAATAGGATAATTTTGAGTAGTATTTAATGCAATTATGAAATTGGTCGCGTAGTCACAGGGCACAAATCTTATCGTTTCTTATACCACTGTAGAAAGTAGCATGCTGATTAGATTCAAAGCAAATATGTACCCTCTGCTACTCAGAGAATAAGGCCACTTAAATGCACATGAGACAAGTAGTTATCTGAAGGTATGGATCGCTTACTGAATACATTCACGAAGAGGAAAATCCAACGGGTTTGCCGGGACCTATATTATTCAGGACTTGGTGTGATAGGATACCAGAGGCCTTTATTCGGCGGCAGTTTGTTCAACTCAAAGGTTCTGACACCATGAATCACGAATGAATCACCGCTTGACATTTGGGAAAATCTTGCTTTTGGGTCTTCGTGGTTCTACTACGTCCAGGTTTTCATTGCTCATCTGATTAATTTGAATTAGACTTCCCTGATGTAACTTCTGTTAAGGGTTATGACGAGGCCTCGGGATAACACTTATGGGAGGTCTTTTATCACACTCCCCCTTTGGGTATGTTACTGTTTCCATAGGTTCTTACTCTGAGGCAAGATTGCTTTCTTTGGAATACAGTTATAATTTTTAAACCAGGAAAAGAAATATTACTATCGTTAGAAAAGTAAAACTTTACAAGGAGCAAGAAGCTCATACTAATGATGTTGATTTTAACTTTCGAACACGTTCTTTGTGTATTTGTCACAAATTTTATTGTTTCCCTTTGAAGGGTGTGATTTACTTAATTTACTGTTTTTTTGTGTGTTTTTTTAAAAGGACAGATTATTTGTGATCATGTATTGCATTTGTTCATAAATATCTTTATATCATTTTGACTACCATGAATTATTATTAATTTCATTTTTATTTACTGTGAACAAAAGTTTCTGTTCAAATTTTTCATATATCGGATAAAGCAGTTCTCTGTTCATATTTGTCATTAATTAGGCTTTTCATATAAAATTCTTATTTCTCTTGAATTAGGTTATTTTTGTATTTGATTTGCACTTCAAAAGCTCAAAGTTACCCAGAAATAAAATTTTTCATATTCAGTTATCGTTTCCAATGAACTTAATTTTTCTCCATTTTTATTCTGCAGAATTTAATTTGATTTTTCATATACAGTTCTTGTTCACTGCGCAATAGATTCTTTTTATTACTGTTCTTATTCACCTTGTTCCTCGGGTACTGAATAATTCACCTATTTTGCATAGCCTTCGTCTGCTCTCTTTCTTCGATAATACCTCACGAAATAGATTTGTGATAAATTTATCGGTTTGGAACCTCTCTCTCTCTCTCTCTCTCTCTCTCTCTCTCTCTCTCTCTCTCTCTCTCTCTCTCTCTCTCTCTCTCCTTCCTTTATTTTTTCATGGGGCATAAATCTCCAAGTTCCTTCTCGTAAATCTCTCTCTTATCTCATTTCCATACTTCGTCTGCATTTGCTGCTTCACTGCATTTCCATTTTCAGTTCATAAACATTTTATCGTTCTGTTACTGCTTTGGTTCCTGGTTCATATTTTGTGAGGGAGTGTGTTGCGAATTTGCTTGTGTTTCTGTGTAAGCTTGTTATGGGAGCAAATATATCCAAGACACGTGAAATTATTTCTATATTAGTATAATTGACTGTTTTAAATACCTCTATTTTAGTATAACCGACTGTTTTAAGTATTTCTATTCCAGTATGATTGACTGTTTTAAATATATCTATTTCAGTATTATTGAATGTTTTAAATATTTTAATTTCAGTATAAATCACTGTATATATTAAATATCTCTATTTTATTGTAACTGACTGCTTTAAATATATCTTATTTCAATATAATTGATTGTTTTAAATATCTCTATTTCAGTATATCTGATTGTTTTAAATATCTCAATTTCAGTTCAATTGGCTGCTTTAAACGTCTCGCTACCAGTATAATTTTCAAAGTTCACCTGAAGTCATTAGTTTTTATGATTTTAGATACTAACCATTAGATCTTATATTTTGTTCATTGCATGCAGTGAAAGTGTTTAATAGCCATTTTAGATTGAATTTACTACTGAAATAACCGTTCTGGTTATTGAGCTGAACACCTAGTTGCATGTCGTAAGTCTTGCCATTCTCGTGTTTGAGCTGTGAGGCTCCACATATAACATTAAATCAGTGAATCGTAAATCTCCGTTTGACTATAAGGTAACGAGGGCATCATTAGTTGCTAGTTGCTTTGCATGTTGCATGTTATGCTGTACATTTAGTCCAGAATATTTTAACATTTTTTAACGATCATTAGATTATTTGAACGTGTTTTAAAGGTCATCAGGATTTTTCAACACGTTTTAAAGATCATTGGAATATTTTTTGTATGATTTAAAGATCGTTAAATTATCTAGAATCTTCAAGATCATTAGAATATTTTAACGTTTTAGAAATCACTTCAATATTTTAACATGTTTTAAAGATAATTAGGATATTTTAACATGTTTTGAAGACCATTAGAGTCTTTTAACGTGTTTTTAGAGATTAGTAGAATATATTAACATATTGTATAGATCATTCAAATATTTTGCATGTTTTAAAGTTCATCAGAATATTTCAACGTATTTTAAAGACTATTAGAATTTTTAACGTTTTAAAAGACCATCAAAAATAATAATGTGTATTTTAAAAATCATTAGAATATTTTAACGTGTTTTAAAAATCATTAGAATATTTTAACATGTTTTTAAAGATCATTAGAATATTTTAACTTTTTAAAAGACCATCAGAAAATAATATGTATTTTAAAAATCATTAGAATATTTTAATATGTTTTAAAGATCATTAGAATATTTTCACATGTTTTAAAGATCATTAGAATATTTTAACATGTTTTAAAGATCACTAGTATGCTTTAACATGTTTTTTAATGATCTTCAAGCTATTTTAAAGCTCATTAAAATATTTTAACATGTTTTGAAGATCATTAGAATATTTTAATATGTTTTAAAGATCATTAGAATATTTTAGCATGTTTTAAAGATCATTAGAATATGTCGGGATGTTTTAATGATCATTAACAATGTTTCATGTCTTTAGCCAAAGTCGTTTCGGATCCTTTGCCTTGAAAATTTTGAGATAGAATAGACTGAAGTTAATTACCAAATTATATTTCACTTGTTTAGATTGTAATTATTTTAGTGTGTTGTGATTAGTGACAAATCATCTTAGTTCAGTTTTCTCTGTTCTTAGTTATTGATATGTCAATAGAATTCGCTCTTATCTTCATTCACTATAGAAGATGAAGTTACTTTTTATTTAAGATATTTATGACCTTGTTTTTCTTTTTTATGAATATTCATTTAGTTTGTTAGCATAATATTAAGTTCAACATAGTTGTCTTAAACAAAACAATACTAATACGAAGATTGTACTAGTTTACGTTGATGTCCAACTCTACTGCTATCCAGTTATACTTGTTTTCTATGTCGTTAAAACTGCCTTTACCATTTTTTTTATACATATTCGCTTATCTCTCTCTCCTCTCGCGTGCAATATATGTAGAATAATTTCCGCCAAAAGCTCTCTTAAAATGCACTGGCATTCAGGATCTGTCTCTGTTGTTGGATGTCTTCAAAGCACTCTGGAACTTTTATGAATGTCAATTAGTTGCTGATGGAAAGGGCCGTGTGGTGAAAGAGCAAGCCATTATCAATCTTTAATAATAACAAATAAAAGAAGTAAGACAATTTCAGTATTGTGGAAAACAGGACAGAGAGAGAGAGAGAGAGAGGGATGAATAATTAATAGCATTTCATCACTGTTTCTCCCATTTTTCGTGGTACTTGTATCAGAGAGAGAGAGAGAGAGAGAGAGAGAGAGAGAGAGATTGGGGAGTTCGGCGTGCAAAAGAAGCTGGACTGCAATCATGAGGTAATAAAAGAACCTTTTGTGCGGTAAGAAGGTACACAGTATTCATTGCTTGAAATGACTCGTATTTCCGATATTGCCTTTCCGCGTGTGTTTGCTTGCTCTGCATGTATTTTAGTGGTTTATATATATATCTATATATATATATATATAATATATATATATATATATATATATATATATATGTTATCTGTGTGTGCGTGTGTGTATATATATATATATATATATATATATATATATATATATCACATATACACACATACGCATATAAGTATGGTCCAGATATATAATATATATCTATGTATCTATAGATATTAATATATATACCATTTATAAATATATATATATATATTATATATATGATATATCTATATCTTATAATATATAATTAAATATATATACACATTTATTATATAATAAATAGAATAGATATTTTCTCCATATTGTGAGTGGCTCCGAAGAAGAAAACGGCGAGAGTTATTGTTACATTCATCCTTGAAATCTTACTCTGCATCAGTTGCTAAATCTTCCTACACTGGAGGTTCATCAGTAGTGCGTCGACCCCTTTGCACTTATTCCCTTCTCCTGCTACTCGACCATCTGTTCCGTGTGACCTCCCTGCCATTTGTCTTCCATACAACCTTTCCATTCATCACCTTATCCAATTTATAAAGCTCAACATCTTGGTCTCCACCGTCTGCTTTCAAAATCCTCTTAATAACGATGACGTCTGCTTCATTGACAGTTTTTCCTCATATCAATATCATGAATCTCAGGTTTCGAAGACGTGTTCCAGTTGCTCTGAATATCATAAATTTCCTCAAAGTCTGGAAGTTCTTCTGGTGAATTTCCACAATATTTGCTTTGGGTTCATTGAAATTTGGTCAAATGAATTAGCTACCCGCCCATCACTGAATGATCAAATCGAAGACTCGGTTATAAATTACCTTCCGTATGTATGTGGATTATCTCACTTACGTGTTACCTTCTTAGAAGTAATTCTCGAGAAGAGATGAATAAGTTGAAGTTAGACTTGTGTTTTTGTCGCCTTTTTCGCCGGTTAGAAGATTGTCACTTATTTATAACAAGGAAATAGATTGATAAAGGACGGAAGTATTCTAAAGTTATATTCTTCTAAAGTTTAGATACGTTGAACTGTCGTGATAGATTAAATATGATATATTCTCTAGGAAATTTTAAAAGTGTTCATTGATAAATGGAAGAGTTCCTGTTTACTATTGACATCCTCTTTCATTCAACTGAATCTTCACGACCTGAAACAACACCATGACAGCAGTTAATCTTTCTGGTGTGAATGTATCTCGCTGATGTTGAATTTTAATGCTTTTGTTGTTTTGTTTTGTTCCGGTGTTTTACTTGCTTTCCCGCCTAACCAAAACTCTAAATGAAACGAACCTCAGTTGCAGTGGCCAGGGATGTGTGATAGCGTTTCTTGTCTGTTTGTATGTCCGCGTCCTCTTCAAAGAGGAAAGCCGAGTGCAAACGAACCCTGCTTGCAAGAGAGAGAGGGAAAAACACGCCAGAAAACATGGAGGACGTTGCCGTTGATGTTGTAGCTGGGCGTTAAAGATAACGCCCCCAATATACCTTTTATTGCTGAACCTACACAGCGCAAGAGTTTATTACACTCGTGTAAGAGTCCTTCAGCAGCTGCCAGCTGGATAGCAGAGTAGCAGAAGCCTGTTAGAATCAGGGGCGTTATGGCTTCCCATGACCCTAGATGCTGCAAATGGCATCGCTGTGAGGACGTAGTCAAATTCCCTCTCGCACTTTTATTGGCTTTATTGATTGAAATTGGAGTTTTGTTAATCTTTGTATCTATTTAGAAATATTTTTATTTAAACGAGTCATTTTTCTTTTTTCATTTATAATTTAACTGTGATTTGTCTTTATTGATTATAATTGGTTTTTTAAATTTCTGTATCTATACACAAGTATTTGTGTATAAAAGAATAGTTTTTCTGTTTTAACTACCTTTGTCATTATATGGATGGGTCCATAAAATGTCATATTTCTGGATCTCAGCGAGATATTTTGGGATGAGGTTGCTAGCCTCATACCATTAATTATCCTGTTTGTGACGACCCAGTGCAGTCACCCAGCCACCATGGCCATAATTGACTGGATTGGTCGACAGGGAGCTGTGGATTTTTCAGTTGACTGGTCCAAAGGTGTTAATCCTCTGAAATCAAACCCGTCTCCTTTAAGAGAAGTAGTGTTACTGACTGAAGATTGACTAGGGTGCTTACACAAACACATACACACACACACACACACACACATATATATATGTATATGTGTATATATATAAAATTTCTACAAGAATTTACTCTTTAGAGGAGGTGTCCCCAAATGCGCTGCACTTCTTGTTTTCAGTAAGTGTATTTTGATGAAGTAATTAGCCTCAAGCTGTGGCATGGGATATTCAAGGAATTTACACATGCGCACCAACGGCGTCTGGCAATTTTCGGTAATGGAGAAAGGTCACAGGTGTTGCAGAGCCTTTCTGAAGTTTAGCATTTTCACATGGCTCATGAATTGAAACAAGGGAACCGAAATTACGTGTGCCAAGTAGTATCTGGAATGATGTTAGGCTCAGTTTGATAGAAAAAATAGTGAAAGTTGACTTGGCCGGTTACATCAGATCTTACCGTTGAATGATGTTTTGAAGGACAAAGAATAGAAAGAGATGTTGGTTGGTTAGACTGCCTTTGAATTGCAGTTCATATAGTGAAATCTCCGGTACAACAGCCTATGACCGTTATAATAATTCTCTCTTCCTCTCTCCTTTTAGGAAAATTTTAGTGGCGAGATAAAGTCGCCACTAGAATAACGATTAAAAAAATTTGTAAAGTCACGTCTTGTATGGGAATTGAGTCGTATATTTGTGTTTGATGAGTTATATACCTTTTTATTACAATAATGGTAGAAACTGTCTTTCGTAGAAGCAGTTGATTGCTTTACTTGGAAAAACTTTTAACAAGATCACTCTATCTTACAAAGTTATTTAATTACATGAGCGCAACGTCGTTAACTAGACTCCTGCGTACAAGCAAATCTTTTAAATGTATGAAGATTTTTCACTTCATAAGGCATGTTTATTGCCTAAGAAACAAAGATGAGGTGAAGGTCAGCCTGTATGTGCGCATTGAGTCTAGTCCATTCGTTACGTAATACCTTTGCGCTCTGCTTTAACAGTGTAAGAGATTCCTCGTTCTTCCGGCAGGGGAAAGCTGTGGGAAGAACTTTAAAATATCCACCTAAGTTAAAGGTACAGGTAGGAAATTTTACTTGAATATATGGATGTTTATCAATATTTTACTTATTTCCTGTTTATCAACTTAAATAAGCTCACCCTGTAGTCATGGAATAGATTTACCATCCTTATGCGAGATAAAATTGCTGAATGTGTAAAAGACTTTGAATTGAGCCAGAAGGTAGTTTAGTCTGTGGGTTATACTGCTTTACAGTAGAAAAAACATTGTTGACTAGCTGAATGCGTGTAGTGGTCTCTATCCATAATACATATGTTGCTTCATTGATAAAAATGTACCCAAAAAACAAGAATATTTGAAAGCTTCAGCTCTAAGTTTTTCATATTCACCATCATCTTATATTCCTTTTGGTTCTTTTTATAAGAATGCGTACACGGTAGTAATAATAATAATAATAATAATACGTGATGGATTCCTCAGGAGGCAGGATGCAACCCGAAACCCCACACTATGAATACCACCCAGTCGAATTGGAAGACTGATAGACACCCCCCCCAAAAAAGAAAAAAAATAATACTATCCAGATTCCCCCATGAACCATTAAAATGAGTATGTTCTAGTAAGTAGCAGTATGTTAAATTCTTGTACTGTCCATCTGAAAACACAAACAATTTATATATGTGTACATCGCGAGGGAGAGGAGTGAGAATTCTGTGGATTAGGTTAACAGTCGGTAACTGAATGTAAAAACTGATTTTATGTTACATGAATATTAATATATCGTAACAATATGAATTCACGGGAACTAAGAATACGTGTGAATACTAATGCATTCAAAAGACCATGGAACAGAAGTGAGCAATGCATCTAAGAAAACCAGTGTTGTTTAATTAATGATGTTCAACACGAAGCTAAAACAGGAAGAGGGTAATAATATTAAACTTTTCTTTTGTTTTACAATTAAACGCTCTTTGTAAAACCGAACTGTTGTGTTGATTTATTTCCAAATGTTTGTTCATAGCGCAAGTAGGATTGTTTTAGCATAAGAAATATTTCCGAGACTGACGGAAATGTTGGTGAAAAGAGAAAGTTGAAAGTGAATATTAGCAAGAGTTATGTTGCACGGGTCACAGGAAGTCTGGTAACTGAAGCACAGGATGTTATGGAATGCAGAGGAAAGGAAGAGGATGACTCTTACCGGTATTTGGGTATAATGGCAGCGGATGTTGATAGAATTGGTAAGAGTCGAGTCGCAGAATAGATGGAGCATGGAAGGTAGAAGAAACTTTGCCGGAAGTATGAAGAGATGTCTAAGGAAGCTAAAGTAAATGGAGGGGATTGTTGGCAGTAAAGTGCGGATGTCAGTTACGAATGAGGGATGATGTTAATAACTGGAGATGAATTGTTTGCTTAATGAGCAGTGAGAGGGACGAGAAGAGAGAGAAATATACACAAGTGAAATCTGATTCAAAAATTTTCATAGGTGAAAATGTATTAGACTGTCTTGATGTAGTTCGGATACATGTACTTTATGCAATTCGAAAATGGGGGCTTGTTATGTAACCTTGAACTTCCAGCCCTTCAGTTAGCCATGACTGACAGTATCCACCTGTCTAACTAGAAACCCCTTCTAATCCCCTCTCTCTCTCTCTCTCTCTCTCTCTCTCTCTCTCTCCTCTCTCTTCTAGGCATTCAGGCCTCAACCTTTGTGCACTCCGGTAGCACCACCATTAAGCAACTTCCTTTTAATAAAGCTCTGGCAGGCCTACATGTATGGCAGTAGAAATCGTTTTGCTAGAAGAGAGAGAAAAAGAGAATTCTAGCTGAGAGAATGGAAGGGCTCTGGGTCTGAGGGTATTTCATGAGGGCAAAGATCGTAATTCTCTCATTTAACCACCAGCTCCAAAATGCAGGTATTATGTATATATGTATATACATATATATGTATATGTATATATGTAAAATATAATATATATATATATATATATATATATATATATATATAACATGAAAACACCGAAGAGGGTACATGGCACAGCGTTATATTTCGGAAACTACTGTTTCTCTTAACTGACCTGTCAGTAGAGGGAAACAGTTTCCTAATTATAACGCCTTAATCTACCCTCTTTGGTGTGTTCATACGCAACCTCCATAGGTTTAAGTCTGGGTTTAACAGATAATGTATGATAGCCATATATATATCTATAATATATATATATATATATATAGATTATATAATATACACATATACATATATATGTGTGTGTATGTGTTAGTTTATTATATATTCTTAATATATGTATGTATTTATATTTAAAATATATATACACACATACAAACATATGCGTAAATAGACAGAGAGAGAGAAAAAGAGACTATCTGCCTTGATCGTTTTGGCCATTAGTTTGGTGTGGCATAAATTTATGGGCTTATATGGCCCGATTTTTATTAGCATTTTTCCATTTCTTGGTCAATAATTCCAACTGCCTGGCGTTGGTGATCGTTCTTATCAAAAAAGTATCTGATTGGAATTCTTTCCATGTTAGATTTTTTTAAAATTTTTATTTTTATCTGAACTATGGCGTAAAATTCTATTTGCATAACGTTATCGGAAAGATGATGCCGACCATATAAAATTTTAGATTGAGTTTGCACAATCTAATACAGATCGACGTTGGACTGAAGTTATGAATTGGTTTTCCCAATAACGGTTAAAGCTCAGAATGTTCCTTTTGCCGGTAGATTCAGATTCAAACTTGTGGTACAATTCCCCGTGTTGTAAGTCTCTCTCTCTCTCTCTCGTCTCTCTCTCTCCTCTCGTCTCTCTCTCGCTCTCTCTCTCCTCTCTCTCCTCTCATTAATTATTATATAAGAAATTGTTAATAAATTAAATGCTGTGCAAACATTATTGTGTAAATATATATATATATATATATAATAAGAATTATGTAAATATTATATATATATATATATATATATATATATCTATATATATACCACACACATACACACCCCACAACAAACACACACACACACACGACAAACTCGGTGTAATTCTTAAATAAATGTAATGACTTAGGCTAATAAAGAAAACGGAAATTCCCCGTGTTTGTCTTTCGCTATCGACAAGATGTTTCCGAAAGGTTATAGATGGATTTTGATCAAACTTTGTGGATAGGTTTGATACGAGTCGTCAGAGAAGAATAGATCCGTCTTTGAAATGGATCTGTACCCATGTGAGGTTCAGTGGTGCTTTATCCCCTTTGTATTAGCTGAGGTAAGTTTTAAAGTTTCTCATTTCATTCCTATAATGAAATGAAAATACAGAAGTAATACCTGGTTAAGTATACTCTTCCAGTAGTGGTGACGCCTTGTATAAAGTATGCGTAGGATACGAGATTATATGATTTTATGTTAAAAGCTTTGTAAAATATGTTAAGTTGTTTTCGCCATAAAATTATATCTCACTCTCCTTCGCTTCCATTTACTCATTACAAAAACTGTGACATTGTAAGATTAAGCGGACATGAAATGTTTGAGAGCAATAATGTATTACTTTTCTTCAATGCATGGATTTGTAAGCTGGGGTAATTCCAGATTGCATTGTAAAAATTCCCTACACGTAATACTGTCTGTAAGGGTTCAGTTATCTGTATTTTTATTTACGGTATTACTAGCGCACGCAAACATATGACTCACGCCCACACACACACACACCTATGCCTTTAGCCTATATATATATATATATAATATATTATATAATATAGTATATATATATATAATATATATATATAGATATATATATATATATATAATGTATATATACATATGTATGATGTTTTTATATAAAGGCTTAATACTCTGTCCTTTAGTGTTATATATATGTATATATATATATGTATGATGGGTGTTTTATATATATGTGTATATGTATATTATATATATATAATATATATATATATATGTCTGTATGTGTTTATATATATGTGCTATATGTATTATTAAGATATAGTATGTATATATAAAGGCATTCATACTCTGTCTTTAGTGTTTTTTTTATATATATGTATGTATGTACTGATATATAGTATATATATATATTATAATATATATGTATGGTATGTGTTATATTTATATATGTGTATATATATGTATATATAATATGTATGTATATATAAAGGCTTCAATACTCTGTCTTTAGTGTTTGCGGCTTGCCTTCATGTATATGTCAATTAACCCTGTAATATTACATTTCTTCTTTCAATGAAGTCACGTATCAGTCGACCAGTAAAAATCTTAGACAATTGACGTCATGCAATCTTGTCTGAGATGCATATTCTAATACAATCCTCGTTTTCAGAGTGAAAATCTCTGTTAAATATTCATCATGAAAGTTGCAAACTGCAACAACTATTAACCCAAATTACCCTCTTTCAGTACTGTATAGCGCTCGTCTAGCTATTACTATGCATAGAGACAGTCATTTATAAGGCAGTGAAGCGCTACTTTACCATGTAACGAGAGAGGTCATTCGGTGACAAGTGCAAACTGCTTTTACGGAGTGGCACCTGCTGGAAATTAGTTCTACTTCAATATCTCTCGTTAATTTTGATATAGAGAGGGTTTTGACGTTAGAATTTTGTACTTAATTTTATAATACATTTGTTGATTCTTCTCGAAGTAAATAGGAATTTTAAAAATGGCCGTTACCAGTTCAATATTTTGTTATCTAATACTTTTTGGCTGTTTGTCACGTTCTGAACACTAACTATTTCTCTTCAGTTAACATTCTTTTGAAAATTCTCCCTCATTCCTCTCCTTCCCCGGAAATTTAGTCGTGCTTGCCTTTGCTTAACGCAGATGCATTAAAACGGAGTCTGTGCTTCCATTGGTTTCAGGTATAAGTGTTGGGATCAAATCTTTCCGTGGCCATGAAACAATTCATGTGCGTATTGGCTTCTTACAAGATTGGTTCTGTAAGTCTTGTTATTGTGCCGCGACTCTAGTGTTTACCCTTTAGAAGTTTGAAGTTGTTTATAAAATTTTGCTTGTTGTGAGCTTTTCGGTCAACACGTCTGCCATTGT
>NC_061087.1:91181609-91231609 GCF_015104395.2 Macrobrachium nipponense | reverse complement strand
TGGACTTGAGTAAATTTGCAAGTTTCCAGTAGAACAACTTTGACTGCTGCTTTGATCTTTGGAAGATATCGAGAGCTGTAGGATGATGAATGCTTCCATTTTATTTTACCACATCATATTATGATAGAAAATTGAAAGATTAATTATTATTAAGCTATTTTAGAATATTTTTCCATTTTCATTGGTCTTCAAGCCTTTTACTTTTTTTGTCTGTATAGTAGTGGACTAATTGCTCTGGAGATGAAGGGATATTTATGTTCTCATTTACATGAAACAGAGAGACTAAGTTAATGAAATATATCAAGCGTCGTAAAAGACGGAAATCACCTTCACCAGCAAGACTTATTACGGATGCCATCTTTATTATAACACTGCAGCACGTATTACTGTGCATTCAGGCACTCATTTGTAGTGCTAGGGAGCGTTCCTTGCCCGAGTGGGGCCTCCCAAACGAGATGTCTTTTGATGACCCAGTGCCAAGTGCTTTTATGGAGTGGCAGCTGCTTTATAACCACCGGTTGGTCCTGAAACACGGCCACCATTATTAGAAGGCCGAGGGAAAACGGTCTCTCTGTCCTTACTCCGTTATTGCTCTTTGCTTCCTCGTTTTCATGTATACGTTTATGAGGTATTTTTAATTAAGGAATATTGCGCAGTATTTTTGTTCATTAATTCTTTCTCAGGACTTTCATTAATCAAAATGTTCAAAAACCTTTGAGTTACATTACTTTTAACACACGTTTTCAGGAATATCAGAAACATGACAGTATTTTACTTTTACATGGAAATAGATTTGCGATAGGTTTTTTATTGAAAATTATCTTTATTTATTTTGTCGTAAAAGATATCTGTAGCATCCGAGTTCCACGTGTCGTGTTTATTGACCTTAATGACTTTTAAAGCAAATACTATATTCCAGTATTTTTTGTGAGATTTTATTACTTGTTTGCATGAAATTGTACTTATGTGAAGAAAACCTGTTTCGTTATTATTATTATTATTATTATTATATTATTATTATTATTATTATTATTATTATTATTATCATTAATATGATTATTATTATTATTATTATTATTATTATTATTATTATTATTATTATTATTATTATTATTATTATTATTGTGTGTGTATTTTTTTATGCCCTAGGCAGATCGATTCCAGACTTGAAATATCTTTTAAAACAGCTCCTTCAAGAACGAAAAGCCTATAAAATATGAAGTATGCTTTATATCCTCGGAGAAATTAAAAGACCCCTTTTGAGATCGGCAACTCTGACACCCCCTAGTGACATAGGCGTATAGGAAGAAGTTATAGAATTCGGAAAACGGGGAAAGTTCAGTGTTCTGGACTCGAGAAGATGAGGTCGTCGTCGTCGTCGTCGTCTCCCCCTCCCCCCCTCCGACCCCCCCCCAAAAAAAAAAACACAAAAAAAAAAAAAAGAGGTAATTTAAATAAACCGATACTCGAAATGTCTACAAGTTTAAATGTAAAAGCGAGAAAGAAGTTGCCTTGGTATATGTTTAATCGTCACTGAAGAGTCATCTGATGAACTCTATTCTTTCCTTCCGGTGGAACTAGGCAAGTGGGTATATACAGGAGAGAATATACGAAGAAGAGAAGAAGGGTTCATGTAAAAATTGAAAATAAGGCCGTAAACAAGGCTTATTGCTGATGATTCCTCCTCGTAAAAGATCAAGTAAAAGAGTAAGAGCTTCGGTTATGAGTACAAGACTGAATTGCTAAATTTCAGGCATGTGTCAAAGGATCAGGGATATGAAAGAAAGGATTTCCAGTGCTTTCCAATAATGGATAAAGACTGTATTGATACCAAGTGAAGTGTTGGGGTTCTCAGAATGTTAGGTAAAGTGAGCTGACAATGTAGATTTTTATACATTTAACTTATGAGAAAATCTGTGAACGATAAGTTTGCCAAAGTTTACCATGACGTTACCTTTCCCGCTCAGCTACTCTAATGTACACACCCGCACACATACATATGTATGTATATATATATATATATATATATATATTTATATATATATATATATATGTATATATATTTGGGTCAAATATAATCGCAGTTTTTCCAGTTTATGGTGACCGTCAACTTAAGGCAAAGATTATCTGTGCCGCTCTAAGCCTTACGATTCCATTATTAAGTGTTAATTTAGGTCTTTACTTATGAGGTAGTACCAGTAGGAATACTGTAGAATTCTTATAAACAACAGACCCTACTACGACTTTCTTTTACCCTCATATGAAGAAGTTCTTAGTATATCTTATATCTGAAAACTTGGAATCGAAAGAGGAATCATTAGAAAACCTAGAAAACTGTAAGGTAGCGTTAAAGTCAGAGACTTCCATTATATTTAACCCCTGTTTAAAAGAGGTTCGTCTGTTTGGACATACACATTCGTATGTTCAGTGTGTGTCTGGTGGAGAGTACATTTTTGTACATGAGTGTATGTAAGTAATCTTTATGATATAGTGTATGAATGTTATTAAATAGCTTCAGTGGAAGCTTAGTCCAAATTTATGTATACAAAAGCTGTAGAACAGGTTTACCTATTTCAGAAATATTTAATAGCCATTTTCACCCCTTTTAAGAGATCAAATGCTCCTTAAGGTTTTTAGAGTAATAAATGTCAGCATTTTCTCCTCTTCATGAAAAAGAAGAGAAAAATCATATCTTAAGGGTTGATAGTTAAGTTCGCTATGAATTCTCACTAATTTATCTTGATACTTGTTCAGTCTTCAGAGTTTCACATTTTGGGATTGACGACAAATACTTCAAACAGATTGCTTTAAGGCCGAACGCCGAGTAAATAGATAGTGACCAATGCATGAGAGAGAGAGAGAGAGAGAGAGAGAGAGAGAGAGAGAGAGATAGGAAGCTGGATTGTCATCTTAAAACTCGAACGGATATTGAGAAAGAGAGCCATTGAACTTTTCCAATGTCTGTAGTTGGTTGTTTGGGGGAAAGTGAAAAATATATTCCAGTGTGTAAAGTGCAGTTTATGTGATGTCATAATAGGGGAAAATCACAACTTGTATTTTATATATATATATATATATATATATATATATATATATATATAATGTAAGTTGTGATTTTCCCCTATTATGACATCACCATATATATATATATATATATATATATATATATATATATATATATAGAGAGAGAGAGAGAGAGAGAGAGAGAGAGAGAGAGAGAGAGAGAGCTTAATAAATTGGTTCTTTGGATTTTTAAACACTTGGGGTAAGGTTGAAAGTTGCCCTTGAAATTATTTCTTATCTGTTATTTTCAACAACATTTTTCCTAGTTTCAGTTCAAATGCCAAATCATCTTTTGAGATGAATCTCTTAGCATCTTACCCTTCATTAAACTTTCTTCCACCTTTCAGGGACAGAGGCACACAATGGGTGGCCGTTGGTGTGATTAGTAGAATCCTCGACTACGACATAGGACATCCCGGTTTGAATTGTGGGTGGGCTAGGAAGGACGGAGTGGCAGACTCCGCTTAAAGCCTATTGTGCCTCAGTTGATTTTATCAGCGAATTAGGTACCGACTACTTTGCGAGGTGTTCGAGATTATAACTTAGTTGGGAAAGATCATGTTGCCAACAGCCTCATCCAAGAAAACTTGCTGAGAATTAGGAGGCAGAAAAAGGGCAATAAGGTGTATGGCAAAAAAAAGAAGAAAAAAAAATTACATGTATATTTTATGCACGTACTTTCTGTCCTCCAGAAATGCGAAGCTGGTACATGAGGTACTGGTCAGTGTCCGGCAGTACATGAGGTACTGTTTAATGTTCGGGAGTACTTGAGGTAATGTTTTATATTCGGGAATGCATGAGGTACTATTTTACTGTTTAATGTTCGGGAACATATGAAGTACTGTTTAATGTTCGGGAGTACATGTATTACTGTTTAATGTTCAGGAGTACATGAGGTACTGTTTAATGTTCAGGAATACATGAGGTACTGTTTAATGTTTAGGAATACATGAGGTACTGTTTAATGTTCGGGAATAGATGAGGTACTGTTTAATGTTCGAGAATACATGAGGTACTGTTTAATGTTCGGGAATACATGAGGAACTGTTTAATGTTTGGGAATACATGAGGTACTGTTTAATGTTCAGGAATACATGAGGTACTGATTAATGTTTGGAATACATGAGGTACTGTTTAATGTTCGGGAATACATGAGGTTTTAACTGTTTATGTTTTCGTATCAATGATGAACTGTAATGTTGTTGGGTAATACAATGAAGGTAACTGTTTAATGTTTGGAATTACATGAGGTGTTTGGTTTGATGTTTCGGGAATACAATGAGGAACTTTGTTTTAAGTGTTTGGTTAATACATGGAGGTAACTGTTTTAATGTTTCGGGATCTGAGGATACTGTTTTTAATGTTTGGTTTAATACCAATGATGAACTGTTTAAATGTTTCAAGAATCAATGAAGGTACTGGGTTTTAATCCTTCGGTTATACATGAGGAACTGTTTAATAATGTTTGGTAATACATGCGGTTTACTGGTAATGTTTTGGGAACTAACCAATGGAAGTTTGTTTTGTTTTGAATGTCGGGAATACATGTTTAACTGTAATGTTTGGTAATACATGTGTTTGCTGTTTGTAATGTTCGGGAATTACTGAAGGAACTGTTTTTAAGGTTGGTTTAATACTGAGGTAAACTGTTTATGTTTCCGGGATAACAATGAGGTCCTGTTTATGTTCGGATAACAATAAGGAACTGTTTAATGTTTTGGTAATACATTTGGAGGTACTGTTTAATGTTTGGGAATAACATGAGGAACTTTAATTTGTTTGGTTTAAATGCATTAGGTAACTGTTTTAAAATGTTCGGGATACATGTACTGTTTAATGGTTCGGAATACATGAGGAAACTGGTTAATGTTAAGGAATCATGAGGAACTGTTTAATGTTTTGGTATATCAATGAAGGAACTGTTTAATGTTTTTGGGAATACAATGAGGTAACTGGGGTTTAATGTTGGGTCGGGACTACATGAGGAACTGTTTATGTTTGGTAAGGAACATGAAAGGTTCACTGTCTTATGTTCGGGACTACAATAAGAACTGTTTAATGTTTGGGTGTAATACAATGAGTACTGTAATTTAATTTTCGGAATACAATGGGAGGTACTGTTTAATGTTTCAAGGAATAACAATGAGGAATTGTTTAAATGTTTTGGTAATAACTGAGTAACTGTTTAATGTTTGGGAATAATGATGTGTTTGTTTGATGTTCGGGAATAACATGAGGTACTGTTTAATGTTTCGGGAAGGAATACGGTGAATGTTACTGTTTAATGTTTCGGGTGGGCAATAACTTGGAGAAACCTGTTAAATGTTTAAGGTTAATACTTTTTGAGGTTTTAACTGTTTAATGTTTTGGGAATACTAGGGTTGTTTGTTTGGGAATGTTCCGGGAATACGGAGGTAACTGTTTAAATGTTTGGGGTAATACATGAGGTACTGGTTTTAATGTTCGGGAATACATGAGGACGGTTTAATGTTTGGGTAATAATCGAAGGTTTAACCCTTTGTTTAATGTTCGGGAATAACATGAGGTAACCTGTTTATGTTCGGGAATACATGAGGCAACTGTTTAATTTTGGTTTTTAATAATGAGTACTGTCTTTAAATGTTCGGAACGGCGAATAACATGAGGTTTAACTTTTTGGGTTTTAATGTTCGGGAATACATGAGGAACTGTTTAATGTTTGGTAATACATGAGGTACTGTTTAATGTTTGGGAATACATGAGGAACTGTTTAATGTTTGGTAATACATGAGGTACTGTTTAATGTTCGGGAATACATGAGGTACTGTTTAATGTTTGGGAATACATGAGGAACTGTTTTAATTTTTGGTTGTTAATTAATGAGGAACTGTTTTAATGTTTGGGTAAATAACATAGGAATGTTTAATGGTTTGGGAATACATGAGGGTTTAATGTTTAATGTTCGGGAAAGGAATACATGAGGAACTTTTGTTTGTTAATGTTTGGTAATACATGAGGGTGTACTGTTTAATGCTTTCGGGTGAATACATGAGGAAACTGGTTTTCTAAATGCTTTGGTAATACATGAGGTACTGTTTAATGTTCGGGAATACATGAGGTACTGTTTAATGTTCAGGAATACATGAGGAACTGTTTAATGTTTGGTAATACATGAGGTACTGTTTAATGTTTGGGAATACATGATGTGTTGTTTGATGTTCGGGAATACATGAGGTACTGTTTAATGTTCGGGAATACATGAGGTGCTGTTCAGTGTTCGGGAACCATGGCGGAAACCTGTTTATGTTCGGATACATGAGGTGCTGTTACTGTTTGGGATACATGCGGTCTGTTTATGTTTGGGATACATGAGGTGCTGTTTAATGTTTCGGATACATGAGGTACTGTTTAATGTTTGGGGCACATGAGGTACTGTTTAAGTTTGGGATATATGAGGTGCGTTTAATTGTTTCGGGTACATGTGGGGCTGTTTAATGTTCGGGAAGACATGAGGTGCTGTTTAGGTTTGGTATACCTTGGCGGTGCTGTTTAATGTTTCGAGAATACAAGAGTGAGGTTTATTGTTCGGGAATACATGAGTGCTGTTTAATGTTCGGGAAACCATGAGGAAACGTTTATGTTCAGGAATACATGAGGTGCTGTTTAATGTTTGGGAATACATGAGGTGCTGTTTAATGTTCGGGAATACATGAGGTGCTGTTCAATGTTCGGGAATACATGAGGTGCTGTTTAATGTTCGAGAATACATGAGGTGCTGTTTAATGTTCGGGAATACATGAGGTGCTGTTTAATGTTCGGGAATACATGAGGTGCTGTTTAATGTTCGGGAATACATGAGGTGCTGTTTAATGTTCGGGAATACATGAGGAACTGTTTAATGTTCGGGAATACATGAGGTGCTGTTTAATGTTCGGGAATACATGAGGTGCTGTTTAATGTTCGAGAATACATGAGGTACTGTTTAATGTTCGGGAATACATGAGGTGCTGTTTAATGTTCGGGAATACATGAGGTGCTGTTTAATGTTCGGGAATACATGAGGAACTGTTTAATGTTCGGGAATACATGAGGTGCTGTTTAATGTTTGAGGAATACATGAGGAACTGTTTAATGTTCGAGGAATAAATGGTGCGTTTAATGTTCGGGATACAGAGGTGCTGTTAAGGGTTCGGGAATACATGAGGTGCTGTTTGGAATGTTCGAGAATACATGAGGTGCTGTTTTAATGTTCGGGAATAATGAGGTGCTGTTTAAATGTCGGGAATATGTGAGGGCTTGTTTTTAATGTTCGGGAATACATGAGGAACTGTTTAATGTGGGCGGACTAACAATGAGGTTGATGCTGTTTATGTTCGGGAATACATGAGGTGCTGTTTAATGTTCGGGAATACATGAGGTGCTGTTTAATGTTCGGGAATACATGAGGTGCTGTTTAATGTTCGGGAATACATGAGGTGCTGTTTAATGTTCGGGAGAATCATGAGGTGCGTTTAAAAGTCGACTACATGAGGTGCTGTTAATGTTCGAATAATACAATTTGAGAATAGTTTAATGTTTGGGAATTACATGAGGTCGTATAATGTTTGGGAATACTGAGGTACTGTTTAATTTTCGGGAATACATGAGGTGCTGTTTTAATGTTCGGGAATATGAGGTACTGTTTTGAATGTTTCGAGAAACAATGAGGTGCTTTTTAATGTTCGGGGGGAATACATGAAGTGCTGTAATGTTGGAATACATGAGGGAAATGTTTACTGTCGGGGAATAATGAGGTGTGTTTAATGTTCGGGAATACATGTGGTGCTGTTTAATGTTCGGGAGTAGATGAGGTGCTGTTTAATGTTCGGGAGTACATGAGGTACTGTTTAATGTTCGGGAATACAGGAGGTGCTGTTTAATGTTCGGGAATACATGAGGTACTGTTTAATGTTCGGGAATACATGAGGTGCTGTTCAATGTTCGGGAATACATGAGGAACTGTTTAATGTTCGGGAATTCATGAGGAACTGTTTAATGTTCGGGAATACATGAGGAACTGTTTTTAATGTTTGGGAGTACATGGAGGTACTGTTTAATGTTTGGGAGTACATGTGGTACTGTTTAATGTTCAGGAATACATGAGGAACTGTTTAATGTTCAGGAATGAATGAGGTACTGTTTAATGTTCAGGAATACATGAGGTACTGTTTAATGTTCAGGAATACATGAGGTACTGTTTAATGTTCGGGAATACATGAGGTACTGATTAATGTTCAGGAGTACATGACTGTTTAATGTCCGGGAATACTCAGGTGACAGTTTAATGTTGAGGCAAACCCCTGTGTTGAATTATTTAGATTATTTTGTGTGACAAGAGAAAGGTTAATTAATATAAACCAGAATTATGTTTCTCATTTGGAAGGAAGCAATTTCTCGTTTGAAGGAGTTTCCGTGTCAAGGGGGTGGCAAAAGTGGTGGAATGCTCTTATAAAATGCAAGAGAGGAATGAGGAAAATTATGAATAAGGAACTTTTACTGCAGAATGATATGAATTCATTAAGGATTACTGTCCCAAACTTGGCAGACCAAAGTAGATTGTAAACGTACTGAAGTTTGAAGAATAATTTAGGACTAAGTACTACTGTATTTAAATCTTTTGAAAATCTGAGTCATGAGTACTGCGCCATTGAAATCTCATGAAGTCCTAGCTGACGGAGGGCAAGCCAGGACCAGTGATAACAGAGGGAGAATGAAAAGCAGAATAATAATGCTGACCGCGCTCCAGGACCGGCTGTAAAGCAGACGGCACACCATAAAGGCAGGTCGTCCTCGGTCATCAAATGACGTCTCCTGTTGGATAGAGAATTTAAGGAATGCCCCGCGACATTATAAATGAGTGCCTGAATGCGCAATGATATTCGCTCGAGTGCTTTATTAAAAGTGGACATTTGTAATAAGTCTTGCAAGTCGCTGAGACTATGTGATCTTATGCACGTGATGTATTCCATTAGAGTCTCTCTCTCTCTCTCTCTCTCTCTCTCTCTCTGAATCAGTAATTACGTAACAACACGAGAGAGATGCATTCTTAAAAGAGAGAGAGAGACACGTTACTGTGGGCGAATTCTCTTTTCCCTAATTTCTCAGGTAAGAAATTTGCTCTCTCATGCAGAGGGAGAAAGTGCAAACGTTTAAAATTTTAATCTCTTGAACTCTTTGTGAAAGTCAAACATTACCTCATTTTTACGAGGGGTTAGTTTTCATGTGCAATAATTTTATTGAGTCATTCAGCGTCGTATAAGTTTTTTTTTCTTTTGTTTTTGCTCGACGTGCTTTGGCCTCATTTCCAGCCAAAAAATGGCCAAGTTCGTCACCTTGGCAATGAGAATATTAAAAGGAAAGAGAGACTATTGAGCTGCCTGTGAAGTGGGAATACGTTGTCAATAAAGTTAGTTTCTAATCTTCTCTTATTTTCTTGATAGTTTTTATTTATTTTTAGGTAAAGTGTGGGAGCAGTAAAGCGTTACTTGTTTAAGAATAAAATAGAGAGAGATAAGAGAAATTTAATGAAACAACTGAAAGAAAAATCAATGTAACAAAATTTTGCGAATCACCACCCTTTAATTAAGTGGGGTCTCATCTGGCTTGTTTATTGTGCATTCAAACACGAATTTCTGATGACTGGCTGCACTATTTTCCGTCATTTTTATTCCTTTCTCCGTAAACAGGCAAACATACGCAGACACTTAAATAATTTCTATTATTTTTTAATAAGTACATATGTAAATACACACAAACGCTCGCGCATCTTCGAACTGTTTGATGGAGTCCGTAGGTCATGAAGCACTCATAAAATTAACGGACTATTGTATAATGTTCTTTGTGCATGTGCATTTAATGTTAATATATTATGTAAAATGTTCACATTTATTTATTAATCAGCTATAACCCAGTATGCATGTTTATAAGGTAGATAGAAGTCTGCCTCAAATGCCACAGTCCCAGTCACACTGCCAAGTCCTCGGCGGTAACTTTTAATGAGTTCAGACTCCTCTGCAGTTAGCGCCGTACCGAGCATAATTTTCTCTCCCTCTTTTTCCGTCCTCCTTGGATAATACCGTCGTCGTAACCCAGAAACACTCTTAAAACTGAGACTCGTCCTCGCTTCATTTCCTTATCAGATGAAACACTCGAATATTCTTCTCTTACTTCATATGATTATGTTAGATGCATATACTATATATATATATATATATATATATATATATATATATATATATATATATATATATATATATATATATTTATATATATATATATATATATAAATATATATACTATATATATATATATATATATATATATAAGCTACCGTAGGTTTTTTTCTTTTAGCACGGCTATTATCCTCATGCCTTTCTTTACCATGGCCGCTGTACACCAAAGCTGACTAACTACCAGGTATATAATTTAATCCTTAGGCCAACAATTGCACAATGCGTTTATTTCTTGTGGGATGGATCCCCAGTCGTTTGCTGGTGTGCGCATATCTATTTTCATATTTGTGGGTGATGTCATCGTGTGCAAGCAGTGCTTGTACATACAGACAGTAAGAAGCTTTTGCTGATAAACTTTACAAACAAATGCTTTTATCCAGATTGCTTGTGCACTGGGATTTATGAGACACGCACTTATTAACGAGTTTCAGCTTACAGAGTTTGATATGAAATGTGCCCTTTTAAGAAATAAAGCCTTTGAAATGGTAGATGCTTTCGCTGTTCCCTCCTGAACGAAATGTCAAATTTCTCTGTCAAAAATAATAGAATCTCTGTAAGCTTGTTGAAGATTAGAAGTCAAATGTGTTCGTTGCCCCTTCCTCTAGTTTTATGTCATTATGTTCCTGCTATTTAACGTGACTTTATACTTTAATGGGTTGCATTTCTCGGTCGTAAACGGAATTGTGAAAATTATTCCTGAGAATTATGAAGGGCATTAGAGAATGTGCATTAGGATTCGTATATTAAATGTCCATAAAATGGAAGTGATGCAGTATTATTAATATAATACACACACATATATATATGTGTGTGTGTGTGCGCGCACGCTCGTTTGCCTGTTAGCAAATGAATGTTAAGGTACTTTGGTATCTGTACACTGCTGAAGCTATGTACTAATAAAAGCTCCAGCCAAAACCAGAAGTCTTAGTTTCCATGTTCAGTTTAGCAATTTTGTTGTATTGCTTTAGAATTTGCAGAGCACAAACACTGCTGTATTAACCCTTTAACCGTTTAGTACGTATTTATACGTAGCGTGCTAGTGCTCCCTGAGCCGTTAGTACGTATATATACTGGGAGCAGATGTTTTGACCATGGCGTTTAGTACCTATATATACGATTGACTTTTCTTGCCTGTCTTTCAATGTTAATACTCTATAACATATTTTCTCTAGGTCCAAGGAAGTGTCGTTGACCATATCCAAACAAATCCACTTCCTTCCGAACCCCTTTTTATCAAAATTTTCCTGATTTTCTATATCCAATGTGGGAATTCGCCAATCACTGGGCGACATCGCTATGTAGCGAGACAACACGCTGCTGGACTGGTTCGTTCTCTTACGCGGAATTTTGGTCTTTCGACGCAGGGGCTAGAGATGCTATAATCCTATCTAATCCAACCTTGTATCGGCCATGAGTTACTGTCTTCTGTTTTCGTTTTCCAGCTGTAGCGTAAATGGAAAACGATAATTGCGTAATTTTAGTTTACTGACATTATTCCGATCGAAATATAAAAAAAAATATACAGGAACGTTACAGAACAGAATGCAAGATATAGAACGCACAAACTGTCTTACAAGAAGCATATTCTAAATGAACAACCCCTATATTGTAAAGTATATCCCTACAGTATATCCCCAGCAGGATAATCCTTATAGTGTAAAGTATATCCCTAAAGGGTACCTCCAAGAGGATAAACCCTATAGTGCAAAGTATATCCCTACTGTATATCCCCAGCAGGATAATCCCTATAGTGTAAAGTATATCCCCAAGAGGATAATCCCTATAGTGTAAAGTCTATCCTTACGGTATATCCCCAGCAGGATAATCTCTGTAGTGTAAAGTATATATCTACGGTATATCCCCAGCAGAATAATCCCTGTAGTGTAAAGTATATCCCTACGGTATCCAACAGAATAATCCCTATACTAGGCATAATTGCTACCAATCCAAAGGCGGGTCCATTTCGAATGTTGGTGGAGCGCTTGATTTCCTTTGTTGTCTCTCTGCCCCGTTTTCATTGCTGCTGTTTGAGTTTTGTCATTCATTTTATGCCGTATGCATTTTATACATTACAATTTAAATCAACGGAAAATGAATTTTATGAACGTCGATTAACTCATAGATACGGAAATGAGTAAAGGAAGAAATCGAATGCTCAGGAGGACACCATAAAGGTTTACAATGGGTCCACAGTAGGTACATGACACTATAAAACTCTCTCTCTCTCTCTCTCTCTCTCTCTCTCTCTCTCTCTGGTCATTATCCATTAATTCGACAGTTGGCCTTAAAGCAATGTGCCACAAGCGATGGAGGTATATAAAAAGATCGCTAACGTCAGTTATTGAATGAAAACGTGTACTGCTTTTTTCTAGTACAGATTAAAACAACGCAAATACTCAGGAAGAACAGGTCAGACAAATAATGCTTTACTTTTACATTTTTTATTCAGTTAACCTGGATGAATAATTTTGATGTAAGTCGAGGGTTATTTCCTTTTGACCCGGTCATAACACATATGTTCCAGAAGGAACTGAAGGATAGAATAAATAGGATTACCAATAAGTAGATTTCGACTTTAACCTGTTGACCGTTCTTTGACCTCCCGACCTTTTTGTATTCCCTTATGATTTGTACCTACCATTTATATAGCTTTAGTTGGAGTGACAATGTCTTGGAAGTACTTAGCACTCCTTCCAGTGTTATATATATATATATATATATATATATATATATATATATATATATATATATATATATATATGTTCGTTTGTGCTTGTTTGTAAATACACACACACCATATGTATATATGTATATATGTGTGTGTTTATGTATGTATGTGTGGATGTATGCATGTTTTGTATGTATGTATGTATGTGTCCTTATGGCCATTATGGCCATGTCCGTAAAAGCACAAGAAAGGAATTTATTCGTTATTATATTTTTACATACTTTATATAATATATATATATATATATATATATATATATATATTGTACATATAAATTCACGTATTTACACTTATATAATAGTAAAAGGCCCATAAAGCACCATGTACGCGTTGCAACAATACATTTCAGAAGCTTTCGTCTGTGTCTCTTTTCACTGATAAAATATTTTTCCGGTGAACAGGGACAGAAAAGCATCTAAATGTATTGTTGCAATGTATTAACAGTGTTTTATGGGCCTTTCATATTCATATTGTAATACTACTGTATTAGGAATAATATATTTATATATATATATATATATATATATATACACTACATACATACATACATACATATACATACATATTTAGTTGTTCTCTCATAATAATGAAGCTATGCTGAACATCATCCTTCTGTATTTGGCACATATTGCTGCCGATGAGTGCAATCCTATTGTCATTGTATATGTAGAGACATACTTTTTTTTTCGTGCCAGAGGTTTTAGTTTTCTGTAAAAGAAAACTATTTGTCTGTCCGCCCGCATTTTTCTGTCTGCCCCCAGATCTTAAAAGACTGAGGCTACCAGGGCTGCAACATTTGTATGTTGATCATCCACCCTCCAATCTTCAAACATATCAAATTGCAGTCTTTTGTCCTCAGTAGTTTTTATTTTATTAAGATGAAATGTACAAGAAGATAAGATAAAGGAGGAGGCAGAGATCCTCCAAGAAAATGAGAGAAAGAAGAAAGGGGGGATTATCCATAAGGGACATTAGGAGTAAATTGCCCTGGACTTGAGCAATGCTACGGGAATAGCACAATTTGAAAAGCACGAGTTTTCACCTTTTGAGATTTCATACTTGAATTGTAGCAGTATATAAATATGTGAATGCTATACCGTATCATATAATTTAAGCAAATGGTCCTAATAAGTACGTAAAGAGCTTAAACAAAGAAGCATAAAAGGAAAGGAATAAACGCAGAAACTTTTCCAGCTGTCTCGAATAATACTTTCTGTGTCACAGGACCCGGCCGTAAAAGCAGACGACTCACCGTAAGAGCAGCTTGTACTGGGTCATCAAATAACGCCTCTGGGTCCAAGGAAGTGTCGTTGACCATATCCAAACAAAACCACTTCCTTCCGAACCCCTTTTTATCAAAATTTTCCTGATTTTCTATATCCAATGCGGGAATTCGCCAATCACTGGGCGACATCGCTATGTAGCGAGACAACACGCTGCTGGACTGGTTCGTTCTCTTACGCGGAATTTTGGTCTTTCGACGCAGGGGCTAGAGATGCTATAATCCTATCTAATCCAACTTTGTATCGGTCATGAGTTACTGTCTTCTGTTTTCGTTTTCCAGCTGTAGCGTAAATGGAAAACGATAATTGCGTAATTTTAGTTTATTGACATTATTCCGATCGAAATATAAAAAAAAATATACAGGAACGTTACAGAACAGAATGCAAGATATAGAACGCACAAACTGTCTTACAAGAAGCATATTCTAAATGAACAACCCCTATATTGTAAAGTATATCCCTACAGTATATCCCCAGCAGGATAATCCTTATAGTGTAAAGTATATCCCTAAAGGGTACCTCCAAGAGGATAAACCCTATAGTGCAAAGTATATCCCTACTGTATATCCCCAGCAGGATAATCCCTAATAAGTGTAAAAGTATATCCCAAGAGATAATTCCCTATAAGTGTAAAGTCTATCCTTACGTATATCCCCAGCAGGATAATCTCTGTAGTGTAAAGTATATATCTACGGTATATCCCCAGCAGAATAATCCCTGTAGTGTAAAGTATATCCCTACGGTATATCCACAACAGAATAATCCCTATACTAGGCAATAATTGCTACAATCCAAAGGCGTCCATTCGAATGTTGGTGGAGCGCTGATTTCCTTTGTTGTCTCTCTGCCCCGTTTTCATTGCTGCTGTTTGAGTTTTGTCATTCATTTTATGCCGTATGCATTTTATACATTCCAATTTAAAAATCACGGAAAATGATAGATACGGAAATGAGTAAAGGACGAATCGAATGCTCAGGAGGACACCATAAAGGTTTACAATGGGTCCACAGTAGGTACATGACACTATAAAAACTCTCTCTCTCTCTCTCTCTCTCTCTCTCTCTCTGGTCATTATCCATTATTCGACAGTTTGGCCTTAAAGCAATGTGCCACAAGCGATGGAGGTATATAAAAAGATCGCTAACGTCAGTTATTGAATGAAAACGTGTACTGCTTTTTTCTAGTACAGATTAAAACAACGCAAATACTCAGGAAGAACAGGTCAGACAAATAATGCTTTACTTTTACATTTTTTATTCAGTTAACCTGGATGAATAATTTTGATGTAAGTCGAGGGTTATTTCCTTTTGACCCGGTCATAACACATATGTTCCAGAAGGAACTAAAGGATAGAATAATAGGATTACCAATAAGTAGATTTCGACTTTAACCTGTTGACCGTTCTTTGACCTCCGACCTTTTTGTATTCCCTTATGATTTGTACCTACCATTTATATAGGCCCTTGCTTCTTTATAGCTTTAGTTGCAGTGACAATGTCTTGGAAGTACTTAGCATCTCCTCCAGTGTTATATATATATATATATATATATATATATATATATATATATATATATATATATATATATATATATATATGTTCGTTTGTGCTTGTTTGTAAATACACACACACACATATGTATATATGTATATATGTGTGTGTTTATGTAGTATGTGTGTATGTATGCATGTATGTATGTATGTATGTATGTGTCCTTATGGCCTTATGGCCATTTCCGTAAAAGCACAGAAGGAATTTATTCGTTATTATATTTTTACATACATTATATATATATATATATATATATATATACTATATATATGTACATATAAATTCACGTATTTACACTTATATAAATAGTAAAAGGCCCATAAAGCACCATGTACGCGTTGCAACAATACATTTCAGAAGCTTTCGTCTGTGTCTCTTTTCACTGATAAGATATTTTTCCAGTGAACAGGGACAGAAAAGCATCTAAATGTATTGTTGCAATGTATTAACAGTGTTTTATGGGCCTTTCATATTCATATTGTATACTACTGTATTAGAGTAATATATATATATATATATATATATATATATATATATATATACACACATACATACATATATACATACATATACATACATATTTAGTTGTTCTCTCATAATAATGAAGCTATGCTGAACATCATCCTTCTGTATTTGGCACATATTGCTGCCGATGAGTGCAATCCTATTGTCATTGTATATGTAGAGACATACTTTTTTTTCGTGCCAGAGGTTTTAGTTTTCTGTAAAAGAAAACTATTTGTCTGTCCGTCCGCATTTTTCTGTCTGCCCCCAGATCTTAAAAACTACTGATGCTACAGGGCTGCACATTTGTAGTTGATCATCCACCCTCCAATCTTCAAACATATCAAATTGCAGTCTTTTGTCCTCAGTAGTTTTTATTTTATTTAAAATGAAATGTAACAAGAAGATAAGGATAAAGGAGGAGGCAGAGATCCTCCAAGAAAATGAGAGAAAGAAGAAAGGGGATTATCCATTAAGGGACATTAGGAGTAAATGTCCTGGACTTGAGCAATGCTACGGGAATAGCACAATTTGAAAGCACGAGTTTTCACCTTTTGAGATTTCATACTTGAATTGTAGCAGTATATAAATATGTGAATGCTATACAGTATCATATAATTTAAGCAAATGGTCCTAATAAGTCACGTAAAAAGCTTAAACAAAGAAGCATAAAAGGGAAAGAATAAACGCAGAAACTCTTTTCCAGCTGTCTCGAATAATACTTTCTGTGTCACAGGACCCGGCCGTAAAAGCAGACGACTCACCGTAAGAGCAGCTTGTACTGGGTCATCAAATAACGCCTCTAATTAAGGGATACGTAGGAGTGTTTCCGACTCTTGAAAGAGGCTGAATGCACGGCAACGTTTGGTCTAAATCTGCATTAATAGTTTTTTATTTTATTTTATTTGTTTTAATATGCCTTGTTATTCGTTGTGGTTTGCCCATTTAACGACGTATATGGTCCTTCTCTTATTATCTCTCCTAGTTTTATATATATACACGTATATTATATATATATATATATAATATATATATAATATATATATATATTATATATATGATATATATATATATATATATATATATATATATATATAATATATATATATATATATATATATATATATATATATATATAGTGTGTGTGTGTGTGTGTGTGTGTGTGTGTGTGTGTGTGTGTGTGTGTAAGTATGTATATGTTCTCTTGGTTCCCTCGTAGTAAAAACTTTTTTTTTTTTTTTTTTATCTTTATATCGTTTCTTAACAGTACTTAAGGCACAGGAAGCTTTTAATATTTCGTGCTTACAGTGAGTTCTGTGGTAAAAAGGTTTCGCAAAAAAAGTTTGGAAAAAATATTGTTTAATGGTAAGGAGGAGGCTAGTAGGTTATCTGATTGGCAGATAAACATCTACAGAATTGATGCTGTGAAATGAAAGTAATTTTAGCCGAGAGGCGAAATACACAATTACTTGTGGTTCTCGGGAGGTCATAAATACCTCCACTCACAAAGCGAGTTAGGGCGGAAATAAGGGGAAGTCTCTAATCTAGATGAACAAAACATCTTACTAATATAAGTTCATAGCTGTTTATACCCCTTTGCTATAAGATGTGTGTCTCCAGGTCTTAGATAATTGTATATTCCTGACCATCCCATTTCTGTCACATTGCCAAATTCTGAATGGTCGCCGTTAATGAATTCAAACTTGCCTGCAATTAATGCCATTCAGTTGATAATTTCTCCCCCTTCCTGTCGTTCATTTTCTTGGGAGAATTCTCTCCACCTCTGCCATCGCCTTGACACAGAAACCCTTTTAGATGGAACTTGTACCACTGAATTTCGATTCATCAACGTTTCATTTGCTTCTTTTTTTATCATAGTGCATTAGACTCGCGATGAGCTAAAACACGGCTAAGCGGATAAATTTAGTTCTTGTGCGTATTAATGTTCCATTCTCCTCGTTGGTGCTTATGATGTATGCTTTTTGGGTTAGTGGAAAATAATCCAAAAGGAAAGATGAATGCTTAGTCTGAATTTTGAATTGGCTAACTGCATTTATTTTAAAAACATATTTTGTTGATATAATATTTATAACGCATTGCACTTTTTTAAAAAAATATCTGTTATGAAAGTATTTGTTGGTATATGATTTTAAGTTAATTTTAAATGCTATTTTAAATTAATTTTAAATGCTCGTTTAAATTTTAGTTTATTGCATATCGTCCAAAGTATACGTATTTTGAAAACATGTCTTACCGAAGTCTTTGTTTATATGTGGTTTTAAACGCATTTTATTCCTTGTATTCAAATGAGAGATGTGCTTATCTGTTTATCTGCTGCAACCTGTTAAAAAAAAAGAAAAGTAATGGCAAATTGGTCTTGAAGGGGATAATTATGTAAATAAAAAAGTTAGTATCGCATGTTCAGTGCGGAAAGGGTCCGTTGAAAGTTGGACATTGGCACTGTCCATTGTCGAAACAAAGTTAGTCCCGAAATAGAGTGAGCGGAAAGCAGGTCAAAAACAGTTGGAAAGTTCCATTTTCCGTCGAATATTTATCCTGTAAAATGGATGGATTATATATTTCGAAACCACTTCATTAAAGTGGACAACTACCATTATGTATGATGTCAACAACAGAATTTCCTTCCTGAATCCTCTATATTATGGGTTCATACTTTCGTCGATGACCTTGGTTGATGCAACGCCAGTTTTTCATATCAGAGCAGTCAGGCATCAATCCTTCCGCATTGATTCTTGTGCTCTTAAATGATATTACTTAGTGTATATGATACCTCTCACGCAAGCTCAGCTAGTATTTAGCTCCCAATATTTAAAACTGACTTTGATGAACATTATTGTTATTTATTTTCGCCAGTGTTCGGTGTTATTTATTCCCAGAGACAAGCTCTGGTCGTTTACCCGATAGAACAAATTATGTGTGGATAGTGATAGTTTTGTTTGAGAATGATCTTTATACTTCCCCTGTCGTTCAGTCTTTCAGAGGCCTTTTTTTAAGAGAAATGAAAATATTTCTACTCCGCTTTGTTTTTTTTGTTTTTTTTTTTTAAACTTGAGGTTAAATTTATTCTTCCTTTGCTGAAAAATAATTCGTTGCGTCTCAGTTTCTCATTCTGTGAATTGATTTACCGACTTTATTTAATACCTGACTCATGAATTCGTTTTTTACTTCATCACGGTATCTAGTATAAGTTCATCATTCCATTTGTGAAGATGAATTACAAACTTAATCATATGGAGATGGGGTACATCCCAATAACATGTTATGAGTCGTGTGGGCACGCTTTCTGAATTGTGAGAATGTTATTTGCTTTGTTATGGAATGATGCAACTCTCATTATGACTCCACAGTACACTTTTACTTCATACAGCCAAGGTTCTCTCTTTTTTTCATGTCCTTTTTTGTGGTAGCATTCTAGTAACCATTTGTCATGTATTTAGAAATTCCTTTTATTCCGTTGAAGTAAAGATGAGTTTTGTTGTCACGAAGAAATTCATCACAGTGTGTGTGTGGGTGGGTGGTTGGTTGGTTGGTTGGTATGCTGACACTGGTTTCTCCAAACCATGTTGTCTTTCATTTAAAGATTATATGAAATGGTTATTACAGAGGTTTTTCATTTTGCAAAGGCTAAGTTTTTTAGTAAGTTTAATCGATGTTGCAATTGTTCACTGGCTTGCCCTTTAATGCTGGTGCCTTTTATGTTGTCATTAAATTTCCTGTCTGTTCTTTAATTTGTCAATTTCAGTTAGACATTTCATGATAGAATGATTATGAGCACCTGTTTACTAAGACCAATAGACATGCCAGCCAACAGACAACACCACAAGAAGTATTGGCGTGATCTCCCTCGACATTATTTGAGTTATTTGATGATGAAAGGCTGACCGACAGACAGACAGAGAGATAGACGGCAGCAGAGATAGACGGCAGCTGCTGTTTGACAGTTGATGCTATTTACAATAAAAAACAAATCCATGCTATAGAATGCAGTACTAGGTGGACTTCACAAACAGGCAAAATGACACATAACATCAGAAGAAGTTGGTAGACAGACAAACAGACAGACAAATACAGTCGTAGGCAACAAGCATAACATCAGAAAATATGAGGAAACTAGCTTACAGTAAGAGCGTCTGAGGAGGAGTAGGAGGAATTACATGATGGGAAAACGACAGCCATAACAGCGCCGAATCCGGTGAAAGGTGTAATCTCTATGCAAATGGATGACTTCAGAGGCCGAGAAAGCTTTAGGTTTGATGAACACGCGGGGAGATATGCTGGCATTGTTTCTTTTGTAACTGTCGTTGCTTCGTTCCGGAGTCTTGCTGGAGACATTTCGTGTTTGCCTTTTGTGTGATGCTTCACTGAAACTTCTTGCATATTCTTTATTTCAATTTTCTTAATATTTGAGGACTAGATATTTACCTACTTACAGTGTATATATTGTACCTCCATTGCAGGTTTTAACTCTTAGATAACGTTGCGTGTTTGTATTTTAAAATTGGGTTGTGATGCATAAATCATTTGTCTTATTCATTTTATTTTTTAATACTTACAAAGCGCAAGAAATATTTATTTTATACCTGTCTGTGCTTCGTTAAAGTCTTATATGTGACATGTTTTCGTTTTAAGATGGACATAACAATGAAGTATATTTTATAACTTTTAATGAATTCTCCATTATTTTAGTAGAAAAGAAGTATTTAGCTGTAATGAACATTCTTGGGGACATTTAGCAACATTGTTTCTTTCGTCTGTTTCATGTTTTCATTTTCAAATGATTTATGTTTGAAAGAAATTTTTGAGCACGTCCGTCTATTTATTTTTCTAACTGCATATATATATATATATATATATATATATATATATATATATATATTAGATATATAAATAATGTTTATACACATATACATACACACGCATTATATATACATATATAATATGTAATATATACATATATATATGTATTATATATACATATATATATATATATATATCTATATATACATATATATTATATAATATACTATATCATATATATATATATATATTAACATACATATATATATTATATATATATATAATATATAGTATAGTATATATATATAATAATATATATGATATATATAGATATAATATATAATATATATTATATATATATATATATATATATAATATATATATATATTATAATATATATATGTATATATGGATATATATATATATATATATATGTGTGTGTGTGTATATATACATATATATATATATATATATATATATATATATATATATATATGTATGTAGTATATATAATATATATATATATATATAATGCGTGTGTATGTATATGTGTTTAACATTATTTATATATCTAATATATATATATATATATATATATATATATATATATATAGCAGTTAGAAAAATAAATAGACGGACGTGCTCAAATTTCTTTCAAACATAAATCATTTGAAATGAAAACATGAAACAGACGAAAGAAACAATGTTGCTAAATGTCCCCAAGAATGTTCATTACAGCTAAATACTTCTACAGAGGGCACCATTGACAACAGGTAAGGGTTTCTAATTTGTGTAGTTTAATAAAAGGGGGGGAAGATGTATATATATATATATATATATATATATATATATATATATATACATATCTTCCCCCCTTTTATTAAACTACACAAATTAGAAAAACCTTACCTGTTTTGTCAATGGTGCCCACTGTCTGCAACCATGTTGTTAGGTCTATTAAGATCTCGTAAGTATAAAAATATACTATTTATTACCCCAAAAGCAGTTGAATATAAATATATATATATATATATATATATATATATATATATATATAGTATATATATATATATATATATATATATATATATATATATCTATCTTCCCCCTCCCCCGCCCTTTTATTAAACTACACAAATTAGAAACCCTTACCTGTTGTCAATGGTGCCCTATGTCTGCAACCATGTGTTAGGACTATTAAGATCTCGCAAGTATAAAAATATACTATTTATTACCCAAAGCAGTTGAATATAAAATAGAACAAAAGGATTAACAAGTCATAATGACAGAAAACCCAAATCTGCCCATAAAGAAACTAATAAGTTAACATTCCACCCTCCTGACTAAGAATTCACTCCCAGAACCAAAATGTCAATAAGTTCATCATTTTAGTCAGGTTGGAGAATCCCGTCTCTAAATTAGCCATGGAATAGGACCCATCTTTACGATGGGGTTTTCTCTCCCGACACTTGGCATGTGCTCATCGAAAGGAATGTGACTTTCGCAAGTGCCTTGGTCTATTAGACTTGTAACATCCGCACAAACGAATGTACATGCATGACGACTGGACGAGCAGTCTCTCGGTTAAACTGCTTACGTACTCAAATTCCTTCACTCAAGTAAGCTGCCCTTACAGCCTGTCTCCAAGCAAGACACAAGTGGTCCAAGGATTGTTAATTATCCAAGATCATAGGAGTGTGAATATGTCCCAAAGCTGTTTTTTTCGAAAGAGTCTTAGCGAGTTTGAACACTGCTAATTTTCCAAAGCTATCCTTTCATAAATATGTCTTCAAGTAATTGAGCACATTATAATTGAAAGGCTCTGTATTTATGTTTTGTTTATATATATATATATATATATATATATATATATATATATATATATATATATTCTCAAAGAATCAAGGGAGACGTCTTCTGGTAATTTAAAGGCTTTATTGAGCAACGTTTCGGGGTCCAGCCCCATCATCACGGCTGTAAAAAGGATAAATACACATAAAACATAATAAAAAGACTCATCCTAATAATCAACATACATTTAAAATTCACAGAAAACCTACTACAATGCTAAGAAAATTACCATCTCAAGCGAAGGGAATAAGACGAGTGACCAGAAGAAGAAGGAAAGGTTCCAAATAAATATAGTTATGCCAGGTAAAGAGGGGTAGCGGTAGTTTGATTATTTAATTTTGGAACTATTGTTTTTATGAAAAGCGATTCGAAAACAGCAAGCTGTTGAGAAGAAGCCCGTGTAATGACGGGCTTTAAAGTGTTTGTATTTTATTTTAAATTTGCATTTCTTTGAATGTTCTCGAATGTTCGAGAATTCTCGTGAAGACAATCGGACACCTGTTCTATAACTCACCCCCCTGTGGCTATCAAAGCAGACTTTACGAAGCCTACGTGAGGCCCTGACATATATCTAAATATAGACCCAATAGTTAATGGGTTTCTTACGATTAGTTGGCCTTTTATGGCCTGACAATGCTCACTCATTAAACGCTTAACTAGGGTATAAAACGTTGTATCACTGATAAACGGGACACTAGCAAAGAAAGGCATTCTAGGAGCAGTTGGTCTGTTATTTTTCTCTATTAATTTATCATTTAAAATCTTGTTTAGGTATTTGGGGAAAACCTTAGCTGGATAGTAGTTATCAGTGAAGTATTGATGTAAAACAGTAATTGTGAAATTCAGACCAGCCAGAGGAGAGAGAATAGGCCCTACGGAAGAGGGTATATAAAGCGTTTACTTTACAGTTAAAACTACAAAAGCTGTAAAAATTTGTCCTTAGTCCAGTAAAAATCTTTTTTCTAAAAATTGAGGTGTTAAAACCGTCTGTATTACGTGACACTTCTATATCTAAGATAACTTGATATTAGGGTGGGCTGAATTGGCAAATTGTAAGAAGGAATCAGCCGTCTCTGTTCCGAAAAAGAATGAATGTATCGTTAACGTAACGGCAGTAAAAGAGAGGATGATTAGCTAGAGGGCAATTGTCCAGCAACCGCTCCTCCAGTTCACACATAGAAATATTCGCAAAGACCTGGCCTACAGGACTGCCCATAGCCATGCCATCGCTTTGTGCATAGGACTTCCCATTAAAAATAAAGGCGGTGTCCTGCACTGCCAAAGTTAAAAGCTTCTTAAAATTGTCATAATTAAAACCATGAAATAGAACATCATTTTTAGTAAAAATCTTGTTTAAAAAAATTAGAATTGTTTCTTCCACAGGGATATTCGTGAACAGAGACTCCACATCAAGGCTAACCGTAAAAAGATCCGAATCTTGAGACAATATTCTTTATTTAAATTGTTCAGCGTTTTTAATGCTATAATTATTATGAGAAAATTCTGTTAATAACGATATTAAGTATTTAGCTAACTTGTAATTGGGGGCGTCATAAGATGTTAGAATTGGTCTTAAAGGAAAACCTTCCTTGTGTACCTTAACCACCATTGCTGCTTAAGTTTTGATACGAATTATTGTTAATAATTTCCTGATCCAAGAGAGATTTCAAAAACCTATTGATTCTATCCTCACAACGGAAGATAGTGGCAAAGTCATGACTACCCAAACACTGAAATTTCGTAGTGTCATTTAGGATCAGTCTTTTTGAGTAACACAACACCTCTACCTTTGTCCGGTCTAATAATAATAAGGTTTTCCTGTTTACCAAGTTTTTTCAGAATTTCTAGGTCCTTTTTGTTAAAGAAAGGTGCCCAGTTTGTAATTAAATTATAGTAAGTTTTTTGAAGCTGCGATCGAAAGCCTTCCACATTGATCATTAGATTAGTGTTTACTAAGATAGAATAGCAGTTCCAGGGGAGCAAAAAACTTGCAGTAAGAAGGTTTATAGTATGGTAAGCAATATTCTAGTCCAAAAGACAATAAAGACTCTTCCCTTTCAGAGAGTTGGTAATCAGAATAATTGAACACAACATTGTTATTTGAAAATTTTGGAATATAAATACCTAAATGAAAAAATTCCTTTTGTGGACATTTTTAACATAGAGAACATAGGTATTAATAGATTTATTAAAAAAGTATTTAAAAATAATGCATCCTAACATAGAAAGATTACTCAGTACATCAGTAAATAATTGTGAATGTTGTTGGGATAATTGTCTGGTGATCCTGTTCTTGCTCTTGAACTCTAGGTCGATTAGTTGTCTCGTTGCATCGGCATAAAATGGAGTACTGTAGAGAGAAACTCTATATAGCTTGAACTTAACGAAATTCGGTACAGTGTTACAAATCTTGCAGTACTGTAGAAACTCTAGATCCAATTCAGCCTTGCGGAGTTTACAGGTAACTTTTTCCAAGTTCCGGACAACACCCAGTACTGCCAGAGAATAGCGCAGTCGAACCAGTGAGTGAAAGTTGGAGATTCCATCAGATCGAGCCCGAATCAGGAACATAACAGCCAGGACAACCTGCAGAAGAGCCATGACGAAGTTGGAAAGAAGGACGTCTACGGAGGCGTCAGCGAAGTGACGGACAGCAATCACCCTCGATACATCACAGGAAAACAGCAGTCGTTCGAGATAAATATCTTGAACGACTGCTGTTTTCCTGTGATATAATATATATATATATATAATATATATATATATATCTATATAATAATTATATATATATATATATAGATATTATTGTTACAAAGTGCCAAGTATCTGGTTTACCTTGCATCAAATATTACCTCACCAAAAGCCAGACACTTGAACCCTCATAACACGTTTAAACGACTGAATACTCTAAAGGCAACAGTGATCCCTTAACACCTACCAGTATTGCAGAAAATCAGACTAAGTTCATCAAAACAGGTGTGAGGTAATCTTGTAAGTAATTAAATTAATCAAAGGGCATCACTGCATCAACAACTTTAAAATCTAAGTATTTCCCTGATTTCAGAAGTCTAAGTACTTCCCTGATTTCAGAAGTCTAAGTACTTCCCTGGTTCTAAGTCACTTCAAATAAATTGAAGGAAAGCAAATCAATTACCACTCTATGTTTCTACCTAACATAAATGTAATCATAATTAAATATACTGGTATAAATGAAAATACTTATAAAAATTTTAGATACAAAAATTCATTATTAAATTCAAAATTTATAAGTGAAATTCACAATATCAGGGAAAATTACTGTTACTTGAAAACAAAGTAAAGTTTAATTAATTCTTGAATCAAATTAAACAAAATTAAATCAAAATTAATTTATCACTAAATTCAAGAAAATTAATTCAATCAAAATTCAAAAGTGTTAGGCAATAATTGAAAAATTTGAAATTAATTCACAAGTGCTAAACAATAATAAAACTTGAAAAGAATTCTAAGTAAAGCAAAGATTCACAAATGTTGTAATTTACTTAAATGTGCAATGATTAAGCAATGAAAATAATTAAGTCAATTAAATTGTGAATGCAAATGAAAATATAAAATAAAAAGACACACTTCAATAAGAAAATGAAATAGTGCACAAACAATAAAACAAACACAAACACAAAAAAATCAGCAATGTGTAAAAGTGTAAATCTTTTTCTCAAAACACTGTAACCAACAGTTTTTACCAAACCTTCACAACCATCTGTTATTAGTTAACCACAGTTCCTATCAATTATTAGTTAACCACAATCCCTATCCATTATTAGTTAAACACAATTCCTATCCGTTATTAGTTATTAGTTGTTACCTAACCGTTATTAGTTATTAGTTGCAACTAATAAAAATATAACACACTTTACCTTTTTGGTATACCAACTTCTTTCTCTGCTGCAGTCTTGTCTTACACAATTTCACAAAAATCAGGGCGTCGTTACAAAATGATGTTTGTTCAGATTCCACAAAAGAAATTAAATAACACTAAATAAACTCTAAGAAATATCACATATGAAATTCTCACAAGTTACAAGTGACCAATTTACGTTACGTTAATATAATCTCAATGATTTCGAGTGAGAGAGAGAGAGAGATCTGACTGCCTCGAGGTCCTAAGATAGAGTAAAATCTCTTCCTTTACGGAAACTCGACAGGGCAGATGTCAAAAAACGTATTTGTCACGAAAGCTTCCAGTAGCTTTGAAATCTGATGCAATCTTCATAAAGAAATGCGTAACATGCACGTGGTTTTGATCAGAGACATACGCGTACAAGACGAGTTTGTTAAAAAAAAGAAAGACGTACTCTACTCGATCGAAACGGAGGCTGAGCGACAATTAAGATTGACATGTTTTGATAACAACGCAAGACTCGATTCTCTCGCTATCACATGCGTTGACAGATTTAGGAAAGCAAACGGATCTCGCAGACCCTGTAATCTTAAAGTGTTGACATAAAAGTTAAACATTCGTAGTTTCAAAAAGACAAAGTATAAATCTCTCTCTTTTTACGTTATATATATATATTCTTTTACAACATGTAATGCGAAATCTGAACACACATTTTAAAACATCCTATTCTAAGCTATCTAGGAATCTGAAAAAATGTAAAATTCTACATGACATTTCAAAGAGGGGAAACATGCATTTTGAAAGTAGCAATATATAAATATGTATATATATATATATAGATATATATATATAATATATATATATGTGTGTGTGTGGACTGTGTGGTGTGTGTGGTGCGCGCATGCGCGAGCATGTTTATTACCCGTGCACACGTGCGCATAGACACTCATATACATTTGTGTGTGTGTATATATATATATATTATATATATATATATATATATATATATATATATATATATGCTACTGTCAAAATGCATTTATCCCCTCTTTGACTGTATAAAATATTGTGTAAGATTTTGGCAACATTTTTTCAGATTCCTAGATAGTTTAGAGATAGGATGTTTAAAATGTGTGTTCAGATTTCTGCATTACATATTGTAAAAGAATATATAACGCAGTATGAAAAGAGAGAGATAATATCTTTGTCAGTTCTTTGTCCGTTCAAAACTAGATTTTTTTTTCAAACCTCTCAATACGTTTGATTAGAGACCTCGAGTCTTCGTTGTGTTTTGGGATTCTGTCATCACTTATGATAGAGACTTTTGCTCAATTTCTAGATAGTTTAGAGATAGGATGTTTAAAATGTGTGTTCAGATTTCTGCATTACATATTGTAAAAAAGAATATATACGGAGTATGAAAAGAGAGAGTATATATCTTTGTCCGTTCTTTGTCCGTTTCAAAAACTAGATTTTTTTTTCAAAACCTCTCAACACGTTTGATTAGAGACCTCGAGTCTTCGTTGTGTTTTGGGATTCTGTCATCACTTATGATAGAGACTTTTGCTCGATTTCTGTCTTGGTCGAGTACGTGTCTTTGTTGAACAGAATGATTTCAAACATGTTCGTCTTTGTCAAAACCACGTGCAGATTTCACAGTTTAGCTGTAAAATTGCGTCAGTTTTCGAAGCTTCTAGAAAGAATTATTGCCCAAAACGTTTTGTGTCATCTCCATGGTCCAGCTTCTGTAAGGGAGAATTTCATTGTATCTTAAAACCGCGTTCTGTTCAGACATCTCTCTCTCTCTCTCTCTCTCTCTCTCTCTCTCTCTCTCTCTCTCTCTCTCTCTGTCTCTCTGCCTCGCCATAATTGATATTAACGTAACGTAAAATGGTCACTTGTAACTTTTAGATTTCAGATTTGATATTTCTTAGAGTTTATTTAGTGTTATTTGGTGCTTTTTGTGGAATCTGAACAAACATTTTACAAGTGTGTGTAACGGTGCCTATTTTTGTGAATTGATGGATTTTTTTGAAGAAAGAAGTTGGTATACCAAGGTAAAATGTGTTATATTTTTATTAGTTGCAACTAATAACTAATAACTGATGGTTATGAAGGTTTGGTAAAAACTAATAATTAATATCTAGTTGTTATGATGGTTTGGTAAGAAACTAATAACTATTGGTTACGATGGTTTAGAGAACTAATAACTAATAGTTACAATGGTTTGAGAGAAACTATTTACATTTTTACACATTGCAAATTTTTGTGTTTTGTGTTTGTTTCATTTGAAGTGATTTTTATGTTTTGTGCATTTATTCTTTTTGTTATTGAAGTGTGTGTTTTTATTTTATATTCTGTGTGATTAATACTTTTTGCAATTTTGGTATTTTCCACA
Organism: Macrobrachium nipponense; assembly: GCF_015104395.2. Classification (NCBI taxonomy): domain Eukaryota; kingdom Metazoa; phylum Arthropoda; class Malacostraca; order Decapoda; family Palaemonidae; genus Macrobrachium; species Macrobrachium nipponense. The sequence goes on along the minus strand of NC_061087.1, from coordinate 91,202,284 downwards.
TTTTTCTGTGTTTTCATTTGCATTCACAATTTAATTAACTTTGCTATTTTCATTACTTAATTGTTGCACATTTAATTGAATTTAACAGTTGTGAATTAATTTGCATTTACTTAGAATTCTTTAAAAGTTTTATTGTTGTTTAGCACTTGTGAATTAATTTCCAAATTTCAATTATTGCCTAACACTTGAATTTCAATTGAATTAATTTTCTTGAATTTTGCGATAAATTTTCAAGTAACAGTAATTTTCCCTGATATTGTGAATTTCACTTATAAATTTTGAGTTTAATAATAAATTTTTGTTTTTAAAATTTTTATAAGTGTTTTCTTTATTTTACACCAATATTTAATTATAATTATATTGATGTAAGGTAGAAACATAGAGTGGTAAAGTTGTTGATGGAGTGATGCCCTTTGATTAATTTGATGACTTACAAGAGTACCTCACACCTGTTTTGATGAACTTAGTCTGATTTTCTGCAATACTGGTAAGTTGTTAAGGGATCACTGTTGCCTTTAGAGTATTCAGTCGTTTAGTACCTGTGATGAGGGTTCAGGTGTCTGGCTGTTGTGAGGCAACAATTAATGAACGGTAAGTGTAGTAACCAGATACTTGGCACTTTGTCACATATATATATATATATATATATATATATATATATATATATATATATATATATATATATATATATATATGTATATACTTATGTATGTATATATATATATCTATATGTGTATGTGCATGTGTGTACATACACATAAATATTTATAGATGTATATGAATATATATGCACAAACATACATACATACATACATACATACATACATACATACTACATGCATATTTATTACATATGTTTCAGCATAAAGTCGTTTCTCCTAATAGGGAAAACCTGTGGATAATATAGAGAGAAAGCCAATAATACTGCCGCTGCCACTTTCATGAAACCAGGAATATGAATGTTTGCTTGCAATACAGTTGAGAGCAACGCAAAACTTGTCGAAATAGGTCGCCATTTGCCGAGGTTTAACTGAACTTGACTCTAAATTAGGTATAAAACAGTATTTTCGTCTACTAATGACGATTATGATTGCAAAATTGTCTTATATTTCGATTTGCTGAATCGTGGTTATTGCAGAAAACTTCCACAGCTTTGGCAGCTTCATACAATTACACGGACATGTATATGTATGTTATGTCTTATCTATAACATTACATATAATATCGTTATATATATTATATATATATTATATATATATATAATATACTATATATTATATATATACTATAATATATATATATATATACCAGTATATATATTATGGCTATGGTATCCTGTGTATGTGTCATAAAATATTCCCACTATTTTTAACAACTTCCTGGTTTTAAGGTGGACTCATTGACTTCTTGGCATGTCATCAGATGTATGAGGTTGAAGATTATGAATGGGAGGATGAGTAATTGGTGTTCATTGTCGGTGATGTCTCCAGCAGTTGTCGGGTTTCGAAACTCCCGTTTGGAAATGTTTGTGTATTCTATTAAATTTCACTGGTTTTGTCATTATTTTATAACTGACACTGGGCTAAGCATGTATTGCAAAACATGTTTCATCACTGTCACAAAAATGTGTGATGGCAAATGCGTGTATCATCACTGTCACAAAAATGTGTTATTCGAGCTTTTTTTTTTTTATTATGGTAACAAAATCCATTATAAAAAGAGCCTCATTGAAGATAATAGAGTTTCACGTTTTGCAGGGCCCTGTTGCTGAACGAGTTTTGACATAGATGCCCTGAATGAAAAGCCTTGTCTCGTTCTGGTGAAACGTTTTGGCTTAATCCTTTCGGAACTTGAATTTTAAGAGTAACTCTGTCGTTATGTGCTTATATGAGTTGATATAACTGATCATAATTGCTTCGTTGTTTCCTTACCCAAATATAATTCTAGTTCTTTCCAACCTGTTTGCTGAACACAACAATGGCTAGTTTCAGTTGATAAACCCCACGGTAAAAGTTCACATAATTTCGATAAAGCCTTGAGTGGACACGTACACATTTCATTTTGAAAAAGTCATTACCTTGTAAGCAGGTCATTTTAAAAAAATATGACGACATAAGTAATTTTAAATTGTTATTACTTTGTATGTAGATCATTTGGAAAAATCATCACTTTGCATTTAGATCATTTTGAAAACCATTGCTTCGTATGTAGATCATGTAGAAAAATCATTACTTTTTCTCTAGATAATGTGGAATAATAATTACTTTGTATTAAGTAATTTGGGAAAATCATTACATTGTGTACTGATCCTTTTGAAAAACCATAACCTCGTATGTAGATTATGTGGAATATCTACTTTGTACATAGATCATTTGGAAAAATCTATGCATTGTATTCAGATCATTTGGAAAAAATTATCATATAGGTCTCGAAAAAAAAATTATTGTATATTTTGGAAATAATGATTGCTTTGTATATAGCTCATTTGGAAATAAGTTGTTATTTTGTATGCTATATCGCCATCATTACATTTATTAATTTTCTTCTCATGTATTATATAATGACTACTTTATACAAAAGTCTTTTTAAATTCACCATCAATGAAACGCTGATACACACGACCGAGTGTTCACATTTCCTTTTTTTTACAGGTTGGTTAACGCGGCCGGGTTACATTTGTAAGTATATATTTTATCACAGGTTTTCCGAAGAAGAATAAGTTCATGAGCCTCAAGTGAAAGGGGAGCTGGGTTGTCTTACGTTCGTATTACGAGCTGTTTGCTTTGTTCATTTCCTTGAAATGGACGCCGTGGTGGAGTCCGCTTGCAATAGGAACACTCGACGTCATTGCATTTTTTCATTGGTTTCATTTTCCAGTTTCCTACTGAAGCAGTATTTGTTTGGTGGTTATGACTCTCTCTCTCTCTCTCTCTCTCTCTCTCTCTCTCTCTCTGAGGTAAATGACCATTCTTGGCAAGATTTCTTTACTCTTTATGATTAATCAAATGTCTGTCTCTTTCTAGTGTTGATGACCAGTGTAAATGTAGTGCCAGCTCTCTCTCTCTCTCTCTCTCTCTCTCTCTCTCTCTCTCTCTCTCTCTCTTTGGTATCGATGACCATTCTTGGTAAGATTTCTTTACTCTTTATGACTAGTAAAGTCTCCCTCTTTCTAGTGTTGATGGCTAGTGCAATGCCAGCTTACTGTATGTGTGTGTGTGTGTGTGCGCTTGTGCGCGTGTGAGTGTAGTGTTGATGACCATTGTAATTATAATGCCAGTTTTCACTATATATATATCTCTTGTGTTGATGATGAAGATTGTAATTGCAATGCCAGTTTCTCTCTCTCTCTCTCTCTCTCTCTCTCTCTCTCTCTCTCTCTCTCTCTCTCTCTCTCCCTTTTGTATATTTCCCTTTGTAACTTTTGCTGTTGCCAAAAACTAAAATAAAAACACAAACAATAGAGAAAAGTGCGGACATGTTGTCCCATTCGGCAGCGGTATTTGTATAACCTATTTTTGCGCTGTAGGTCTCAACTGTTAATATGTAAATCTGGCTTGGCCATTGTATGAATGTAAATACGCCGATATGTCAGTGGAGGCTGTGAATGGAAGCGCTGTAAAGGGAACTTGTTATAAAACGATAAGTAGTTAGCGTAAAAAATCGTAGTATTTTTTTTTTTTTTTTTAGTTTGTTTTAACAATGAATGAAAGAGGTGAATAGTTTTGCAATAATGTATGGAAATTTTGTTGCTATGTATTTTTTTATAGTTTTTGCAATAATGCCAGGAAATTCGAATAGAATTGTTTTTCGTTCCCTTTTTTTTTGTCCTCAGTTTATCGGTGTTCTATAATTAACCCGCCAGTTTTTCACTTTATTATTTTTTTTTCACCTTCGCGTTGCATTAATTCTGGGAAATTCATTATACCCGTTTTACTACTGTCTAATTATTCTTCATATACTGATGTTATTCGTCCATGTAATTTTTCACTCAAACCTTTTTATTTCGTCTTCAGTCTGCAAACTGAAGGTATAATTAGTCTGGGTAATTGACTGAACAGGTAAGCCACAACACGAGTTTTAGGGTCAATATTGCTTGCCTTTGTTCTCAATAAGAGCGTGTGGCCTTCGTCAGGTGGTGAGTACTTCTTTGTGCATAACTTCCACGAAGTTCGAATGATGTTATTTCCCCACCCCGTGTCCATACGGATTTATGATTGTTTGGTGAGTAATAATGGCGTGTGGAGTCTTTTAGAAATGGTAGAAGTTGAAGAAAGTTTAGTCATTGCGCGGAGAACTTTTGATTAAATCTCAGAAATGGTGTAGGTCTAGATGCAAGAAGGCCATTTTCACATACGTAAGAGCATGCAAGGCGTTGGTTGCTTCACGGCAGAATGCCACAAATCTTTGGTTATTTGAGAAGTGTTCACGGGATATATATTTTAGCAGTATATAGAAGAATTTTTTTTTATCGTAGCGGAATATAATGATAATTTATGACTAGATTTAATTCTTTCGTCTTTTTGGCTTGTAATATTATCGTAATTTATAATAAAGCTTTCTGCATTCTACGTGATAAAGTTAAAAGAAATCTTTAAATTATTGAACTTGACTTTTCGCAATATTTTCATCTTTTCTGCTTACCAGTTTAAGACTATGTCTTTATCCTCGGTACTCTGTATAAACTAGTTCACGTTGCAGGGTCACTTATTTACACCGGTCCGACCATATATTCCCGATATAAAGTTTATAAGGCCGGAATGTTGACTTTATAAACCCTACAATAAATTTCCTTCTCTTCTAGTTCTCTTCTCAACCGTGATTGTATGAATGAACTGATTAAATTCTGGGGCTGCTTCGCCTAAAGAATAATCTACTTCTAAAAGCAGATTCACATTGTGAGGGTGTTTTAGAATTTCAGTTCATATCCTGCTGAACTTTGAATCCAGAATTAGAGTTGTGTCACTGAATGTAGTTCGGTCTTGGATGCAAATGATTAGTTTATCATAATATGTATTTTGTTAGATCTGAAGTTTTCTTCAGTGGCCGCGATAACGTCTGTGGTATTTTTATTGCCTATATCGAATTGGAAGGTTTTATGAATAGGTGGTTTCAGTTGCACTTAGGTGTCTCTTACATCTTTCCTGCAACCTTTTGGTGTATTACGAAGTGTAAACAATCTCTCGTCCTCACCCACAAACATAATTTTTAGCATCCACAGTTTCTCTCTCAGAGCAATTATATAGGGATACTAGAGACGAATGACTGAGGAAGAGTGATTATATATATTATATAATATATATATATAATTGTGTGTACACACACACACACACACACACACACACACACACACACACATATATATATATATATATATATATATATATATATATATATATATATATATACACATCGAGCTACAAATTTCCTTCAATATCTAATCCGCTCTACCTCGGAATTAATATATTTTAATATATGATTAACCAAAATGGAAATTTTTTTTATCGATAGAGATTTGTCGGCTCACAGGCGCGAACAGTGAAGCTTTACACAGTGGTTTAAAGCTTCACTGTGCGTCTTGGATTTGTTGGTTTCGATGGTTCGCGCCTGTGACCGGTGATTCTCTTATCGACTAAAAAATTCCCCTTCGGTTAGACATATATGAAAATATATTAATTCCGAGGTAGAGCGAAATTAGATATTAAAGGACATTTGTAGCTAGATTATGTATGTGAATCACGGTAATTGATATGACATATATATATATATATATATATATATATATATATATATATATATATATATATATATACACAAGATTAATGCAATATGACACATTTTGTATACTTTTGAGTGTCACACCCTCTACCTTTCATTTCTAGATAATTACTCATCTTCCTCGGTCTTTTATCTCTAGTATCCCTAGATAATTACTCTCTCTCTCTCTCTCTCTCTCTCTCTCTCTCTCTCTCTCTCTCTCTCTCTCTCTCTGTTTTTCTTTCGCAGTTTGTTAGTTGATGGCGGATAAATATTCAAATAGGTTATTGGAAAAATGAACGTAAGATTACCAATTTTGTGTTTTTTGAAACTTCTCATCCTGACGTTAATAAATTTTATTCCCTTTATTTTTTTTAATGGTCAGTAACAATACTTGCTAAAATACAGTTACATCCTGGTGCATTAGTCCCCTTGTATATAATTTTTCATTTTATTTTTCTTATGCATTGCACATTGACAGCCTAAAACTTGTTGTCATTCGGGGCACGCAAGCCTCGGAACCTCCAAGCAGCGGCTGTGTCTTTCCCTCTCTATTCCTCACGGCATAAATCACCGGCGATTTATCGATGGGAGATCGCTCCGACTTCCAATTTATGGAGCTAATCAGACATCCTTTACTGGGGCACCGACTGATCTGGCCCTCGATAGGGGACGAGGTGTCGAAAGTTTGGCGAAAGTGAGGACGTTGAGGAACGGAAGTGCAGGTTACTGCGTTGCCGCGGTGTCATCTCTCTCTCTCTCTCTCTCGTAGTAGCCATCTTGCTTGGTGAGACGTACCCGCGTGAAGTCAGATTAATCAACAGATATCACAAGTTTAACATACGACTAGAATTGAGAAATATCTAGAAGTGTTCGTGAAACTATCGGTGATAAGATTAGTGTGAAAATAGTAGGATAAAGCGTCTTCTAAGTTAGTTTATCAAGTGTAATACTATAAATCAGAACAAGATGGCAGTAAGTTCCAACTGCGGGAAGAGGTGGCGTAATTTGGCGTGTTTAGCAGCCTTCGCAATACGATGAGGTAGCAGGAAGGGAACTGGCATTTCTCATCTATGAAATCAGCAACAGTCCTAACCAAAAAGATACAAAAGCATTCATAGATATATTAGAAGGATATAATCCTTCAAACTGGAACAAATCTAATGAAAACATCTTGAAAATAATTGAAGAAATTCCAAATAAAATCCAAGTGGTCAAGAGACTCATAAAGAAAATATACATAAACCAACATATTCCGACAAAGAAAATGAATAAGGTGAATCTTGTGAATATCCTAATTGATGCATTAGGAAAAAGAATGCCAAAAGCATGCAAACTGTGTAAGGTTTGGTATAGCATAGTCAATCCCACAAAACCTAATCAGAAAATGTGCTGCATGCAACATTCCGACCCATCCACAGTGTGCTGAGGTAATACAAGATTTGAGAAAAGATACAAGAATTTTTTGTTCAACATGTCTATCATGGATAGACAATGTTATTAAATCAAGATTGAATGTACAAATAGTTGAGGATGAAGTGAAGAAGAGAGGAAGAAGAAGAAGAAGAAAAAGAAGAAGAGGAAAACGGAAGAGAAGTAACAAAAATGAAAATGACAGAAAAAAATAAGGAAAACAAAGAACTAGATAAAAGTATGGATGCAGAGATACTCATTGATACTACATATGAGGCAATAAAGCAGCATACCTACGAAGAAATAAATTACGATATGACAACAGAAAAGCAAATCCCGAAGAGGCTCTACCCAGATCTACACAATGAGGGAAAGAGGAAAATAGACAAGAAAGACAAAATCTGCAACCTTTTGAAAAGAGGGAATTGCATTTGATTTGGAGAAAGATGTTACTACAAACATCCTAAGATATGTCAAAAACTATGAAATATATGGTAAATGTGCATACTTAGATGGATATGGGGATGATTGCAGAGATCTGCATCCAAAATATGTAAAAACCCTAAAAGAAGGAAAAGGATGTAAGTTCGACAAAAATGCAAATATATGCACCCTGTAGCCATGAATCATAATCAAATAAATAACCAACCAAGTAATAAAATACCAAAAATAAGAAAGAAAACAAATTAAAGAGAGAAATCAAGAATATCAGGTAAAAGAGAAAAGCAAACCACCAATGAGATATGCAGAGGTGTCAGCAAAAAATTTCAAAGCATCAGCTCCGAAATTCTACTCAGAGATAATAACTGTAGTTTATTATGCAAGAGGATATTGCAGAAACGGAGAAAAATTGCAGATTCAGACACAAAATGAATAATTATGGATGAAGGAAGATCAAATATTATGGAAAAAGTTGGATTTTTTAATGTCAGAATTTCTGGAAATGAAAAAAAGAAACAACATACCAGAACAGGAAAGAGACATGGGAAAATCCTTATTACTACCAGTATTAAATGAAGGAGAAAACACGCAAACCATCATAGTGATGAATCGCAGGGTTTAGTTACGAGTAACTCAAAAAGAAAAATAGAGTACTTAGAAGAACTAACCCAAAATGAAAAGAAAAATAGATATAATGAATATAAGTGAAACCTGGTATTCCCAAGAGACTGGGAATGATGATCAAATAAAAGGGTTCCAAAACTTATAGATCAGATAGAAAAAATAGGAATCAAGGGGGACCGCAATATATGGGAAAGACAAAAAACAAGGAAAAAATATATGAGAAATATGTAACTCAGAATGTGAACTAATAGCGGTAGAATTTGAATCTGAAAAATTGATGAACATGAGTAATATTATAGACCTCCTAATACTAAAGAGTTTGACTTAATAATTGAAAAATTGGATGATATATGTAGAAATCACAAGGACTGGACTATTTCTCCTATCTGGTGACTTCAACTTTCCTTTCGTAGAATGGAAAGAACGAATAGGAGATTGTGGTTGTACTTATACATATAAAAAAGATGAGTAATAGTAGTGCAGAAGATAAGAGGCAATTTGAAAAGCTATTAGATATGCTACTAGAATACAACATTCAACAAATTAAATCACATGCCAACAAGAAAGGAAAATACTTTAGACCTAGTATTTGTGAACGAGATGAATTATGTTAAAGAAATAATAGTTTAATAATGCGAAGGTATTTCAGACCATAATTGTCATAGAATTAACAGTTCATTCAAAGCAAGTGAAAATAGAGATAAGCAAGAAATGAAAAAGTGGGAAGGATTTGGAAAATACAACTTCTACAGTAAAAATATAAAAATGGTCAGAAATTAATGAAGAATTAAACAAAGATTGGGATAACATTTTCGTAAGTGATGACATAAGGGTAAATACGGAGATATATATAAAATATTGGAGAAAATAGTGGAAAAATATATACCGAAGAAGAAAAGTAAACATCATTCATGCATACCAAGAGACAGAAGGATCTTGTTCCAGAAAATCAGAAAGTGGAAAAAAGGTCTTGCAAAAGAAAAATGCATGGAAAGTTATAGAACTAAAAAGTAAGATAGAAAAATGCAGAACAAAGATTATACAATCAAAAGAAAATGAAAAACGGACTTGGAAGAAAAAAACCCAAAAATATTAAATATCAAGCAAAACCCCAAACTATTATACTCATATGCGAAGAAGATGAATAAAAGAAGAATAGAAATAGGCCCTCTGAGAATTGAAGGGAGATTAACGAATGAAAAAAAGGAAATTTGCAACATACTGGCAGAACGATATAGAGAGAATTCACCCCTAGAATAGATAATGAAGATAATGATATAGAAGTAAGGGAAGAAAATAGTGAATATTTAGCTGACATAGAAAATTAATGAAGCTGATATTGTGCAGGCAATTAATGAAATTAAAAAATGGAGCTGCTGCAGGGCGGATGGAGTCCCTGCTATTTTGTTAAAGAAAGTAGTTCATTCTATCGCAAAGCCACTTGCAATATTATTAAGACAAAGTGTAGATACAGGCAAGATTTATGATGAGCACAAATTAGCATATATCACCCCTACTTTCAAAAGTGGATCAAGACTAGAGGCAAGTAATTATAGGCCTGTGAGTCTAACATCACATATTATGAAAGTGTATGAAAGGGTAATGAAGAAAATATTATGAAACATTTAATAAAAAATAATTTGTTTAATATAGGACAACACGGTTTCGTACCCGGAAAAAGTACACAAACCAACTGTTAGTCACCGTGAGAACATATTCAAAAATATGAAAAGCGGAAATGAAACAGATGTGGTTTATCTAGACTTTGCAAAAGCTTTTGACAAAGTAGACCATAATATATTAGCAAAGAAATTAGAAAACACAATATCGTAGATAAAGTAGGAAGATGGTTAAAAGAATTTTTACACAACAGAAAACAGATAGTTATTGCAAACGATGAGAAATCGGATGAAACCAAGGTAATATCGGTGTGCCACAAGGTACGGTGCTAGCTGCCAATATTGTTTGTTATTATGATTGAAGACATAGACAGTAATGTTAAGGATTCGGTAGTGAGTAGTTTCGCTGATGACACAAGAATAAGTAGAGAAAATTACTTGTGATGAAGATAGGAACGCTCTACAAAGAGACCTTAACAAAGTATATGATTGGGCAGAGGTAAATAGGATGGTATTTAACTCTGATAAATTGAATCAATAAATTATGGAGACAGAGAAGGAAAGCTATATGCATATAGGGGACCTAATAATGAGACAATCACAAATAAGGAAAGCAGTTAAAGACCTTGGTGTGATGATGAATCGGAACATGTTATGCAATGATCAAATAGCAATTCTGTTGGCAAAATGTAAAGCAAAAATGGGAATGTTGTTACGGCACTTCAAAACAAGAAAAGCTGAAACACATGATTATGCTTTATAAAACATAGTTCGTAGTCCACTTGAATATTGCAATATGATATGGTACCCACACTATCAAAAGATATTGCACAAATAGAGAGTGTACAAAGGTCCTTTACAGCTAGAATAGAAGAAGTTAAGGACCTAGACTACTGGGAAAGACTACAATCCTTAAAATTATATAGTCTAGAAAGGAGAAGAGAACGCTACATGATAATTCAGGCATGGAAACAGATAGAAGGAATAACAGAAAATATCATGGAACTAAAAATATCAGAAAGAGCAAGCAGAGGTAGATTAATAGTGCCCAAAACTATACAGGAAAAATAAGAAAGCACACGGACATTAATCCACTACGCACCAGCATCGATAATGCAGCGTCTATTCAATGCGTTGCCAGCTCATCTGAGGAATATATCAGGAGTGAGCGTAGATGTTTAAGAATAAGCTCGACAAATATCTAAACTGCATCCAGACCATCCAAGATTGGAAGATGCAAAATATACCGGAAGATGTACTAGCAACTCTGGTAGACATTAGAGCGCCTCACACTGAGGGACCTGGGCAACCCGAACGAACTGTAAGGTCTGTAAGGTTAAGGTAAGGTCTCTCTCTCTCTCTCTCTCTCTCTCTCTCTCTCAACGGCTTATGAAGGTCTGGTGGCAATATGCGTTACGTATCGCTAGGATATAATATATATATGTATATGATTTGTAATAGCCCCATTCACGTTTGGCGGATTAGTACCAGAAGGATAGAGTCCTTTGGTTTATCAACAGCTTTTAAGGGGTGCAGTTGCTAGCCTCACGCCTAGTAAACGTGACCCGAGCTCGGCAACAACTTTGTATAATTTTCACCTTTCAAAGATGCGTTCGCTAGACGCGCGCGCGCGCGCGCGCGCACACACACACACACACACACACACACACACACACATATATATATATATATATATATATATATATATTATATATACATATATTTATACATACACACACACACACACACACATATATATATATTATATGTGGAGTAACCAGCTAATTTCCTAATGTATATTATAATACACTATTTGGAAGTCATATCCAAATTAATCTGATCAAGCTTATAGCTCCTAAACCGACATAACAGCTACCTCAACTTAAAAGAAGAGAGAGAGAGAGAGAGAGAGAGATTACCCGGTGACCTCATATAATCCGCAGAGTGAATTGTCTTACCAATTTAAGTTCTTTCTCGGGGATACTGCAAATGGTGGCATCATATTATGAACTCCGAAGAAATTCTTAAGATAGCTGAAGAAGTAGCTTCCCTCCGGAGTACGGCGCGTTGATTCTCCCATAGAATAAGCTTCCTTTCTCTAAAAGCATTAGATAAACATCATGTATAGCTCCTATTTGCATATAGATGGAGACCTGGTAGGTAGGAGTAGGTGGGGTAGGGTTGGGGCGGGTGGGTGAGGGGCATGGAAGTTGAGTGGATCTTGATCGATTTTTTTTTTATTTAACGTTGCAGAGTTCGAAGCTATTTTGTTTTTAAGCATGGAGGGGGGGGGGGGGGGTGTCTTTGTTTGTATTCGAAGTGTGGAGAAATACCGTGATTAATCAGTTTTCACACTATAATTAAGCCACGCTTAACTGATTCAGTAAAAAAAAAAAAAAAAAAAAAAAAAAAAACAGACGCAAGTTAAGGCGCATAAAGCCTTAAAAAATTAGTTATATTTACGAAATCGAGAACTTTAATATATTTAAACAAATGACCACCAATGCAGCTGACATGTTTAAAACTGCGAAACTTGACTAATGCTCTTAAGCTTCTCTCTCTCTCTCTCTCTCTCTCTCTCTCTCTCTTAATTAGAAAGAATTATAGGAAGGATGAGAAGGAAGAAAAACTTCGTAGGACTTACTCTGAAGTTAATGATCTTACCTTTCATTACCCAAGTATTTTGAAATGAGTCGAATCAGTGTTTAGTGTAAACTGCAGACTATTTCAATTAAATTCTCTTCACAGTTTCAAATGAGGACCTGTATTAAGAGGACGTCACTGAGGAAGATATGTTTTCAACGCTTCCGTTCAAACCTCCCCTTCTCATTACTCCACAAAAGGTATCTCTTAATAAGCGGGGAAAACCCCCATACATTTTTCTCTTACTTCCATTCTTTTCACGCCCTTAGGGTCTTTTCTCATTACGCCCGTCTTTTCCTGTCGAGGGACAGTACTTGTCCTTTCAGATAACCGCCCCCCCTATACACACACACACAGCCGGATGGAAACGTTATTTATTTCTTTCCATTTCTGGACAGAATGTTAGGAGTCTGTAATTACCATTAGCTCCTACCTGCTGTCTCCTTCCAGACTTTTCGTGTACTATTAAATTTTAGTGCCCTGTTCTCTTTGTTTACTTCTGTTTTTCATTTGGTTTATGTTGAATTTTTAGATATTGTATATAAAATTTATGTGGTTTTTGGTGTCAAGTATCGGTGGCCTTAGACATGAAATTGATAGTCTACTCTCGTTATTTTCTTTTTAGTAGTAGTTTTTGTTCAGTAGAGATGTAAAGTTATTTATTGTGTATTTTAGTAGAACGTTATAGTTATAGTAATCTGTTTTTTTTGTGGTATGTCAATATTTTTTACTTTGTCATTATTTGTCATTATTCCTCTTCCTTTTAATTGGCCTTCCAAGTTCTACTGAAGACAAAAAGCTGTATTCCCATATGGCTTATGGCATCGGGACGAATGCTATCAGAAACTCTCTCTCTCTCTCTCTCTCTCTCTCTCTCTCTCTCTCTCTCTCTCTCTCTCCTACCAACCAGCAGCATCTGGCCTCCTTCATCCACTTTTGTTGCCGTTCGTGTTCCGTCCGATGCTTCGTATGCAAACAAGGAACTTTTGAAACTCTCTCTATCTCTCTCTCTCTCTCTCTCTCTCCTCTTCTCTCCTAACCAACCAGCAGCATCTGCTCCTCATCACTTTTGCCGTCGTGTTCCGTCGATGCTCGTAGCAACAAGAACTTTTGAAACTCTCTCTCTCTCTCTCTCTCTCTCCCGCATTTGAGCCCGATGATTTAGGAGACAGCGCGTCCCCCTTTTACTTTCTTCTCTCCGCGTGATTAGGTAGTTTCAGGGCTCAGAGGATTGCCACCGATGACCTGGGTAGCTGGTTTCACGACGTTGTGAGTTTCGGGTACGTCTGCGCAGGGGCTGTGCGACCCAGTGGCCTCGTTGGGTACATTTTCCCACCCTGCGTATATTACTATTTTTATATTTTTATTTTTCGTGACACGCATATTTTTTTATCAGTTTTTTATATTTGAAATTTTTCACGATAAGTATATTGTTTATGCGTATGATATAACAATAGTTATATTTGGGAAAAACGCTCTATCGCGAGAGTATATATAATGTTCTAAGAGGTCCACAATAATAAAAAATTATTCACGAATTCGCAAATTTTTTTTTTATTATTGTAGACCTCTTAGAACAATAGTTATATTTTCATTTTTCGTGACAAGCATGTTTTTTTTTTTTTTTTTTCTTTTTTTTTTTTTTTTGATATGCGTATTTTTTATAAGTTTTTTTTATTTTAATTTTCCGCGATAAGCATATTGTATATGCGCATAATATAACAATAGATATATTTAATTTTTTGTGATAAGCATATTTTTTATCAGTATTTTATATTTTAATTTTAAGCGATAAGTACTATATTGTTTATGCGCATATTATTATTTTTATTTTTCGTGATAAGCGTATTTTTTATCAGTTTTTTTATTTTAATTTTCCACGATAAGCATATTGTTTGATATGTATATTATAACAATAGTTATATTTTTATTTTATATTTTATTTTTTCGCGATGAGCACTATATTGTTTATGCGTATATTATATACTATTTTTATTTTTCGTGACAAGCATATTTTTTATCAGTTTTTGATATTTTAATTTTTTTGCGATAAGCATATTGTTTATGCGTATATAACAATATTTTTATTTTCATATTTTTCGTGATAAACCTTATTTTCTTAGCTTCCACAGAATAGAATACTGGGAGAATGCAGCGTAAGGAAGATGAAGTAAGATTATATAAAATGGACTGGTAAAATTGAATCCGGAGTTAAGAAAATAAATAAGCATTGGAGTATTTTTATATACTTCCATTGTTTCCTTCTACCTATTCTTTTGAAACGTTTATACATTTTTTTTTTTTTTGCGCTACTGTGACTTTCTCCCAGGGTTTGGCACTGCCAGGGTGAGACGTACTTAGCAAGAAACGAATAAAATAAAAACAAACAGCTGAAGAAAGACTGCATATAATATAGCGTTTGTCTCAAGATGTAATAGGAAAATGGACAGCCGTCTCAACATCACTGTTCTCAGTTATCGTAGGAAATGGGCCTCTCCAGGCAGTTGGAAAAAAAAAAAAAAAAAAAAAAAAAAGAAAAAAAAAAAAAAAAAAATTGAAAGGTTCTAATTCGGAAGCTTTGGAAAAAAACATTTTCGGAACTTCCCAGGAAATAGAAAGTCTTTGCAGTAACGAGGAATGGTTTAACGAAAATGGAACAGCATCAGATAAACGCTCTGACGGTAAGAACACATTCACCTCCCGCCACAGGATATGGCAGCCTCACGATTTGATGGCTGCGTCGTGCCACACTTTACAGACTTGATCACCAAAGGAAGCGAAGCGTCTGCTTATGCGCGCATGTGTGCACGCAAGCTTGTTTCAAGTGCTCTTCCTGTGAATGAATGAATGATTGGGTCCATCGAGTACTACTGCTCTTTGTAGGAGTGCAACTTTTTATTAGTATTATTATTATTTCGGAAGGAGACCCTCTCGTAGACATGTTTTGTTAAAAATAACTGCTGCTTCAGCACTATTAATCTTATAAAGAGTCTTCTATCTTTCTGATGACGGCTTTCTCGTTGTTGCTTAGAACTGGCGAGCAACGCAACCAAGGGCATGGTAAAATTCGGTTGAGTCATTTGATTTATTATTGCTTATACAATTCTTCTCTCTCTCTCTCTCTCTCTCTCTCTCTCTCTCTAACGCGACGTTTCCTCCTGATCGACAGGACATTATCAAGCGATAACTGCTGAGGGACTGAATTCCAGTGTTGTTTGTTGTTTAGGATTAAGCTGGGCTTTATGCCAGCACGGGCTCTTGCTCATAGAGCAGCCCGTAGCATGGCGAGTCCTTCTCCTTTTATCGTGGTGTTGCGAGCTCTCCAGTACGGTCAGAGCACTTCTCCGGTAGGTCGAGTTTTTATTGGTTCCCGGGGAAAAGGTGACTCATACGGCGGGCGTTGCACTAGTCTTGCAGACCTTCTCAGGTAGGGTATCACCGGGAGCCTCTTGATTGGCTTCTACCTGCGTGACGTCCACCCCTGGTATTATTCTCATGTCCGGTGTTCGTTCCATGCGCGCTGGTACTTTCGTTAGGGAGAGGGGTGTGGTCCTCTCACACGTCGGTATCAGGAACGCTTTTCGGGTGGTATGAGGGGAGGCTTTTCTTCGAGGTATGAGGCAGCGCTTCTAGGAGACGCAGACTCGTGGGTCAGGTGGCTCTCCCGATGATCTTAGTATTCCTGACCGAGGTGTCTCTCGTGATATTTCTGCGGTGTACTGCAAGGGCGTGCTGCCTAATGGCGCCCTCCTGGGCGTGGCAGGAAATCCTTTTTGACAGGCGCATCGTCGTCATGCCGATGTAAATCCCAGGGCATCCTTGGGCGGGGCATACGTATCGGTAGACGACGTTGGGACTGCTTCAGGGGGTCTCTGCCGGTGGGGAGGGGTTGTTCTTTCATCAGGAGGTCGTTTCGTACGCCGATTCTTGTAGTAAATAATGAGGACACTCTCTTCCTTCCTCCATGGGGCGGACGTGTTCCTCTATTATTTTTCTTCATGGCGCTTCTTCTTCCATTGTATTGGTGGTGCATGAAGGCTTTATAGAAAGTTTGATATCCTCCGGGGGCGGAATGTTCCTTCTCTCTTCCTCCGTCATGTACCACTTGTCAAGGGCGGCTCGAGTTTCTCGGTTTGTTTACGAGTTTGTTCGAGTACCCATTGTTAATTAGCATCTGGGTATGCTCTGTCTCGAGTTCGAGGTGTGTGTCCTGCCACGTCGAACAGTGCGAGAGGGCCCTCCTGACGAAGGCCCTGACGGTGGTGGTCTTGAAACCGCGCAGGACACTCGCTATCACCATTCAGACAAAGTCCGAGGGTTCGTAGCTTTGGTGTAAACGGTCGTCGCCACTTCCTGATTCGTCTTCGTGACAAGGACGTCGAGGAAGGGGAGCCGATCGTTGCTGCTGTACTCGACAGTGAAGTTGAGTGCGCTGTTCTGCAGGAACTGCTGCCGAAGGGCTTTCTACCTCATCCTCGCAGTCGGCTTGCACGAAGATGTCATCGATCGTAGCGTGCGTATTGCCTACGGGGACCATCTGTGTTGCGAGAAGGACCCTTTCTTCCACTTCTCCATGTAGAAGTTAGCGAAGAGGACTCCTAAGGGGGACCCCATCGCTACGCCGTCCTTCTGGCGGTACATCTGTCCTCGGTGGGTGGTGAAAGGGGCTCTCTTCGTACAGATATCCAGCAGGGTTTCTTAAGGAGTCTTCTGGGATGTTAGGGGTCTCATATCGGGATTCCTATATACCGCTCCATGATGATCCCTATCGTCTCGTCGACTGGGACGTTGGTGAATAGGGACTCAACGTCTAAGGACGCCATGGTTCCCGCACCGGGGTGGGAGTCCGCGGATCTTCCTCCAAAAAATTCTACCGATGAGGTGAGGCAGTACCTGGAGGGGATATAGGGGGTCAGAATTTATTAAGGCGTTTGGCCAGAGCGTAAGTCGGGGCAGGCGTTTGGCTGATGATCGGGCGTAGGGGGTTGCCTTCCTTGTGGGTCTTCACGTTCCCGTAAAGGTAGCCGAGGCTGTAGTCACCTTGGATGGGCGGGAGGTGTGTGCATTCGTAGCGGCATTCACGGCTGCGATGACCCGGTTGGCGTCGCGTTTGATGTCTTCCGTAGGGTTCTTCGTAAGTCTCTCGACTTAGAGACATCAGACAAGATGGCGTCGAGTTTCTCGAAGTATTCCGAGGTGCTGATGAGCACGAACGCGGCTGTTGTCTGCACGCCTTACGGTGATGTCTTCTTTCTTCTTAGATCTGCGGCTGCCTCCTTCATCTCTTTGGTGTAGATACCGCTCGAGTATGACCCCCTGTCCGTAAGGGCCTCTGCTAGCAGAAGAGGTTGAAGGGCGTCCGTCGTGTTAGGATCTTCTTTGCTTCCAACTGCTGAATCGAGTCGAGGAGATCTCACTCTCCAGGCGTTTCTCGTGCCTTCATGCACCACCAATACAAGGAAGAAGAAGCAGCCATGAAGAAAATAATAGAGGAACACGTCCGCCCCATGGAGGAAGGAAAGAGAGTGTCCCTCATTATTTACTACAAGAATCGGCGTACGAAAGACCTCCTGATGAAGAACAACCCTCCCAACCGGCAGGAGACCCCCTGAAGCAGTCCAACGTCGTCTACCGATAACGTATGCCCCGCCCAAAGGATGCCCTGGGATTTACATCGGCATGACGACGATGCGCCTGTCAAAAGGATTTTCCTGCCACGCCCAGGAGGGCGCCATTAGGCAGCACGCCCTTGCAGTACACCGCAGAAATATCACGAGAGACGACATCGTCAGGAATACTAAGATCATCGCAACACCACGATAAAAGGAGAAGGACTCGCCACTGGAATTCAGTCCCTCAGCAGTTATCGCTTGATAATGTCCTGTCGATCAGGAGGAAACGTCGCGTTAGAGAGAGAGAGAGAGATGAGAGAGAGAGAGAGAGAGAGAATTGTATAAGCAATAATAAATCAAATGACTCAACCGAATTTCCTTACAGGCCCTTTGGTGCGTTGCTCGCCAGTCTAGCAACAACGAGAAAAGCCGTCATCAGAAGATAGAGAAGACTCTTTATAAAGAATTAATAGCTGCTTGAAGCAGCAGTTATTTTTAACAAAACATATTATTATTATTCTTTTTTTTTCTTCTTTCTTTTTTTGCTGCATCGGGAGGATCGAATGATTGTCATGTCTCTCTTCCAAACCTGTGACCATCACACTTCCTGGCAATATCTATTCATGGAGAGAGAGAGAGAGAGAGAGAGAGAGAGAGAGAGAGAGAGAGAGAGAGAGAGAGTGATTATCTTGCAACAGCATAAGTTCCATTCGAGCAACTTGTGGTTCTGGAGGCTCTTGTAATTAAAAATAGATAAATAAATAAATGAAAATTAGACGAAATTAAAACTTTTCATTATTTTTCGCTCATTTCTTGTGGTCAGAATTTTGGTTTCTCAAGGAGGAAATTTTGTTACGCAAGAAACTGTCTTTGCTCTTCTTTGTGCGCTGGATGTTCGTAAACTACTCTTTGATGAGCATGGCCACCATTATGTTTAGAATGAGAGTTTTTAGTGTCGTTTACAATTAACGTTTGTATTACTGATGCTGAATTATTATTATTATTATTTTTTTGTAAGAGCTTATCCTTGGTCAGGGACAAAGAAATTATTTTGATGTTAAGCATCTTAAATTCGAAGTAATAAAAGAAATTCAGATCGAGTATATTACATTTTCTTGTCCATTACCAAAAAAGAGAGAAAAAAAAATCACGATCTATGAATGCTTATGCTCCCGAAGTGAAGTATATTATATACACGTAAAGCATATGCCTGAAAAGAAAGTCTTGTTAGGCGACTACTATTTCAGTATAACGTGATCTGTAGATACTTTGCATTCGGAAGCTCGTCTCTTAAGGTTCCGAGTTTCGAACTCGCTCGCGCTTATTGGAATTCACAAAGTAACTTCGCTTGTACCTCTATGCTCGGAGCCCTCTTGCCCGCGAAGCCTTTCCATTGTATTCAGGTAAGCACACAACCCTAGTCTCACCATTCGGTCGTATCTGGCATACCTGATTTCCAGGGAACCCGGAGTTACCATGTCGGGATATTTACGGCGCCGTTTATGAGACAAAGTGAAAATCTTCCTACCAAATGGTATTGGTTCTGTCTCTCGCGAGGGAATGGAACCACAAAGCACACTTTCTTTCTCCCAGGTTTCTTCGTCTGTCGCTTTCTTTTTTGCTTGCACTTGCGCGATGCTATATGTGGGTTAGTGATATCCAGTGGAATTTTTTTTTCTGTCTATCTATCACTGAATAAGTGATATACGTTATACTGCTTTGCATCAAAGAACTTATATTTAAACTAACAATATAAAACACTGTTCCGATTCTGCTCAATGAGGATACTGTCTTTTAGTTGCGGATACGGCAATCCTGTCATAATGAGGCATTTAAATGACATTTTAGTTATAACTGATCAGTTTACCCCTAGTTTGATTTTCCAGTTCTAGAATATAAAAGTAATAAACAGCTAGATTTCAGTGTGTAATAATAATAATAATAATAATAATAATAATAATAATAATAATAATAATAATAATAATAATTGTCTGTTTGATTTGTTGTATCAATTCTTGGCTTGATGGGAAGGACACATCCTTTTCTAGAAACGAAAGTCAGAGCATATCCTAGAGATTTGAGGAGAACCAAGAAAAGGGGGAAAAGATCCTTTTTAACTGCATTTCTTTTATATAGCATTTAAACACTTTTCGATCGAGTGATAGGGGATAGATGTAGCGAGACACAAAACTTTCCCAGTATATTGCCCAATTTTATTTGAAAACTTGGCCAGAGGGACTTTCATTGGATGTTCAAAGATTTGGTAACTGGGACGAGGGGAAATCGTCGATTGTTTTCTGAAGAAAACCCTGAAATGGATGACAGTTTGGAGTGTCACGTAATATATGCAGAACTTCAGGTCTTCATTGTTGGTTTAGTCTGTTAAACTCCAGTTACTATTGCGAATTATTTATGAATTCTCATTCGGTCTCAGTTTTGTTGCTGTATTTCTTAAAATTTTGAGCAGTTTTTTTTTACACATCTTCCAGCGGGATGTGTGTAGTTATATTAATGTAAATTGTAGACAAAATCATTCTTAACCCTTTAATTAATCGTGACATGGTAGCAG
>NC_061087.1:91174109-91176609 GCF_015104395.2 Macrobrachium nipponense | reverse complement strand
GTCGGTGAGGTCATCATATTTTAATGGGACATTTATATGCCAGAAAAGGGAATTAGGTTTTCAGCCTCTTCTTTCGGTAGATTAATTTGGGGTTTTCGTTTCTACAGCGGACACTTCAATCGAATATTATATATTTTATTGGACGTACTTATGGTCACCGCTTATTTATAGATAAAAACAGAATTTTTTTTAAATTGAAAAATAAAGTTTGAAGTGCCATAAAGTATTTTTAACCCTAATGCAGACAAAGATGCAGCACCTTATAAACTGTATGGTGTTGTGAATGTAAATTACATAAATGTAATAATTGAGTATTACAAGGTCGACTTTTCAGTTTTTCCATAAAACGTCAGAAAATGCGGAACCAATATTCGTGTGTCATAGATGAATAGTAAACAATATAAGCTTTAAAAGAAAACACTTCCCCATGTGAATTGCAATCTACTACGATCTTGATTGGCTACTTTTCGAAGTCTCGCAACTTATAAATTAGGATTCAAGGAGTAACTTTGCTAGTTCCTGACAGACCCTATTTATTTGGCGAAGGCCTTCTTTGTATTCAGGTAAACACAAAGCAAGTTTCGCTATTCGGTTGTATCTAGCATCCTGATTTTTCAGGGAACTCGGAGTGTCCATTTTGTGAATTTACTGCACCATTTGTAAGACGAGCGAAGATCTCTTAAATATATTATATAATATATATATATATATATATATATATATATATATAGATATATATATACATTATTGGATTTGGCTCTTCAGAGGAAATGAATGGGTAATGTGTACTTTCTTTCTCCAAGGTTTTGTTCCTCTGTGTGTGTGTGTATGGAGATGGCAGTTACGCGAGGTCATTTTTTAACCTAAGGGGGTGGTACTGGTCTCTTTCATTAGCTAATTGGTTATTTCTTTGTCTTTTTGCGTAAAAAAAAATTTTGGAAGCACGAAATAAAACCCTCTTATATGTAATAAATGAACAAACTATATATATACGTGTATATATATATATATATATATATATATATGTGTGTATATATATATTGTGTGTGTGTGTGTATATATATATATATATATATATATATATATATATATATAGATATGTGTGTGTGTGTGTGTGTGTGTGTAGTGTATGTATGCATGTATGTATTGTGTATATTTACACACCAACACACACATATATATCGTATATATATATATATATATATATATATATATATATATATATATATATATATATAATTCAAATACTAAGCTTTGTTAACTGAGTATTTTAGTCCTATTTAAAGCGTTAAGACCCTAAGGTAGTATTTTTCAATATTAAACAGTTTTGAGATAAGGATGTGATACAATTTAAAGAGGAGTTGGTTTTACCACCATATTATAATTTGTAACTGTAATAAAACCTGCTATATTGTATTTGTGCTTTTCAGTAGTGACAGTTTGATTTCTGATATTCATAATCACTATTGTGACCAGTTTTCCCCCAATTTCCGTGTATTGAATGATGTAAAAGAAACAGCCGGTGCAATTATGGATTTCTAAAACTTTGCACTTTTCCGTGTTCCATATTTACTTACTGTTCGATAAAATTGCCCGGGATCCAATTTGCCGGTAGAAAACAATGCAATGGTAAAGTGTGCAGCTGCGAGGCAATTATGCGAGAACGACTCTGAAATAATTTTGGTGTTTTCATCTTTCCAAACAAATGGGCATTTCATTACTCAAGTGTACTTTGTTTATGGCAAGCAATAGATATTTTTCCTTTACCCAGGTCTTCAACAAACGTCTCATGAATAATTTGCTGTGGATCTGCAAACCTGTATTCGTTCAGAAATGAAAGTGTATCCAGAGCCAGCCAGATGTCGGGACTTTCATTTTTTAAGTTTTAGGAGGATAGGTCATCATATTTTAATATGACATTTATATGCCATAAAAGGGAATTCGGTTATGGGACTTTTTTCCCCTCATTCCGGATCAGGGAAAGGGAGAACTGGTCTGGACGTTGTCAGATTAATTTGCATAATTCAGTTTAAGCGCCAACACGTTTCTTTGTTGTTGTCTTATTTTGATATTTCCTTCAATAACATTTGATGGCTATCTGCAATAGTGATCAGTCCTTTTGTGTTTTATTGGGGGATTTGACCTCTCTCTCTCTCTCTCTCTCTCTCTCTCTCTCTCTCTCTCTCTCTCTCTCTCTCTCTCTCTCTCTCTCTCTGACGCCTGTAAACCAGGATTAAAACATAGGGTTACTTTATTCTTCGAATATCGATATATTTCAGCTCTACATAACATTTTATTTATTTTTTTATGGAGACAAACTATCAGCAGAAACTAGTTTTTTCCACTGGAACTATCTTAGTACAAAGATAGGATATGGTTTTAGATTCTGTACTTCAATTTAGTGAGTAATATTATTAATGACACGAGTTTTCAGCTTGTAGAAAAAAAAGAAAATAAAATCTGCGCTGTTTGACAGGAAGGATCCAATATCAGGTAACCA
>NC_061087.1:91126609-91169109 GCF_015104395.2 Macrobrachium nipponense | reverse complement strand
CATATTTATTGCTAATACATCGAGTAGTCTCTATATAGACGTTAACATTGTTACCAGTTAATATTTCTCTTCCGCATTTCCTTTTTCCTTTTACCCAGCAGTTTTTTTAGCTTTCCTGACCGGCCTTTTTTTTATGGGGATAGAAGCTTTTTCATATTCTCCCCGGGTAGTAGTATAAGGGACGCGGAGTAAATGAAATGTCGTAGAGTCCGTGGCAACGCTGCTATCTAGTAAGTATTTCTGAGACTTACTCCATAAAACTCTACCTGAAAAAAAATTATGCAATCAACTGAAGTTCATAAATTATAATAAAGGAAATTAAATTATTATGGTAGAGAAATACCTAGAGGAAATTAAAACCTTTCTTTTTATGCATTTTTTTTATTGATTTTTCTCTTCATTTTTTTACAGCAGCCATATTTTTTTTTACACTATGTTGCATGTGAGATAAATATATGTTTTATTTCCTTTACCTTGCATATAATCCCATCTTAGAAATGGATAAATTGAATAAACCGTTAGATAGAAAAATAAGTAACCCTTTAAAAGTAAAATAACTTTAATATTGGTAGCAGTTTGAAATTTATTATGAATATGATAGTATATATATATATATTATATATATCTCTATAATATATATGTATATAAATACCACACCACACACACCACACACACACACACACACTATATATATATATATATATATATATATATATATATATATATATATATATACACACATAGATATGTGTGGGTGTGTGTGTGTGTAAATATAGTATATGTATAAATGGATTTATATGTATGTGTGTGTTCAACACACACTTGACATTGAGTAATTCAACTAAACTTTGTATGAACGCTGTGGGGTTAAGACATCACAGGCACCAAAGGGGAGGGGGTGGGAAGGGAGGGAAATGTAAAAATTACAGAAAACGAAAGATATTAGTGACTAATTCATAGTTTTCGGTGTCGCTGAGAAGAATAGTGACACACCCGATGCCTTTGAAGTCCAAATTCAGCCTCAATTAGGAAGGGGGCTATGATTGAGAAGGGAGTAGAAAGGGGGTGGCATGTTAAATTAGTCGAAAACGACAGTTATTAGTGTTTAATCCAAAATTATTTTCTAAGTCGCTGAGATGAATAGTGACACTCCTGTTGCCCTTAATTCCAAGTTTAGAACTGATAGGATTGGGGGATGAGAAGGGGTTACATGTAGAAATAACCGAAAACAAAAGATATTAGTGTCTAAGTCATAGTTTTCAAGGGAGATGAATAGTGACTCTCCTGAAGCCAGTTAAGTCCAAGTTCAGCCCCAATGGGAAGAGGGATGAGAAGCAACTATCTTAATAGGAGAGAGAGAGAGAAGAGAGAGAGAGAGAGAGAGAGAGAGAGAGAGAGAGAGTGTGTATCGGTTGTAATCAGAGATATCCCGGGCAGTGCCCGGGTAAGTCAGCTAGTATGCATATATTAAATCGTAGTCATGATAATAGGAACTTTCAGATGTGTTAGACTCATGGATACTATTCCATTTCAAAGCTGGAAGTCTATGAATATGCACGAATTATTCACAGAAGACAACTGATGAAATGTAAACATGGAATACTGTTACCTACGAGCATTGCCATTATATCAGAATTTATGAATCCTTCGTTTTCTAAACGTAACTCTTGGCTCGAGCCGCGTTTTTCATAATGGAATTCAAGAAGGAACTTTGCTCGCCTTGCACAGATCCCTTCGGGGGAAGTCTTCCATTGTATTCAGGTAAACACAGCCCGAGTCTCACCATTCGGTCGTATCTGGCATACCTGATTTCCTGGATACCCCGAGTTGCCATGTCGGGATATTGACGACGCCTTTTATGAAACAAGTGGGAACCCTCCCCACCAAATGGTATTGGTTCTGTCTCTCGCAAGGAAATGATAGCTCAAAATGTAGTCTCTCTCTCTCTCTCTCTCTCTCTCTCTCTCCTCTCTCACGTACACAGACATGAGCATAAAATCAGTTCTCCTATTCTTCCTCTCCCTACCGTTTTCAGCAAAGGTATTTTTATTTAAAACTTTCGAAACTCCGATCAAAATTGTGCTCGTCACATATGCATCGCGTATTTCGTACCGTTTTAGTTTTTTTTTTTTTTCTTTTTTTTTTAATACTTCGCGCAACATCGATTTTTAAAAATACGCCGGAGATAAAGTAGGAAGCATAAGTTTTGGGGAATTCCGTTTGAAAAGGTTTCAGAAGGAAAGTTTGTGATATAAAAATGTCTTTTTATAAGTCTACCGGGATTGAGATAAGTTTTTGTGTTTTTACGATATCAAGTATTTTATTGGTACTGTACCGCAGATTCGGATCTGTTATGGTTCGTAAAGGTAAAGATACTGGTTTTCTGTTAATGTATTATGATATATTTGTTGTCTCTTTGTCAAATTCTGTTGACAGTTTTTTGTCGTTTCAAAACAGTTTCAACAGGTTTTTCGATGCATTCAGATATATTTCCCGAAAGGTAGCTTCCGAATCTGAAATTGCCATATATTTATAAGACTGATTGGCAGTGCTGTACTTGGTGTTCATTAAAATAAAACTGGAAAAGTAACACATCACTGCCTTCAAATTATGAATCTTTCTCCCTTTATTGTGGCGAGACTCTCACTTCTTGTCTTCCTCACTTTCTTATTTTTCTTATTTTCGTCCTGCCAGTGCTCCATTAGAGGCCAAAAAATAAGAAATGTCAAACGCCGAGTTTAGGTCAGTTCAAGAATAGTAGAAGTTTTTCGAGCGCCGAGAAGGGCCAAAGATGTTATGCGATTCATGCACAATTAAATATCGTGTTAATTGTTATGTAAAATGGTCAGTTATTAATGTACTTTGAATGAAGGGTTTTAATAACATCTCTTATGTTTATAGGATATGGAACGTGTTTATTCCAACGTACGCTGTTGTTCAGATATTGATGAATGTTAGTGGGGCCAATTTCCATCGAGTGGTTACAAACATTGAATAATGTAGATGAAGTCGGCGAAGCAATTATGGATTTTTATAACATTACAATTTTCCTGGTTGCATATTTAATGGCGGCCTGTTGAAAAATTGCGGGGGTCCATTTTACCATTAAAACCCTTGTCGAAAATGTAGAGCAGCGTAGTCGTAGTTATGGAGGCATGAAATTTTTCATTGAACCCTTTTTTTTTCTGTGTTTAGAGGTGCAATATGATTTTCCTTTAATCGTTAGAAATTATGCCATGATTGAATGGCTTTGCCGCAGCCAACTTACATTCATTCATATTTGTATCGAGAGTCCGTGGAAATTCGACTCATTTTTAGGGGGGTTGGGATGCTAAATGGGCAATCATAGTGTAATTTGACATTTAGTCATTTTTCTGTAAGCGGATTTTTTATTTTCATTTTTTTTTTATACCAGTGTTGAATTTTGAGCATATTTTGAGTGAGATCATACTTTATTAAATAATTTTTTTATTTGGGTGTCTGACAAAGCGTGCATTATGCGTAGGTTATTTTAATGATTATTATAATGATCATGGCCATCAGTATTTTTCATGGTTTTTTCCTGTATGTTAATCTCTGATGATTAAAAAGAGGTTTAGCTTTCAGGGTTCAGTTACCAGGAGGACGTTGATATCAAGTCGTTTTAGCATATGTAATAATATTAACCTGTTTTGGGCGTTACAGCTGCCAGCCAAATATTTCATTTAATGTATGAGGCGAAAAAGAAATAGAACAGAAGCAGAGACCTTTAAAATGAAGGATTAATCTCAAAGAGTGAAAAACTATGTTTCTTTACTTTATGGAAATGAAGGGCCGATCTCCACAAACAAATCATACATATTTTACAGAGGAAGAGTATGCAGAGAAAAAGAAATATGTATGTATCTTGCTCTTGAGTCTAAAGAAAACACTCCCTTTGGTTGTCGAGTGATGAAAAAGCAATTCAAGTGGAGATGGTGTGTAGAAACTTCCTAAACATGGGTCATATGCCGGTCAGTTCTACTGAGCCATGGAGATTTATGTTAGATTTGTTACAAGGCTTATTATTTTAGTAGAAAACCCCCATAACTATCTTAAAGACAATTATAGTTTAAATGTGTGCTATGAAGAGGACGACGTTTAATAGTTTATGGTAAAATTTAGTTGGCCTTTCTCTCATAATAATAATAATAATAATAATAATAATAATAATAATAATAATAATAATAATAATCGAAAAATGAAATCATAAACCACATAGCAAGCGAATGTCCGGCACTTGCACAGAACCAGTACAAAAAGAGGCATGATTCAGTGGCATAAGCCCTCCACTGGAGCCTGTGCAAGAAACACCAGTTACCTTGCAGTAATAAGTGGTACGAGCACCAACCTGAAGGAGTGATAGAAAATGATCAGGCAAAGATCCTCTGGGACTATGGTATCAGAACAGATAGGGTGATACGTACAAATAGACCAGACGTGACGCTGATTGACAAAATCAAGAAGAAAGTATCACTCATTGATGTCGCAATACCATGGGACACCAGAGTTGAAGAGAAAGAGAGGGGAAAAAATGGATAAATATCAAGACCTGAAAATAGAAATAAGAAGGATATGGGATATGCCAGTGGAAATTGTACCCATAATCATAGGAACACTAGGCACGATCCCAAGATGCCTGAAAAGGAATCTATAAAAACTGGAGGCTGAAGTAGCTCCAGGACTCATCCAGAAGAGTGTGACCCTAGAGACGGCGCATATAGTAAGAAAAGTGATGGATTCCTAAGGGGGCAGGATGCAACCCGGAACCCCACACTATAAATACCACCCAGTCGAATTGGAGGACTGTGATAGACTTAAAAAAAAAAAAACTAATAATAACAATAAAAGATGATATTCGGAGACAATTCCAGTGACCAAGTTTATGTTGCTTTAAGAATGAAAGTCATATTGAGGCCATAAAATAGTGTCATTATCATGAACCATTTTAGGCAGAGTGAAATTTAAAATGACTAATTTCTACGGTGCCTTGGAGTGAAATACATCTTTGTTGGTTTCTGTATCGAACGAAGGATTTTAGGGTTTTCAACATCGCAATTTAGTATATATTTTTTTTTAATGATTGCGCCTATATGTTGGTTATTCATGAGGGGCAGTGGTGCCTGTTTCACTATCAGCGATTACAGATATTGAATGATAATGCCAAAGTAGTTTTTGATTTTGAAAAAGATGTGCCTTTTTTTCATGTTGACTGACGATCCGTTAAACGTTCCCTTTATGTGAAATGGCATTAGAAAACGTCAAAAATATGTGGCCGAGAAGCAGTTATAGAAGAATAATTCTGAAATGATTTCAGTATTCATATATTTCCAATATGAGACTTCCCTTTAGCATTTTGTGTGTGTGTTGTTTATGTGGGCAATGATAATTTTTTTCTTTGAAATGTATGATGAATATAGTGACATTGTATCTATTAAAGATTAAATGGATGTTTTTTTAACAGTGAACAGAAATAATTCTTATTTCTTAGTAAGTCAGTTATAATCAAAGCATGTCTTATTATGCTGAATGGAAATTTATCTAACAAAATATGAAAATGATTATATTTCTTAGTTATAAGTAAATGAAGAGTAAGTCAATAAGAAACCAGGCATAAGCTGTATTATACAGAATGGAAGCGGATCTACGAAGGAATGAAGGAATAAAAAGATTTTTAGTCGTGGTTACAGGTAAAGCAATAGTCAGCCATAATAACAAAAATAGGTCTTGTCATGTGGAATGAAAGGTTATTAAACAAAGAATAAAAAAGGAATGTAGAGAATCTAAAGGAAGTTCGTATTCCACATAATATCAGTTTATCTGAAAAGCAGTTTAAAAACGATAATTTTGCTGAACAGAGGAAGAGGTATCTTACCCTTTTTATTTTTATTTATTTTTAGTTTTCTATACCAAAAATAAATAAATAGATAAATAAAATAAAAAATATTAAGATGGCTTTGTCTGTCCGTCCGCACTTTTTCTTTCAGCCCTCAGATCTTAAATAGGTATGATGGTTATCCATCTTCCAGTTAGCAAACATACCAAACTGCGGCCCTCTGTCCTCTGTAGGTTTTATATTATTTAAGGTTAGAGTTATATATTACCGTGCGTCTAGCAACGGAACAACACTGGCCACCACGGCCGGCTGAGAGTGTCATGGACCGCGTCTCATACAGCATTATACCGTGACCACCGAAAGAATCTCCGGCGTGTTATATTTTTGTTTCGCCAAGTGACGAAACCTTCTCGAATGAATGGGACGAATATCTAGAGAGTGCTGGGGAACTCTCAGAACTTGGCCAATAAGCCGGACATCTTTATTCGAAAACTTGGTCGGAGGGATTTGAATTGCATGCGCAGATATTTGTCGTCAGGACCGAAAACGTCGATTGTTTCCTTCAGGAGTCTCGAGATTAATGGCACCCGGAGGTGTCGTCGGGTATGGAGCTGCTTGCTTGATGAAACCAGGGTGACACTTCAGTGCTTTGCAGTTGATTGGGTTCCACCAGTTCGTTCAGTGTGCGCAATTCCAGTAGATGATCTCTCTCTCTCTCTCTCTCTCTCTCTCTCTCTCTCTCTCTCTCTCTCTCTCTCTATATATATATATATATATATATATATATATATAATATATATATATTCTCTCTCTCTCTCTCTCTTCTCTCTCTTCTCTCTCTCTCTCTCTGCATATATATATATTATATATATATATATATTATATATATATATATATATATATATATATGATTCATATATGTCTGTGTGTGTGTGTGGGGAGGGGGCGGGCGTATGTGTGTGCGTGTGTATGTATGTGTGTTTGGGTGTATGCATGAAAGATTAATGAGAGAATTGTTTCTCATATTTATAACTTTCAAAACTTTTGTCAAAAAAGCAAACTTACATCCGCGTCCTTGGTTCCATTGTACCTATACTTACGCTATATCCGAACAAAATTTTCCGGCTGCATTTATTCGAGACATTATTTCAAACGAACAATTATTCGAATCCACAATGTCGAAGCAGTAATTACTAGAAAGAAAAGGTTTGGTGAAATTGTTGATTGCAAAGTTTCGGAAATAAGGTGATTTAAAAAATTTTTGAGGAACTAAAGTTTTCTTTTATTTATTTATTTTTTTTTGCTCCATCAAAATTAATAAAACTTTTTAACTGAATATGCGTAAAGATATCGGGTCCATAGTAGGGTTCAAATTTAGCCGGAAAATTGAAAACCGGTTAATAATCGTCTGAAATTTTCATAACCGGTTATGAACCGATTACTAAAATGCACACCAGTAGGTACTGCTTGAAGGGCAAAGAAAACAAAATCCTATCTACCATGATAAAATCGTCAACGAAAGAGTAAACTGATCTCTTGAGTCAATAATAACGAAAGAATGCATTATTTTCTGTCATTATTATTTTTTTAAATAATTGTTTTCATCATTTTTCATAATCATTAGCATTAGCCAAAAAATTAGAAAAATAAAGCACATCACTTGCAAGGGAGTGCTAAAACTTTAGTACTAATCAACTTGATGTGGTCTGAAATGAACGGTAAACGATGGTTAAAATGGCCTAGTAACCGGTTCTGAACAAAAAATTTTAATCGATCAATAACAGGTTATTCTTGACCGGTTTTGAACGCCATTAGTGCGCCTCACGCGATGCACTATTGGCATTACATATTATGTGTCTTTGCAGTCTCCCTTCGGCCCCTGGCGGCAACTCTTTTCATCTCTTTTAGCTATACCTCCATTCGTGTGTTCTTTCTTCCTGATTACTTTCCACCCTCCTCTAACAATTGTTTCAACATTTATTTTCAGCGTTGAATGACCTTATAGTTCCCAGCGCGCCCTTTGACTTTGTCCTAAATTTTATTTTCCAGTTTCAATTCCAAAGGTTTCGAGGGATTTTTATTTTTATCCAGGCATGTATTAAGTGCTCCAGCCTTTTTATCTTGGGGTACAAACTCTTAATGAAATGCCTCTATTGAGACTAAAATCACTAAATTTTCAGTGTAAGGAAGAAAAACGGAACATACGAGCCGTTATAACTGACAGGAAAAGAACGTTCTACTTAAATTGCAATGAACCATTTTGACCGCAAAGATCAGAGTTCACGGAGTCAAGAACTGAAGTTGGTGCAATTGATCCAGCATTCTCAAGAAACCGAGTATTTTCTTCTTTATCTGCAACTTAATTTTTACATTTCCTTATTTTTGACGTTTTCTTCTTTTTGAAAACGATGAAATACGCCATTTTTTTAAATCTTTCGTAGGTTGAGGCTTGCATAGTTATTCTTGACATCACATCTGTTCATTTGTTTGCTTAGCTTTTTGAGGATTAGCGAAACCTGATGTTTGTCTTGGTTTGGAATCATAATCAATAAAGTTTCTTTCATATTCATCCAACACCCAATTGCATATGTACTTTTGTTTAGTATTTTATTCCATTTTAAAACTTTTATGTCCAGTGTATGTCGATAAAAGAATTTACATTCATGTTTTATGTAAAATTTCCCACGTATCTTTTGACTTGTGCTCTATTCTGTCTCAAAACCGATATCGTCAGTTAAATAATTTTTCTAGCTAGGCAAGTATTGCTTCCTGAAATACATGATGATGGTTTGATGATTCTTCCCGAATTTGTATTTTGATGTCCTTTTATTGTCTCAAAATCAATATTTTCAGTGAAATCATTTTTTATAGCCAGACTCGCAATTTCTGAAATAATTGAATAACATTCTTACAGAATCCTTACTTTGTGTCCTTAACACTATCAACACAGCTTTGTCATTAGTAATTTAATCGGATTTTACCTCTCATTTCTTTTTATATTTCTTCTCGTAGGCCATCATCCCAAGTATCGACTTCCTTCTCTGTCCCAGAACGTCCCTCCATCCAACCCCATAAAGTAGCCATTGACAGTAGCGAGTATCTGTCATCCTCTTGTCGTGGCTGTGTTGATGTGTTTGTCTTGAGGGTCCCTGCGACATGCTCTGCCAGATTGAAAACAAACAGACACGTCTGAGTGCTTTTCTTCCCCGGTTATGAAAGTCAACAGGAGGGCGTCGATAGACACAGATCGACAGTAGAGGAGAGGGAGGTAACTTAGTCCGGACCGGAATTGGTTGAGAAATTGACAGGCGGAGTCGTTGTTGTCTGATGAACATTCAATGTTATGTTTTGTTGTTGTTAAGTATTTCAGGAGCAATTTTATATCTTAACGATCATGACTTAGCCTGAGGAACCTCAGAAGATCAAGAGAAGATGCAGTGCATTACTGCCTAGATATTTCACCTTGTATTTTGCTTATTCATTTAGTTTATTATCTGTTTATTTGTTAATTAATAGTCTATCTTTTGTTGTTGTTGTACTATCATAATTGATCTCTTCTCTGCATTTCCAATTCTGTCACTTCTCTCAAATGAACACCATATTCTTTGGTAGCTCCAATTTCAAGTCAATGACCTGGAGGCTTATTCCATATGAATGGTGTTAATCCTCTGGATCATAATAGTCGAAATTATTGTGTATTCCTTATCCATTCCTACTCTATATAGAACCCTTTCATAAATAGGAAAAATAATCCTTTATCGCTCACACCTACTTTAGAGGGCACCCGTCCATCGTTATATCCTATTCTGAGAATAAGTTCCTTACAAATGAGGTGAGAGTGATAAACCCTGTTCCCCCTCACAAAATGCGTGATATATTGTGCTTGGGCGCTCGTGCAATTTGTCTGCTACACTAAGTGATTACCTCCAGGTATCTGACTCGGATATTGAACCCGAGAACTCGTTCGGGCTCTAATTAAAAGCGGCTAAACAACTCCCGGTTCCCTCATGAGATTCTGAGAATAATTTAGCTTGCTTGTAACGTTGTTATTGAAATTTAATGTGTATATATATATGTGTGTGTAGATATATTTATATACTATATACATATATGTATATATAGATATGTATATAAATGTGTGTGCATATATATATATATATATATATATATATATATAGTATATATAAAACTACTGAATTATTTTGTAATTTTCAGTAGTAGTAGTAGTAGTAGTAATAGTATTAGCGTCGTATTTGTTTCAAGACAAAATGAGAGACTTACTTTTGCTTGTGTGTGTTTTAAGTTACAGCATTGTTGATATTGTGAACTAATGGATTAAATGTATTGCTTTTCGAGTCGTTAAAATAAGAAAGTGACGAAGAAATGATAGGAAATAGTTGAAATTAACCTTTTTTTAATCTGCGCTTTATAGTGTTCTGTAAAAGAAAACTACTGAGATGGCTATTTGTCTGTCCGTCCGAACTTTTTCCGTTTGCTCTCAGATCTTAAAACCTACTTAAGCTAAGGAGCTGCAAATTGGGGTGTTAATCATCCACCCTCCAATCATCAATCATACCAAATTGCAGCCCTCTCGCCTCAGTTGTTTTAATTTTATTTAAGGTAAATTTTAGCTATGATCGTACGTCTGTTACCGCTAAAGGTTCCAACAACACAGGCCACTCATGGACCGTGGCTGAAAGCTTCAAGGGCCACGGCTGAGAGTTTCATACAGCATTATACGATGTGCAGAAAACTCGATTGCGCTGAAGAGACTTCGGCACATCTTTTACTTGTTTTGTTCCGGTGTCGGTAACATTTTCTCTCTCTCTCTCTCTCTCTCTCTCTCTCTCTCTCTCTCTCTCTCTTCATTTCTCATGTTTGTTATAATTATTTGTCAATTTCTCTCTCACATCCCATTTGAGCAATCGTCCAAAACGCCAATAATTCGGGAGATGCACTTGAAGTGAATTCCTGTCTCGTCTTCTCATTGTTTCGAGACAATTTATTGGTTTCCTGTAATTTCTTTTGGGGAAACTCCTCCCAGTTGTATTGTTATTGCTCACATTATTCTTTTTCTTCGGTGGACTGGGAATAACTTTGACAATTCCATGGGTAAGTGTTTAAAAAAAAAAGGGGGGGGGGGGGTGGGAGAGGGCCGGTTCATGATGGACAAACGAAAGCTCCGAACCGCGCATGTGTCTCGTATTTATTCCACCCTCTCAAAAATAAATAAATAAATAAATAAGTAAATAGGAATGACAAAAATGGATAACAGAGAAAAAATAAAAAGTAATTCATTCCCAATAGTGGTTGAAATTTCAGATAAAATGGACCTATGAGAGAGAGAGAGAGAGAGAGAGAGAGAGAGAGAGAGAGAGAGAGAGAGAGAGAGAGAGAGAGAAAACATGATTGCGGGGACAGTACACCTACATGAAAACATGAAAAAAAAATCTTTTATATATGCATATATTTTTAGATATTTTTATATGAAATTTATTCCAAATTTAATTTTCTTATTTACATTTATTTCGGTGTCAATAACCTAGATGTTGTGACGCCAGGTTTAATAGACACACTCAATCAATCCATCAAACAGCAGCTTAGTTGAATTTTTTTCATCAATTTAACAACTCCATGAATTCCGAGCTGAGCATTCTGCTAAACGTTTTGTAATGGCGATAATTCTACACAAATCCCTTCATTAAAGTTTATTGTTAGTACATAAGTTTTAAGAAATTGAGGTGTTTGCAAAGGAGGTTACATGTTGAAAAAAGAAGTTCTATATTTAATCTATATTATTTGTCTATCTATCTACTATCCATCTATATATATATATATATATATATATATATGTGTGTGTGTGTGTGTGTGTGTGTGTGTATGAAATCGGTTATGTTTATGTTTTTGCATATATATTTGTTGGTATAAAAGCGTAAAGTACTTGTATGTCAACATATGTATATGTAAGAACACGCATAGCAAAATCTCCCTCAACATTTCATGACTAAACCCGGTTGTGCTTACATGCTTCTGTCAGGAGCCAAATGAGTAATCACATTAGATTTCGGGGGTCGTACTCCTAAAGATGCGCCCTTTGTGCGGGAGTCAGATTTCAGGAGTCTGTAAGCCCACAACACGTCGCAGATTTTGTGAGGAAACCCAATGGTTATTCATTCGTGTTATTGCCTTTTTCTGTTTCAGGTTGATCTTTGAACCTTGACTAAAGGAACGTTGGTAATAAGTTCAAGCGAAGATGCTTTGCAATTTCACATGGTACTTTAATAGCATATTCATATTTTTACCTATTTATGTGTTAGTTTATTCATTTTTTTCCTTCTCATTGTATTTCCTATTATCCTCTGTAACGTCTTCCGAATGACCACCATATTCTTCGGAAGCTTGCTTTTAAATTCAGTGGTCCCTGCAGGCTTGTTCCATATGAATAGTGATTATAATCTGAGTAATAATAAAAAATAACAATAATACTCAGTCCAAACAAAAGAGAGTATACCAGAGAAACATTTTCAGCATGCAACGAGAACTCGAGTCCGTCTCTTCGTTCCGCAACCACTTAGAGTCTAGAGCAGTTAGTTTTCTCTCCTTCCGAGTCGATCTGCGCCTATCAACGCCCTCATGTTGACTCTCATAACTGGGAAGAAAAGCGCTCAGCCATGTTTGTTTGTTTTCAATCTAGCGGGACATGCAACAGGGACCTTCAGGGCAAACATAAAAAAATGCCACACAAAAAAATCCAGTGACAGATACGCGTTGCTGAGTCTATACTCAAGAACTGATTGGGAAGACGGTTAAGGGCAGAGTCTAGACGGTATGGAGTAGGATAAAATATTAAAAAATACGAGAAGCTAAGTGATAGGTCGATGAGGGTAAATACGAAGACCAATTGATAAAGGCCGTATATGATTTGCAAGACATACACTAAACGATAACTCGGGAGGGAGACACATTACATCATATTATTAAATTTGGGGATAGATGTCCATATTTTCTAAAGGTATTATTGTTTTCAGACCCAATAAAATATTAATGTAATATTACTATAGAGATGAAATGTTGACCATTTCTATGTAAATTGGAAATTACATATCAGAATCAGAAAAAAATAGTTATTGTTGCAAATTCCATTAAGAGCCTAAATCATCAATAAGTTTGGATTTCTTTGGAATACCATAAATTCATGCCGATATTTTCCAGAAACTCAGTAACAGAAAAAAAACTAACAGGTTTGATCTTATTAAAAGTATGAAAACAATTTAAACCTTCCATTCAGTAGGTAGTCACTAATTGCAATTGTGATTACAGCATTTACAAGAACAGGAATTATGCCTAGTTTAAAGACTTCATCACTCAGTTGTAACAAAATCAAGCCACTGTTTATTGTTATTAGTGGCAGAAGGAGAGTTGCAAAAAAACAGCTTCACTATTTATGAAGGGCCTCCCAGAATTTATGAATTAAGAATGAAGGATTACACATTGATTCATTCTTGAAGAAGAAATAGAGGGATAGGCGGAGAAGAGAATTGTGTTTTGCATCTTTCATAAACGCAAAAGGAAGATTCTTGATAGAAACTGGATGCATTAATGTATTTAAATACGTTTCATTCACTTATAAAATCACGTTATGAAAAGTCTCTTTTGATTGTTTTTTAAATTGAAATCCTTCTTTCATATAACTTGTACCCAACTGAAAGTTTTTATGTGAAAGGATGAAGCTAAGCTGAACAAATCTGCTTCTAATTACGCTGCAATTCATGCTTAAAAATCGATGTTACACAAAGTATAAAAAAATAAAAGTTGAAACACTACGAAGCAGCAGATGTGAAGCGCACAATTTTGTCCCAAGTTTTGAAAGTTTCAAACAAAAATCCTTTATCCCGAAAAAAGGTGGAAACATGAAAACTAATTCTCTGCTTAGTCTTGAAAGAGAGAGAGAGAGAGAGAGAGAGAGAGAGAGAGAGAGAATTCTTTTGGTATGCATTCTGATAGATTACCAATTACTTACTCAAATTTATTTTATCTCTTCTTTTTTTTCCCCTTTCGCTCTGCATTTCACTTAGTACCCACAACAGCAAGATAATAATGATGTACCAAATTCACTGCTTGAGTCAACAGTGCCATTAAAGAGTTTTGAGAAACCCGCTCACCAGTTATCCCACTCCTGTTCTAGGATTAAATGTACTGACACTTGCACTATGTATATATATGTGTGTGTAAATGAATATAGAATATATATTATATATATATATATATGTGTGTGTGTGTGTGTGTGTGTGTGTATATTAATTTATTAATATAATATTTATAATATAATATAAATTATCAATATATCTATTTAATTATATAAAATATATATACGTCTTAGCCTCAGTTTCTATAATACTAACGTCGGTTTTTTGATCTATTATTGTTTTTGATATTCCTAATTTATTATATATATATATACACATAAATGAATCACGAAAATTTGGAATGTGAATGATGAATTATATGAATAAGGTGAAAGCCACGAAGGAAAGTGAAACAGTGAGAGTGCTGCGAGATCTTTCGACTCGACTTACTTTACTCAGCAGATTGACATCCATAAGAAAGTGAGTATACAAGGAAAGGTAGTATAAATGAGAGATAGGGATTATAAGGGGAAATAAGTACCTAATTCTCCAGGTGTGTTGGATTCTAGGTGCTTATTTCCCTTTATAATCCCTTTCTGTCATTTACACGACCCTTCCTTGTATACTCACTTTCTTATGTATGTCAGTCTGCTAAGTTAAGACGTCGTGTCGAAGGATCTCGGAGCACTCCAGTGTTTCACTTTCTTTCGTGGGTTTTGCCTTAATGTGTGTGTTTATATATCTATATATATATATATATATATATATATACTATATATATATATATATATATATATACTCCAAACACTTTATATATATAAACATATATATATATATATATATATATATATATATATATATATATATATATATATATAGAACTCCAAACACTTTTTACCTTCTTTTCTACAGTTAAAAGAAATATAACTCCCTAATATACTAGGTTACATTCTGGGCATCAGAAATACATTATTTTCTTTTCGTCTGAGATATATAATAACGTTTATGGCTTCATGTTCTATGTAAGAAAAGTCCAGGGGCGGCATAGG
Source organism: Macrobrachium nipponense (assembly GCF_015104395.2). Taxonomy (NCBI): domain Eukaryota; kingdom Metazoa; phylum Arthropoda; class Malacostraca; order Decapoda; family Palaemonidae; genus Macrobrachium; species Macrobrachium nipponense. The sequence continues at coordinate 91,154,080 of NC_061087.1, read as the reverse complement.
GTGACGCTGAAACCTACTATAAAAATGTTTTTCAGTCATCTAATGAAGTATATGCTCGTTTAGAATACCAGAAGACAGTCGTTTTCTGCTTTATTTTCATAGGAAACCAAATAGCTCAGGAATCTTTTGAAATTTAATTTGAAATGAATTTAGGACATATAACCGAGTCTGCAAAAATTCAAACCATCAGAAACGCGAAACGTTTTGACGATTATTTTTTTATTTAATTTCCAAGTTTGATAATATACCATTTCGTCATAGGCATTTCAGAAATGGAATGTCCAGCTTGGGGAACAGGGAACGAAACATCCGCCACTGACGGGAAAATCCAAATACTCTTCCTTTGATCTAAGCCAGAGGTTCCCTTCACCTAAAAATCTGATAGGATAAAAAGGTCAGATAACCGAGCTCCCTTTTATGGCGCATAAATTCCAAATTAAGTAGGATTACCCTATTCGCTTGATTAAAAAAAGCAACCTTCTCTTGAATCAGACTAAAGCTTTATTGTTTTACCGCATGAAATTCCGCTGACGCCAGCGAATTTGCCCTGGAATCAATGTTTCAGATACAACGGAAAGATAATATTGCCGTCCATAAACAACTGGAAAAGGCCTAATAAACTTTTGATATGTTTTTAGTCAAAGATGAGATTGATAAAATAATATCAGAATCGTTCCTCCATAATTGCCTCCCAGCGGCGCATTTTTGAAATGGTTTTCTGATGGCATATTGGATCCAAGATTTTTGTTTCAACTATGCGTCTATAAAAATGAAACGGTTAGAAAAGATTATAATTGCCCTAGATTATTTATTATTTGGTCATGTTCGAGGGAAAATGGCGTCATTTGTTATTTTTATGACATCCGATTCGATAAGCAGCTTCGGAACAGAATGGCGATAAGTCAAAGTTCCCTTACAACCACATACGAAGTAAGACCAGGACGGAAGGAAGTCATAATGCTCTCTTTCTTTTGTATTAGATACAGCTGGGTTTCTGATAAACTAGATAAGGAATTTTGTCAAAAAGCAAAATCAAAATCATTAGACTCAAGCGTATATTGTTTAGCTTCCCTCGCAAAGATATTCATAATTCGGTAGTTTCTAAGGTACAATGACTGAAGAATTTTTTCTCCATATGTAGGAGTAAATGGCTTGCGAATTTGCCAAGAAATGATGTGTAAATCTACTGTAGGTAACGTTTCTTCATACCGAATATGAAATTCTAGGGTACTGTTTTTCAAAGCGTAGTTTAATATGAAGTAGTGTGCTGATCTTAGGGATGTCTCTAAGGAATTCTGGAACGTATCAAGCGATTCTGTAAATGTAGACATTATACTGATAGTACAGCAGCCAAGAAGAAGAAGAAAAAAAAAATCACACTTGAAAGAAGTCTTTGTGTTTTTTAAGTTCTATGAATAGGTTTTATTCGCATAAACTCCATAAAGCTAGAAATGCATGAAGTAATAGAAAAGAGTTTAGGTTACGTTTCAGTCATGGAGTGCTATCTGTTGGAAAACGCGCTTGGCTAATTACAGTCTAATGTAAATTATTAACAAGACATATGAATTCGTGTATTTAGTGATGTCACAAGACGCTGCATCTCTTGGCGTTCTTGTTGATTTCTACCGAAACGTTCTCCTCCCGAAATTGACATCGTATGAGCGCATATAGCGGCATTTATGCTTTTGCAGCTGGAGACCGGTTATTAATTCACCGTCCAGAAAAAGACGATTTCATGAGCATTATCTGGAAATGAGCCCCCATTTTGATAATGGGATTGCCTTTCGAGGAGGAAAAATGTAAAACGAATTGAAATGAGAAGAAGGGACAATGAAGAGAATGAATTTCCGAGTATTACTTGACTTCCGAGAGAGAGAGAGAGAGAGAGAGAGAGAGAGAGAGAGAGAGAGAGAGAGAGATGTGGGTCATATTGGAATGATATCGAATTGCAAAACTGCCATCACGGGATAATTGCAGGCCAGCAGCTGGTTCGTTAAGGCGCAACTGACCGGTGACAAGCCGTGTACGATGACCAGTGCATTGGCATTGAGCGAAGGCGAAATTGGTGGAGTGTAAGCTAAGAATCTCCGTTTGTCAGATGCTCCAGGAAACCAGACTCTCACTTTTTTTTTTTTTTTTTTATGTTGCAGGAGTTTTCTAATCTAATTGCTTCGGTGAGATTGGAAACAGAATGGAAACAGAAGCAGAAATCGCGGTCTATCAGGTTTCGAATTTGATCTAGTCACACGTGAGAGCAATCTAACAGAAACTCTTTTCTTTTTCTTTTTGTTCTCTTTATCAGCGCCGGTTTGAAGTTGATTTTCTTTTCCATTTGGCGGGAGATCAATTCCTGCTTTCATTTTGCTCAGTCGGTGGGGAATTCATTGGAGTGTCGCTTCTTGGAAGTGTCGTTGAGTAGGCAGATATTCAGGACGTTTTTTCCGCATCATTGTCGGTTTTTCCTATTGTTGGCGTTTCCAATTTTCGTTTTCTTGGTAGAAGCGACACCTATACGCTGCTATTTATGAAAATATTTTTTAATTACATCCACTAAGGATTTTTTTCACAGCAGTACAGAGTATTACCATAGTAATTTAAGTAAAAAGAAATAAGTAAAGTGCAAAATTTTGCAGTGAAGGATGGCACATGGAATTAAAAAGGTTTTGTTATTTAGGAAGATCTATGTTAGGGGATTATCCTAAACTTGCTTTTATACACGCTTAAGAGTTTTGTTTGGGTTTAGCGTCATACCACATAATTTCCCCCATGCACTAATTTAGACCCAATTCCTGTTAAGAGATACAGCAACCACAGGACTATAATTAGGGTATGGGAACAACACTACCCAGGGGAACAACAGAGATTGCTTTCCTGTAGTCATTTAACTTATTATTTAAAAATTCAATAATAATCCAGAAATGGCCCACAAACTCCTTATCTGTCCAAGTTTGTAAACAATGACTTAATGATTAACGTAGTAAAAAACAAAATTGAAATTAAGATTTATCTTTTGAACATCAAGGTTAGAAACTACATAAATCAAAGTGGCTGGAAATTAATTTCAATTAAAGCGCTCGCTTCTACCGGCTTTAGGCAAGCAGAAATAAATTCTTTTTCCCGCGTTTATTATTATATATAAATTTTATTATTAAACTTTATATCCTATATTTCAACCTTGTTTAACTCATTTGTCTCTGGTGTTTTCCTTGTACAAGTAAATGGGGATATTATGATTTAATGTTGTTATGTATTAATGTTGAGGCCGGAAGTTAGTAAAGCAGTAGTCCATATTGCGTAGGCCTGTAACCAACTCTCCTCAAAACTTAGAAAAAGGTTAATTTTATGAAGATACACGGACCTCGTCCTTTTCTACATACTTTTACATGAGAAACAAAGAGACCTATCCCTCCCCTTGATCATTGTTAATATGAAGGAGTTACGCCCACGGGAGAACCTAACGCCTCCTGTCTTAGGTGGTGTCCCTATTACTTGAAGGTAATGGTCTTGCTGTGCATAATGTACTCTATCTTTTTCTCTCTTCCCCATATGGGGGTAGTGCCGTCAGTGCACCTCGTGCGGTGCTCTGTAGGCATTACTCAAGGTTCTTTGCATCGTCCCGTAGGCCCATAGCTTCAACCCCTTTCAATCCTTTTATTGTTCCCCTGTTCATATTCTCTTTCTTCCGTCTTACTTTCCACCTCTCTCATAACAATTAATTCAAAGTGCAATTGCGAGGTTTTCCTCTTGTTACACCTTCAGACCCCTTTTGCTGTTAAATTCCCTTTTAGCCCGGAATGGCCTCATAGGTTCCAGCACTTGGGATTTAGCCAAAATTCTCTCTCTCTCTCTCTCTCTCTCTCTCTCTCTAAAACACACACACACACGCAAGATAATTTAGTTGTATGTTCACTATTGATTAATACCCTGTTAATCCTGAGTGTTTCCTCACATTTAATGTCTCATAATTATAAAATTACCCTCTTATGTATATACTCTTTTTTTTTCCATCTGTCCATCCGCCTGTGGTGTTTGCGCATGGTAACAGTGCGTCCCGGGCTTTAAATAATATCCTATTTCGAATATTAACGGTGTAATTCGCATACAGTAAAATACTAAAACACTTTTCAGTTACAAATGTACACCCAAATATCCTTTTATTTACCTAAAACTCACACATGGCTTAACTATTTAAAGCCCGGGACGCAGTGTTACCATGCGAAAACACCACAGGCGGATGGACAGATGGAAAAAACAGAGTATAGTCATATTTATTACGACTCAACGCAAGCGCACATGTGTACTAATTCAGCTTGACAAACGGTTAACTCTGCGATAGCTCCTACGAAATGGAATCGCCATTTTTGAAAAAAAGAGAAAACGGGAAAATGCGGGGATTCTCTCAAGTTTCCTGAAGGTTTGCCGTGAATACCGCTTCTTTCCCTGTGGAGAAGTTGATCTTACTTTAAAAAAAAACTGATTTCATGACATAAAGGGGCTAACAATAATTGTAGAAATGCTTGCTTGATATAACTGTTTAGTGAGTTTAAACTGTACCATCTAGCGTGTCGTCTGCCTTTGTAGTATGAGAATGATTAAATTCCGTTTCTCTCCAGAACTTTCTCAGTTTTTCAGGTTTAGATTTCTGGGTAAGAAGTGACTCAGAATCTGTTTTTGGAATACGTGTTTTGTTGAAAGCCGAGCACACGCACATTACACACACGCGCGCCCTTTTTTTTCTTCTAGTTTCTGGGGCCATAAATATACAGCATGACAAACTCACTTGACGAGAATGGTTTCCCAATACTTTTCGGAAATTGCTTTGTTCGAACGTCGGGGAATATTAGTTTGGCTTCGTGTTCTATACAAGTTCAGACGATATTTGATATTAAACCAGGAGATTGGGAACATAATTTCGATAATTATTTAATTATTATTTTAGTTCCTCATGAGTAGATTAACAGTCTCTCTCTCTCTCTCTCTCTCTCTCTCTTCTCTCTCTCTCTCTCGTCTCTCATCTCTCTCTCTCTCTCATCTATTATATTATCTATTATATATATATATATAGATATATATGTATATATTATATATATATATATGAGGTAACACACACACACACACACACACACACATATATATATATATACATATATATATATATATATACATACATACATACACATTATATTTACGTAAATGTATATGTATACTTATATATTAACTATAAATAATTTCGCCTTGTAAGGGCATAGTAAAAAAAAAATAACAATCAGTAATCAAAGCTAAGTTCATCTATAGATTACGGAGTCATGGATGAACCCCCCTCCCCCACCCCCTTCTCTCTCTCTCTCTCTCTCTCTTGCCGTGCAGGAAATTTCCACATCGTTATCCACTTCATAAATCTCAATGTAGGTTTATAATCAGTACGTCGAACCTTCCATGCTGCATAATCTGTGGTTGTCTCAGAATTAAACCATTCTGTTTCGGTGGGTTTTTTTTCTTCAGAAGATGGAAAAATACTCACCAGACGAGAGAGAGAGAGAGAGAGAGAGAGAGAGAGAGAGAGAGAGAGAGAGAGAGAGAGATAATATAATGCTAAAATAGCAAATATTCAAGAGATTCTTAAAACAACGAAGCAAAGCCCCAGCCCGAAGTTAGCGTCATTAGAAGGCTTCCTTCCATCTTCTCCAGAAAGGAAACCCATTCGTTTCTTGGGAGGTGACTTTGATGTATCGCCTGATGCTTGCACCAGCCTGGTAAGTTTATATTTTTCAACTTCTCAGAAGACAAATTTCAGGATATGCTTCGATGTAAACTCTCTCTCTCTCTCTCTCTCTCTCTCTCTCTCTCTCTCTCGATGAAAGGAATTTCAAGTCTTCGAATAAAGTATCAAAGAGTTAAGTAATGGTCTGTCCTTGAGAGAGAGAGATTCCGTGATCATTCTAGTGTTCGTTTGTCGTCTGAGAGAGAGAGAGAGAGAGAGAGAGAGAGAGAGAGAGAGAGAGAGAGAGAGAGAGAGATTAATACCATTCGAGTACCCAATCTTCTACCGTCTGAGATTTTATAATTTTTCATTGATTGTAACATCTGGATGTAAGTGACATTAACAAACTAGCTGAGAGAGAGAGAGAGAGAGAGAGAGAGAGAGAGAGAGAGAGAGATTAATGATCAGTGACCATTCAAGTAATCCTCTGTCGTCTGAGCTTTAAAAGTTTCTCATTGATTGCAGCAACTGGAAATAAGTGGCATCACCAAACTAGCTGTTTCCGAGGGGAAAATGACGGGGCGTTCATTCATTCGTGCGGAATGTGTTCCTCCAGAGGAATATAAAAGTTGGTGTATTTTGCGAGATGGATGAAACTGCATGAGGGAGGAAAGCCCAGCCCCATTCGTCAAGATAAGGAGGAGAAGGAGGAGGTCGGAATTCGCGTTGTTTGTGTCGTGTTGTTATTAGTGCTCGAGGAAGAGGCAGATGATTATGCTTTTGGCTGCTTCTTGCCTTCGTCGGACTTTAAGATATAAGATTCTTTTACCGAACTTCGAGATTTAACTGTAATACAAACGTACTACTGAAGGTTTCAATTGTTTCCGCCGTAATTAGTCTGTTTGTAATATTTCCTTAAAGTTTCCTTTCCCTTTAGTTAACATCGATTGGAGTATCTGGAATTTCAGCATTTCAGGTGAATTGAAATAAGTACTATATTACTCAGTTGGTACTGTCTTCTTTTGTAAGGTTACAACGAGTGAATGGAACTGTACTTTCAGTTCACAAACACTGCCACATCAGATTTCTGGTTGAGATGGTGAAGTGTTCTTAAGTCTCTCTCTCTCTCTCTCTCTCTCTCTCTCTCTCTCTCTCCTCTCTCTCTCTCTCTCTCCTTAGATATGGTCTCTTTTGGGATTGTCTATCCTCCATTCTTGTTGGATTTTCTTGTTTTATAGCTCAGTTCCTCTTTGGTGGCTATCAGTGCGGTTGTGCGTGATCATGTTACTTTCGAAGTTGGAATGAATTCCAGGGTCACTTTATAATATTTTTGTTTTTTTGTACTGAAACTAAATCTGCATCTTTAAGAGAAACCGATTAAATCATGCCTTATTGGGAAATGTTTCAGTCCCTTGAACAAGCTATGATGTTAGGTTTTGATTCTCGGTGAAGTGTTGGAAAAGGACACCTCGTTTTCTATAGACACCTCGTTTTCTGTAGCGTTGCTGACGTTTTACACACCAACGTAGCCAGTTATGTGGGAATCACAATACCCTACCGAACATGTAAATGTATATAATGTGTTGGTCTTCTGCTTCTTCTCCGTAGGATGAGCTGTGCTGTTTCTCATTATCAACGGTGACATAAGATTAGGGCAGCTGATGATTACAACTGTCATTTTGTAATGGGATTACAGAAGGGTTATTGTCCGAGCTGTTTAAACCTTCCCCTGCATCAAGTTTCAACTCTTATTTTAAACGTTTATCCTTCACGGGATCTCTTGGAGAGTATAATAGTGAGGCATGATTATAATGTTATTTAGGATGCTATAGTTTCTGCTTTAATGTATGTTTGCATTGTAGATGGTTTGTGTGTGAATAGTCATATGTGTTTATTTATGTATATTTTTCATGTTTCTTTGTGCGTGCTCGTGTTTGCAAGAAAGGGTGAAAAATTGGGGATGTTTTAAGAAAAGCTCATCATCATCATCTCCATCTCCATCTTCATCTTTGCCAGTTCCCCATGATTGTTCCACCAGTCGGGAGCCAGATGACAAAAAGTCGGATCCACTTGAATTATGACGTTAAGCCCTTGATATACGAGAGAGAGAGAGAGAGAGAGAGAGAGAGAGAGAGAGAGAGAGAGAGAGAGAGTTTTGACTGCATTCGCTGTCAGAGCCAAGACACAAAAATAGCATTTGAGGATAAACAGATGGAGGGCCTTAATGGCAAGGGACAGGAGAGGATGTCGATGATAAATAAGGAGCGAAGAGAGTTGGCTGAAGGATGCGAGGGAAGGAAGGAGACACGAAATTCAAGGAAATTATATAGAAAGGAAATTTTCCTTCTCTGAGAAATATTGATTTTCTCTTCAGTCCGGACTCCTTCTTGACCCACTTTAGTTCAGTTATGCTGTATATGCACAAAAGCTGTGCTTTTTATCATTAAAAAATGATGATAGCAGCGATAGGAACTATAAATAAATAAATCTTAATGACCACAGCTATTTTGTTAAAGCATTCAGGCTGCCATTTAATGTGCCTATTATTTCACCCCTAAACCACTCCTAAGAGGCGTAGTATCGTCAGTGTACCTCGCGTGGTGCACTGTAGGTCTTACTTAAGGGTCTTTGCAGCATCCTTCGGCCCCTATCTATAACCTCCTTCATTCTTTTTACTGCATCTCCGTTCACATTCTCATTCATCCATCTGAGTGCCACCTTCTCATAGAATTGTTTCATTCTTCAACTGCAAGGTTTTCCTCCTGTTACACGTTTCAAACCTTCTGATGGTCAGTTTCCCTTGTAGCTCTGAATGACCTCAAAGGTCCCAGCGCTTGGCCTTTGGCCTAAATCCTCTCTCTCTCTCTCTCTCTCTCTCTCTCTCTCTCTCTCTCTCTCTCTCTCTCTCACACACACACACACAGTTAATCCATCATCAGGGAATTGTTTCTTCCTTCCACGTACTGTCTTTTATTTCACAGTTAATCCATGACCATAAAAGGGTTCCTTCCCTCCACTTGAACTTCATTTGTAGGACAATAAGTCGTTGATGGAACGATCATTGCATCAAAGGGAAGTCATTTCACTGAGGCCCAAAGCAAACTGCTGATTCTCATTTAGCGTGAGGCCTAGAGCAAGTGCCTGGCATCTAGGCTCTATGTATGGAGGACTCTTAGCCGTAGATTAATCAGCTGTTTTTGTTATTTTGTCTTCCTAATATCAAGGACCTTCTAAACCTCTCGGTAATGGGCATTCCTTTGAAATGGAAATGACGTCATTTCTCAGCAAGTGCGATATGTTATTGTTAATTTCTGTATGGATATAAATGATCTAATGGTGATCATTTGCACATGAGTATTAAAGTAGTTCTCTTTTGCTAAATTTAGTCAATGACAGAATCTGGGTAGCAAATGACAAAGTGGCTCTTTATTGTCATTAGCATTGGTTGATGTTTCAGGCTAAAGGTCGGTTTATTTAGTTATGGGTTGAGGTGTGGACGAGGTTAGGAGTGTGATTGATGTCATTTAGTTTAAATGGGGAGGCCCGACTATAGTTTCATTTTAACTGTAAAGTTCCAGGGAGAATTGATCAAAATGAATTAATATAAAACCATACTGTCGTGATGAAGGTTAGTTTCTTAATCGATTTTTGCATCCGTCTCTCTCTCTCTCTCTCTCTCTCTCTCTCTCTCTCTCTCTCTCTCTCTCTCTCTCTCTCTCTCTCTCTCTCTCTCTCTCAGTTATACATTGTAATACTGTGTGATTTAGATTAAACGGAGAGAAGTAAGTTGTACAGAAGAGGTATTCAGACATACGTGGTAATAATCATAGACTAGTTCTACGTTATTTTTTTTCTTTTGAATTTAAAGATAAGTTGTTGGTAAAGGAAAATGCAGGACTATTTGTTGTATATAACTGGAACAACGAGAAAAAATCAAGGAAGATAAGAAACTGAGTTAAGAAATTACCTCTTTGACTCATTTTCAGGTTTTTCGAGCAAATACAGAATTACGAGCCATTAGACCTGTTAGTCAGTGCTGTTGAATTCTGAATATCCTGAATAATGTATTACCAAATACCCCTGTACCTTTCAGGAGGAGTGTAGACTCGTGTCGAACTCTCCAAAGACCTGGGTGACACGGGTGATGTCCCCAGACAGTACATTTTGGAAGGCTTGCTTCAACCCCGGTGACATTATCAGAAGTTCTGCTGTCGAAGTTGGTCGTTTCCAACTGTCCATCTTTAGTGAAGAATTCTGTCGCTGATGCGTACCAGTAATAATTCAAGTACACTGATGATGCTCAGAGGAAGATGAGCCCTCTGACGGGCTTTTGTGAGCATTTGTTTGCATGGAGATAATTATGGATAGTTGTGCTGTCATTATTAACTTTTGAACATAATAGCTTTCTTTTACGAATGGCTTTCAGTTAATATGTGCAATGTTCGATTGTAAGATGTAAAAGTATTTATGAAGCTTGTTTTGATTGAGTTAGATTAAATTCAATTAAAATATTCTTGTTTTTTCTATCCAAAGTAATTTATTGCCCAAGACATACTTCCGGTGTCTGACCGTAATCATTACGTAAAGAATCATTAAAGACCATCCATTCCTTGATCATAAGATCAGATTGAAGTACGACCGTGAAAACTTTATCTTGGGATTTTCTTAAAGATAGAATGTTTTTCCAAAATACGAAAATCCTTATCTGTGTGTAAATAATATTTTATTTTATTTATATATATAATATCTATATATTTATATATATATATATATTATATATTAATATATATATATATTTGTGTGTGTGTGTGTGCGTGCGCGCGTTTGTTTGCGGTTGGTTGTTGGTAATGGAAAACCCTATTTCTGTAAGTCATAATAATTCTTTTTACTTGTAGTATGTATCATCATCATTCCACATTGTTTTACGTTTCAAAATGTAAATTATATGTCTTATGATAGCATAATATTGCAACTTCTTAATTGGAGACGAAAATTATTCTTGCCATCGCGGAGTAGTCATTTTACATTCAGTAGAATGGCAGTCCTTTATTTGGAACCATTTTTTACGATAACACATTACAGGAAAGGTTGCGTGAATTTGTTTGTTTAAATAATGGCTGATTTACGACTTCGAAGGTGACGATAAAGACGATTGACTCTCATCGTGTGACAACACCAGATGTTGACTCCGAAAGCCCAAAATCCCCGTGATTTTGGAGAGAAGACTTTAAACCACCCCTCCACCCCCCTACCCCCCTCCCACCACACCAGACCCCCAGGAAAGTCCCAGCGACTAAGTAATTCACAATCCGGAATCAGCGTCACTTTCTCCTTTAAAACTAACTTTCAACCGAAGTTTAATGGGCAGTGCTCATCTTGATCCACGGCATCTCGGGTGAAGTTTTGGGGTAAAACGATCACTCCCTTGCGACGGCTTATTGCAAACTTCTGCCAAGGCTATTTAGGACCTCGAAGGTGCCCTCCTCCTCCTCCTCCTCCTCCTCCTCCTCCTCCTCCCCTTTCCGCTCGCCTGCCAGCCTCCCCATCCAGATGCCTTCTCTCTTCCCAAGATGACCCTTAGCGTCAGTTCGTTCGTTTCTTATGTCTTTATTTATTGTCGTTTCAGGTCTGCTTCCGTGTTTGTGACTTCCGCATGGATGACGATCAGCATTCATTTGTTTGTTTTTACTTTTGTTCTTCTGCCCATAGGATATATATTGACGAATTTGAATTAAATTTCATGAGGAGATTGACAGTGTTACGTGTATGACTCCGGGTTTCGGTTCAAGATATTTTTGGGCCCTGGCGGAGATACGGGATCTCTTTTGCGTCTCTTTTTCAGAGTTTTGTAACATTTTTCATGATGAATTTAGTTTTATTGGTTTTGTTTAATATTTGGTTGCTATGTGATGCTGAATAGTTGTTAATGGTTGATATTTTGTTATCAGTGGTTTCCCTTCAAGAGAGGAATGTAGCTTTTGTTTTGATCAGAAATATGTTTTTGTATTTTGCATTTGTTGTTATCGGAATCACGGTTTGAAAACATTGACTAATACTTTTTTATCATCGAAAATGTAGACTAATCACCATTTCTGGAATTTAGAATTCATCGTAATCATATCATATACATGTGCATTGCGTTGCAGTAACTTTTATGCAAATGGTATAAAATGCATTCGCATTCGGATTCGTAATTCTAAGGTAAATGAGGCTGACAGCAGAGTGGTCTATCAAATGAACAAACTAATAGTGAGAAGTGTGCCTCTCTCTCTCTCTCTCTCTCTCTCTCTCTCTCTCTCTCTCTCTCTCTCTCTCTCTCTCACGAATTTTTATTTTATTAATGATGGCATTTGGAAGCGAAGTTATTTGGTAAACGTGTTGCTTTTTCCATACAGATGTATAAAGAGACATGAGGAAATACAGTTAAATGATCTGCTTCCATCTATTGTAATTTATTAACGTGCCTTATTGCAGTCAGTGTGAAATTTGCATCGTCCATAGTGTAAGGTTCGTTATTCGGGAAACGTATTAATTGAAATATGAATATTTTAGTATTCCAATTAAAAGTTGAACTTATGAACTGGTAATATGTGAGTAATGTGTTCCTGTTTTATATAGTTATTCTGTTGAAATTTACATGTAGTGAAGACCTCGATTCAGTTTGCCTCAGTATAGAAATCTTCATACTTGCTTATGTTCAGCGTTAGGTTTCATTCATCTTTGGTGCCTTTGTGGAAATTATATTGTGGTTATAAAGTATGGCATAATGGGGCTTCAAAGTATGGCTTTAACGGCCAATCAGAAACCTTTTAGGAATTAGATGAAACTTTAAGAATTCAAACTAATTGGTTTATTGTTGAGAATAATATTAATAACGTTAATGTCGGAATTATTCGGAGCGTACAACGAAAATGTAATTAAGGTTTTACACCAGAACGACAATGCGTTCCTAAATATTTGAGATAGATAGGGATGCTCGTAGACTTGTCAGAATAGAAAGTTTTGGCGTCTGTGACCCAGGTAGTTGTGACGCCAGGTAATTTACCTTCAGTCAGTCAGAGTAGGATGGTGTCTCCGCAGACGTGTGCAGATGTGTAAGGGAGAGTAAAGAAAAGACTTATGAAGAAGAATAATATACGTACATGAGGGAGTTCGAAATGAATGTAAACAGAAGGGTATGTTGCCAAGCCGTAGGAGAATAGATGACAGCCAGAAATGGACATGGTCCATAAGAAAATAGTAAATAGTTTTAATTACTTAAAGAATGGATAAAATGATTAGGTAGGGAAAAAACGGAATAAAATAGGAAAAGTAGGACACTGGATGAAAAGCTAAATATTAAAACGGTAAGAACTTAAAAAATTACCAAACAGTTTTTAGATTAACTACAATGTTTTAGATTAACTACAATGTTTTGACGGCGCCGATGATTAATCATTTCCTTTATCCAAATCATTCTTTATCGATGGAATTTTTGTCGAAGTTCCATTTCGTCTGTCACCATGAAATGCAGTTCATTTTTTCCAACAGATTCTCACTTCCAAACAACTGCATTTTTGCTATTTATTTTCAATCCAGATCTTTCGGGAAGTTATCGCTTATATTTGGAGTGGCGATGAAGTTTGGATAAGTCACTATATTTAGGCCCATGTCTCGGTGGAAAAAGCGAGGCGTTACTGAGACAATGTTCGTGTGAGGTATAAAGGTGTTGAGAGTATACTGAACCGGTTCCAATTCATGAGGATATTTTATTCCATCCGGATTTTTATTTCTTTTTATTTCCACGATGTCTTGGGTGCTATTTTTGACAATAGATGAATTACAGTTCTCATTTCCAGACCTTGGGTTACAGCGTTGACCTGTGATAAATTTAGTGATGGTCATCTGGAATATGTTTTTAATAGGATGCTGAGGGCTGCGTCTAAGATGTCTGCCCTCCACTACCTTCTGACAAGTTTATGTTATCTCTTTGGATTATGATGGTTGAATCTAGACTCTTCAGCCTGCATGTACACGTATTTTTAAATGGTAAAGATGACTCTCTCTCTCTCTCTCTCTCTCGACCGGCCGCCGCCGCCGCACCCCCCCCCCCCCCCCCCCCCCCAATCAATGCGATGCCCAGAATATCGAAAGTGATTGAACATCCCTGTTTTTCCAGGCCATGCCTGGATATATTTATGATCATAATAAAAGGCTTTTACCGGCAAAATAAAACTCTGGTACCCAGAGGGCATTAACAAAGGGAGTGGTCTTATTAAATCTATGAATTACAGATGATAAATAGAATTCGACATTTATAAAGACACTGGACAAATTTACGTGCAGCCAGCTGGACTCTTGCTAAAATAGAGATTAGCCTACAAAAGACCCGTTAATTATGAATTAAAATATCTGGTGATTTTTGTTTGATGTAATAGCAAAGCTATTTAAAATATGCTTTTAATTTTCGACGACATCGTTTCTTAAATATAGCATATGTGAGAATCTGGGTCTAGAAATTCTTCCATGTAATGTTTACCGCTTGGAGCAATTAAAATAGTGGTTGAGAATGGGACTATATAATGATAAAAATGGTAAAGCCTATAGTAAAGCCTTTTACTCATCTATTGTTTCGAAATATTTATGTATTTAAATGCTCATGTGCTCACTGTATTCGGTAATGATAGTTTGTAGATAATAGATATTATTATTTATCTTATCAAATTTAACGTTGCAATATTTTATCAAGTTTTTAGTTTTGATTAATCAATGCGTCTACGCATCATCAGTTACATAAGTCTAATTAAACGCGTCGCTTGATTCAGAACTAAAGGCCTTGATTTTTAGAAGTCTGTCCAGAAATCCCTTGTTGCCAATTGACTTTTTTTTCTTTTTCCTTATACTTTTAAAGTCGAATAATTAAGGTGGGACTTGATATCTTTCCCCAAAAATTAATGAAATTTTTTTTCTCATGGACATCAATTCTTTTCTCGGAATGTCCACGGGGATTGGGTTCAAGTGGAAGGGTTAGCTATCTTTTGAGTGACAGTAAATTGCTCATTCCAGGGAAGAGCCTGGAAATAAAACATCCTCCGTCTCTCTATTTACTCAACCGGGTAATTTAACGTTAGCTTACCAGGTTGAAGCGTCTGGAAGACCTCGGCTCGGAGGAGAGCAATTGCTCGCGTGGGGAATATAAATATCCGGATTATTTAATGGCCCGGCGGGTCCTTGTTGCTGCGATTTTGTAGTGGTAGTCGGTGGGAAAATGGGGAGAGAGAGAGAGAGAGAGAGAGAGAGAGAGCGAGAGAGAGAGAGAGAGAGCACGTGATGAAATGTAGAGAACTTTGGTAAGTGAATTGTGTATATATATATATATATATATATATATATATATATAAGATATATATATATAATATATATAGATATATATATATATATATATATATATAGAGTCATATCACATTACCGTGATTCATATACATACATCGAGCTACAAATGTCCTTTAATATCTAATTCACTCTACCTTGGAATTAATATATTTTCATATATGTTTAACCGAAGGGGAATTTTTTTGTCGATAAGAGATTTGTCAGGTCACGGGCGCAAACCATCGACACCAACAAATTCAGGACGCACAGAGAAGCCTTAGACCACACCGCCACCTCAAGAGGCTATAAGTTTATGCCGCCTCTCACCTACAAATACCTGTCGCTTTCAGGTGTTCGTTGTTTTGGAGACAGCATCAACCCACCTTGACCTCAGTTACGTTATAGTGCTTTTGTCCGCACGTAGCCATTATATGAGTCATATCACATTACTGTGATTCATATACATGCTGTCTCCAAAACAACGAACACCTGAGAGCAACAGGTATTTGTAGGTGAGAGGCGGCATAAACTTATAGCCTCTTGCGGTGGCAGTGTGGTCTAAGGCTTCACTGTGCGTCCTGGATTGGTTGGTGTCAATGGTTCGCGCCCATGACCCGACAAATCTCTTATCGACTAAAAAATTCCCTTTCGGGTAAACATATATGAAAATATATTAATTCCGAGGTGGAGTGAATTAGATATTAAAGGACATTTGTAGCTCGATGATATATATATATTATATATATATAGATATTTATAGCTATATTATATATTATATATATATATAATAATACAGTGTGTATAATTGGTATATATTATATATAATATATATGTCTGTGTGCGTGGTGTGTGTGTGTGTTTTATCTATTAAATATTTCTTTTTATAAATTTCGCCAAAAGTGAGGTTTGATTTACTGAGCTCTAAAAAAGTAAGATTAATTGTATCTCATTATTTGAATCAATAATAATTGTGTTTTAAAGGTTCCTCATTCTAAGGTTAGAACAGTTGATGTGTCTGCTCTTTATAAAAAAATTTAGGCTTTCTTCTTGTTTTATTTTTAAGTTAATGAGATATTTCTTACGGAAAACCCTTAGGGTGTGAATTGAGACTTTCATTTTAATTTCTGTTTCAGAAAAAAAAAATGTAAATTAGTTTCAAAAGAGAAAGTAAGAACTAAATTTGATTTGAGTTTACAGTCATGTTCAACTAACCATGTTTTAATTCCAAAAGTTTTCTTAAGAAATGAACATAATATATATATGCACTTGAAGAAAACTTCGAATCGAAAGAGTGAAAGCGTTTGAATCATTCTTCCTTTTAATTAAGAAGTAAATTACGTTTTATTAGAAAACCAATTCATAAAGCAATCCTAACATATGGTAGACTACTTCGTAAAGCATGCCTTAGAAAAACAAGTTACATTTAGCAGAGTGCTTAAAGAAAAAAAAAAGCACTACATTTAGCAGACCTGCATACCATATTTAGAAGATTATTTTGAGAAACATACGTGCCTTTCAACTGGTTATTTTGAAGAATATACATCACATTACCAGGACACTTGAAAACCTAATCTGTCATTTACTTATTACTTTGAAAAACAATTGACATATAGCTGATAACTTCAAAATCATGCGTGAAATTTAGTAAAACAATTTGGAAAACATGAATACATTTGGCAAACAACCTTGATAAACATATATGTGTCGTTTAGCAGACCATATTGGAGCATGTATAGCATCTAGCAGATCTCTTGCAAAAATTTGTGACATTACACACTACTTTGCAAATCATGTGGCATTTAGCAGAAATTTGAAAATCATACTTTGAAAATCATCCATAATTTAGGAGACCCCTTTGAAAAACATACGTGCCATTTAGCCGACCGCTTAGAAAAACACGTGGTATGTAGTAGACCACTTGGCTAAACGTACTTGACATTTAGCAGACAACTTTGTAAAGCGTACTGACATTGGGTTTTAATTAAATTTCTCAAGGTATTTATTTTCATTTGTTTCAAATCCTGTAATTTTTAAGTTTGGGTCATAGAATGTTATTTTTCATATCGAGGATATGTTTGGATATGGTATGTTTCAGTAGCATTATATACCTGATTTTATTGTATTTTTTCCTACTCTTTTAAAAATCTGCAGTGGATTAATTAAAACTTAAACGCAGTCGAGATTTAATTCAACGCTCTCGAAATAATTTAATTTTCATTTATTTAAAACATTTAATTGTAAAAAAAGTACAACATTTTATCTTGGCTCTCGTCTGTTTTTATTCAAAGGATTATAATACCTAAGTTTTGTTTCCAACATAATCTCGGTTCATTTATTTCAGATGCTGGAATGCTCTGAATTTGCACTTGCCGTGAAGAAACTCTTTGTACCTACTTTGGTATAAGAAAAACAATTTTTAAGTGAAAAAGATAAAACTTATGATAAGAAGGGCCACAGTCAAGCACGATATTAAAAAAGGTTATATTGGAGTGACAAGACCCATTAGTCCCTCCCTTTAATAGAGGGGGTTTGGTGCAAGAAGAACGTATGCAGGCTTCGATAGTATGTACGAAAAATATATTCACACAAAAAAAATGGTTTAGTCACACGTAGACATTTGAAAAATTAAGAATTTTATCGTAATAAACTCTGAACGGTACATATATGATAATTCATTATTAAAAATAATGTTTATTTCAATTAACTTTATACTTCCTTATTTTTCAGGTGAGTGGTGATAACAGTTTTTCACTACTTCGAACATAGAATGGCAGGTGAGTGATATGTTTCCTAACCCTTTTTGGTTTTTGAACGGTCTATGTAGTCTACACTGGTCACTGATTATGTTTAAACGTAGTGCATGAAAAAGGTTTCGCAAGCTATGCGAATTAGTAGAAGGGGAAAAACTGGAAAGTTTAAGAAAAACGGCCCGATTTTGACTAAAAAAAACTTTGACTAATCTCTTACATCGGACGCCTCGAGCAGTTTAACCTGGGATTAATCTTATAGATTAGGATATTTTCGCTGTAAAAAGAGATTGCAATAGGATTTTAGAATTTGCGTGGATTGCATTGGTTTTTAAAGTGTCGGTAAATCATTCCGGTGAAAACACATGTCTTTCAAATGAAAAGTATTCCCGTGGCATTAGAATAAATTAAAAGACCTCTCTTAAAATTATATATATATATATTATATATATATATATATATATATATATATATTATATATACGCGTGTCAAAGCTTTTGGGAACTTGAAATATTCTGCAACCGACTTCGGTTTTGTTTCTTTAAGAAAAAGTTGTGGTAATGAATTTAGATAATTTACCGATATTTTGAGACAAAAAACGGAAATCAGGAATAGCAGATAAGTCGTGATGTTGTTATATAATGAAAACGTCCCAGTTCATATGTATCAGTATTTTTACAAAGAGGGGTTACATAATGTCATAGTTTGTCAAACATTGATCCGGGCTGCTTCCTCCGTCAGTGGAATTTTAATGCCATTCCCAAACGTCCCCTTTGTTGTTATTGTATATTTCATTCTAGTACGCTTGTGTTTAATTGTTTCACTACGCTTGCCATACCTATTTAATGCATGTTCCATCGACAAACATTCGTGCATTAAAATGTGTTTCTATTTTTCGCGCATGTTAAGGGATATTACCATTATTACTGCTGTTCGTGAGATGTTAAAAATAGGACTCATTGTAGCCTTTGATCTGACCCGTTTTCTAATTTCGGGTACTATCCTCTCCCTTCCGAAATTAAAGGGAAGGCTTCTGTGCATTATTGGACGTAGCTTGTAGTCAGACACCAAGTGTTTGATGTGCAGATGGGATGCTTGACGTTTTACGTTTTTTGATGTCGATTAAAGGGACCTGCTCTTGCTATAAGTATATTTTTATTTTTTCCTATTACCAAAGAATAGTAAAAATATTTAGAACTAAAGAATCGCCTTCAATGATTTTCATTATTCACCATTGAGGTATTAATCTTATTTTCAACCAAGAATTCTCCTTTGAAAACCCATCAGCTTTAAGCCACTGCAATAAAAATGTCCCTGATTACGCGTATATTTTTAACGCAGTTGGCGGAATACAATTCGGGCACACGAAAATTAAACGTATTTTTGAGGGGGAAGGAGCCTTTGTAACAAAAGTCATTCGTTGTTTACAGAGAGAGGGATAGAGAGAGAGATAACGGGTGGGTTACTGGGCCAATATCTCTCCAAACATTATTGCGTCTTTGTTTTTTATTTTAGAACGTTAAGGGGACTTTAAAATGATTGACATCGACATGGTTTTATTGATCTTCTCAGCAATATTTTAATGACACTTAACGTTAGATCGGTAGGTTTACTGATTTGTTAAAATGAGCACAAGTAACATAAATGATATGTTGGTGTGTGAGATGACACACACTTACATCTATATATATATTATATATATATATATATATATATATATATATATATATATATATATATATATTGTACTATTAATTGTGATGAGTTCCACGCTGGACGAGTGGTTTTCGAGCTGGGCTGCCAATCCGGTGGTCCCAGGTTCGATTCCCGGCTCGGTCAACGCGGAATAAGAGAAATTTATTTCTGGTGATAGAAGTTCATTTCTCGATATAGTGGTGGTTCGGATCCCACAATAAGCTGTAGGTCCGTTGCTAGGTAATCCAATTGGTTCCTAGCCACGTAAAAATATCTAATCCTTCGGGCCAGCCCTAGGAGCTGTTAATCAGCTCAGTGGTCTGTAAAAACTAAGATATACTTAACTTATTAATTGTGATTATATTTGTGCAAGGTGAGCAGCTGTTTCCATTAATACTGACATGAGAGAGAGAGAGAGAGAGAGAGAGAGAGAGAGAGAGTTGCAAACAATCGTTGTGATCTGCTAAATTAGGATTTTACGAAAACTGGATAAAAAAATAAAAGAAAACTGAAAAAAATCCAATTTTTTCAGCAACTATTTGTAAAGGGAACGTGATAGCAGATGTCCACTGGCCTCTACCGATTATGGTTGATTTAATTCAGGATATTTCCAAGATATGTCTTTAATTTCACGTATTGTTTTATATTTACTTAGGGATACCGGCTTCAAATATTAATATTCATTGCTCTCTCTCTCTCTCTCTCTCTCTCTCTCTCTCTCTCTCTCTCTCTCTCTCTCTCTCTCTCTAGTGGCCTGATAAGTTTTTTATCTAAAATTAGGTGTTCCGTTACCAGGGATTCAAGCACTATTTCATTGAAACTGACTCTCTGTGGTTTCAAATTTAAAGACTTTGTTACATATATAATGGGCGCATTTAGGGAATTACCTTCTCGTTATCTCTCTCTCTTTTTCTCTCCCTTCCAAAAGAATCTAGACTATCAGTAAGTATGCATCTCCGGGTGATGCCATCTATATGAATTCCAACGTAAAGACAAGATATATAATATACTTACATATGCATACACACACACTAATATATATATATATATATATATATATATATATATATATATATATATATATGTGTGTGTGTGTGTGTGTGTGTGTGTGTACATGTACATGTACACACACTATAGATATAAATATGTATATATTTACATAAGTATATATATGTAAATCTATATATATATATATATATATATATATATATATATATATATATATATAATATTCTCAATGAATCCCTCTTACAGTAGTATGTTAACACTTCCTAGCAAGACAAATGGGACGATATGGTTTTTAAGTCTCTTAATTTCTTTCAGTTTCAGCTGTATGCAATCAAACATAAATACAATTCACTATATTTTCTGAAGCCAAGTGCGCGTTGACGCTTGTACCTATTCCGTCAAAGCTGAAGCGATTACTGGAATCATTCATCGACTCCTCACTACTCAAAATATACCGAGAATATTAAGCAACTTGTTAAGATGATGTGACAGTCAAATGTGAATTTGATTATCCGTAGATTATATCACGTTCTCGAAAGTGAACGCATTACGCATTACGGCTTATATACCGTCTTGGTATTTAATTTGTAATTTTAAATGTATATTTAAATCGGTTTTCTCTTTTCTTACATGTGGGTATTGTCATAGATGAATATTTGCTTTTCCTTCTCCTTCATCCATTTGACATGCCCACATCATTATAATAATAATAATAATAATAATAATAATAATGATACTGTTAAAATAATAATACTTGTTTTTGTCATTAGGATATTAGTTAATTTTGTTGTAATGAAAATGATTTGCCACAATAACACAATCTTACGGACTCTGAGATCTCAGAGACAATGTTATGGTGTCGAAATATCCTGGAAAAGGTCGACACGATGTTACGGCCTCTGAGAGATGTCCGCTTCAGGTTCGATATGAAATAATAAAAAAAAAATATTTCAACACCAACTGTTGAAACGGGATACGAATATGGAAAGAAACACTAACACAGCAAAGGTTTATTTACAAGCTTACTAACAAAGGTAAATGCAGAATGGTATCTCCTATTTACATAAAAAGATAGAATCTTACACTGCATGAACTGGGGGAAACAGCGAGGCAATTCGAATACTTGCTAATCAGTTTGGCACTTCGAAGAGGTGGCTTCATAAAAGTAGAGCGGCAAAATTGCAGTCGTCCTCTTGACTCCGTATTGCAGAAACTAGTCTACTTGAAAGGCAGGATTCAGGAACTTCCCAAAACCTGTAGCAGGACCTTTTCTTCTCTGAAGTCTGCTCGACGTCGAGAAAACACGGCCGTCCACTCCTGAAGACGACCAGACCAAAATCCAACCAACTCTCTAACAACTCTTCTTTTGATCCTTCGTCGGTCCTTCCTCCGTCTCTAGTCTCTCTCTGACGATCTCTGCTGCTGATCTCTCACTGATATTCCGACTAGTGGCTCTTACTGAGGATATCTCTCTGTGACTAACAGGTGTCTCTCATCTACGATCTCTCTCTATATTTTCTCCTCCTGCTGCTACTTCCTCCGCATTCTGGGGGCGGGGCCTATGGCGAGCGTCACAGACTCCCGAGTTTACTAGGACTCCCTAGATGAATCTAGACGAGGTATTGCATCAGAAAACGCGGCATTTCTCATGTCACATTGGCGCGTTTTTGCGCTCCACAACACGCCCGACGATTCCAGAACAGCCGCGAGAAAAAGGCGCCTCCAACACGGGCGCGAAAACCTCCTTACTGCCGAACTTCTCGAAAATGCGTTCTCCTTTCCTTTATCTTCCTTTGCTATGAAGCAATTACCATCACACACAAAACTTAAGTTTTTTATTCCTTGTAAATTTTACGAACATCTATCTTTACTCTAGAGAATAAACCAAGTAATGCATAGATTTATGTTCCATAAACGGCAATAGCATCAGGTGTTGTGTATTTAGTTAGAATTTAGGAATGCCTTTGCTTAGACATGATAAGAGAGAGAGAGAGAGAGAGAGAGAGAGAGAGAGAGAGAGAGAGAGAGAGAGAGATAAAAATGCCATAGAAATAAAGGTGGGGATAAAGACAGTGAGAAAAAGGGGAAAATAGATAAATGATACTTCAGAGAGAGAGAGAGAGAGAGAGAGAGAGAGAGAGAGAGAGAGAGAGAGAGAGAGAGAGAGAACGCTGACGTGTTCAGTATTTATTCAGTAAAATGATTGGTGACATTTAAATTTCCGATTTTTTTTTCCTTTTACTAAAGGCTATGTTTATAGTTTGCAAAATAGTTTAGAAATATAGTTAAAAAAAAGTGCCTTTAAATAATGTACTCTTTGAGAAAATATGTAATGCTCTTGAGAGTGTAGTATCCGGGTTATTGTAGTTAATGAAAATAAAAATGGTACCACCGTTTCTCTTAAGTGCTTATTGCTAATTATCTGCCATCTTGTTACAAGCTTATCTACGAACCACTAAACTTCTAAACCATCTCGGCTAAGCCCTTAATTGGAGATAGATTTGTGCCCTCCCTTTCATCTTGTTAGACATAAAGAGGATAAGATTAGTGTTTAGGATCCAAAGAATGAATCTGGAATTTTCTCGATTTCTAGGAGAAAGACAAGTATGAGAAATGTCGAAGAGAAATAGTATAGTAAAACCATTCTGTATTTATACATATATCCATACATACATACATACGTAATTATATGAATGTATGTATACATATAAATGAAGGCAAATGTCACGAAGGAAAAGAGAAACAACGGAGTGGTTGCTATGCCTTTCGACACACGGTCCTTTACTAGCAGACTACTATTAAAGCCTTTATTTATACAATCATCACGTTCCATATCATTGTGAATCAGTTATACATACATACATATACACAGTATATATGTGTGTGTGTTTGTATGCACTTGCAAAATGTTCTTTTTCGTGATGAAAGCTTACAGGTACTTCCCATTTAGTCATTATTAACGACGTAAGGATCGCCGTAAGTACTGGAAAAAGGCCATTAGTTCGACCCGTTTCTCTGTCTCTCATCGGTGATTTGTTTGACTGGAAATATTATGTTGTTTCTCTGAATGTCTAGTTTACTGGATTAAGTATGGCTTACTATCACTAATCATTAAAAGGTGAACGTTGACAATGAAAATGAGAAGTCCAGTCATATAATAATTATGATAGAATTGGGGGATCACCTGAAGATTAGCGACCCCTAATACCTCTCCTGAAGAAAATCGACCCCAATATTTTCCTCCTGAAGAAAAGCGACCCCAATATTTTCCACCTGAAGATAAACGACCCCTGCTAGTTGGTGTGTCCAATCTTCAGGTGACCCACTTTAGCTCATAATATAGAAAAAGGAGAGAAAAATATAGATATATATTCATTAAAAACTACATTATTATACATTTGTTAAAAACACAAATTTAGACAAACAATCAATAGTTAATTAAAAGCGTATTGTCTTGCAATTTCAGTACAAAAATAATCAAACCTACTGTAACCCCTGTGGCTAGCACGCGCAGCGCAACATTACCTCTTGCCAGAACACACCAAGCTTGGCAAGAATCTTTAAATATGCGGATAAGGCGCGAAGCGCCGTTGTAACCCCTGTTAATTCCCCACCTTAAGAAAAGCGACCCCAATATTTTCCACCTGAAGAAAAGCGACCCCAACGTGTGTTGGGGTCGCTTTTCTTCAGGTGATCCGAATTGGGAAAATAAGTACGATATCTCTCACACATGGATCTTACATTGAAGATCTTATATTAAAGTGATAATACAGTTTTTTCTAAACAAAATTCTTTTGGCTTCCATTCGCTAATATCTATATGATCATGCATAAAAATGATTTTTTTTCTAGATAAACTAAAAGATTCGAATATAACTCCTAAATTTATGTGATTGATATCACCAGTATTTTTTTTATCTGAAAATAATCTAGGTCCTCAGTCCGTGTAACAGCCATGGAGTTCTGAGCTATTTCAGCAAGAAATGAAAGTATCAGTTTTAATAGAGTTACTTTAAAACACTTGGGGATTTGGTCAATTTACTAGTCAACGCAATAGAGCTTTAGCGTTGGTATGAATTTATATTACATATGATTAAATGACTAAAAAAAGAGATCAAGAAGAGAATGTCCATGGCAAAAGATGCATTTGGTAAGGTCAAGAAATTAGTTACCAACCCGAAAATATCTATGAATCTAAGGAGGAGGTTTGTGAAATGTTTTGTTTGGTCTGCATTGTTGTATGGCTGTGAAACTTGGACTTTGAGGAAGGCAGACGAGGAGAGATTACAGGCTGCAGAAATGTGGTTTCGGAGAAGGATGTTAAAAATTTCGTGGACAGAAAGGAAAACTAATAAGGAGGTATTAGAGAGAGTAGGCGTTGAAAGAGAGCTTTTGGCTTCAGTGAGAGGTAGACAAATGCGGTTTGTTGGTCACATAGTGAGAAGACAAGAACTGGAGCATCTCTCTCTCACTGGTAAAATCAATGGAAGGAGACGGAGAGGAAGACCTAGACAAAAATATATGGAGGGAATGGTGAGAATGACTGGAAGAAGAATGTCTGCAGCTCAGTTGCTGCAGAGAGCTGGAAATAGAGAGGAATGGCGAGCCATGATTGCCAACGTCCTTGGGGATATGGCACCTGGATGATGATGATGATGATGATTGAATGGCCAGAAAAGCACACACACTGTTATTCTGCCATAGAAAATGTTTTAAAGAGAGTCGAGAGAGAATTTTGCTCAATCCCTTCCAGATCAAATAACATTGAGATTTTAAAGACAGGATAAGATACTTTGGTTTGGATTTCTTATCTTTGCATTTGCAACAGTTCGCTTTTAACCATATAAAATATATCCTCTTCCAAGAGTTTGAGCAGTTTTAGGTTTAATGCGGTGTCCATCTTCTCTCTCTCTCTCTCTCTCTCTCTCTCTCTCTCTCTCTCTCTCTCTCTTTTTCTCTCTCTCTCTCTTCTCTCCCCTCATTTTTCCCTCTGCTCTGTTAACAAGTCTCTTTCTAATTACCCTGGAGAGGCAATTGTGCAATTTTTTATTTATTTGTTTATGCATTTTTTTATGTATTTTTGTAGTGAAATGCGTCTGCCGGTTTTGGAATCTGCGACTTAACCACACATATTTACCAGACTTGACATGTGGTTGGTCATCACACATTCTAGTTTGTTGTTAGAATTACAGTTATTAGTATGTTTTCTCAAAGAATATGTCTGGACGTTGGCGCTCTTTTGCTCTAATTTTTAATCGGTGAGATTTTGTGTTGCTGGAGTAACTATAATAATGTTTTATTATATTTGAACATAAGTCGTTCTTTCCCTTTTTGTATACATGACATTGGAGACCTAAACAAGCCCTTGCTCTTGCTTTGTCAACCATTCAGATATCGTTGAAATTGAACTTCATGTCTGGTTTCGTCTATTTCAAATGTACACTGTCTTCGTCCTCCCCCTCTGCTTATTCACCTGCATTGTCAGTGCAAAAATTGAACTTTTACTCTGTGTGGTTATGCTCGGCGCCTCGGGCGTATTTGATGAAATTCATATTTGTATTGCAATTGCGAGGCAAATACTTCCGGTACGTGCCATCGAACAAATTGCCGTGCTTGCCATTTGTTTGCAATGCAACTAATAAACAAAGCAATACCATATAACTGCATCATAAGCTGTATCATATGTTGGCCGGAATTTGGAAATTACGCTGTCATCAGAGGAACAACAACAAACTGTGAAAATATTCATATTTTTATTCGAGTTATTTTGCACAATTTGCGGAGTTTTTATGAATTTTATGGATATTTTGAACGGAATGTCAGAGTTGACAATGTGCACAAATTGAGGACGCAGAGTTTTTGAAAAAGAAAATTAGGATGAGGTATGATGTTTGTTGGTTAATGACGCGTCCTTTCCGCTACAGTTGTGTCTCTGATTACCAAATATTGATGATGAATAACGAGGTAAAAAGGGAGAATGGTCAGAGCACAATGCTTGGTTAACATTTGCAGTTATACGGCCAAGTGGTTTTGGTGATTTCAGCTTCCATTTTCTTTTGTAGGTTCGGGATTCAGACAGCGTATTCCAAGTGGATGAGGAAATAAAGTATATAAAAACATTATATGATTACGTGAGATATTAAAATAATGATAGAAGAACTATGTTGTTAAACTAACTAAACGACGAAATAATAATTCATCCTAATGAAGCATAAGTTTAGTAATTTTTTTTGTGTGATTCCGTTCATTTTTCAGAGCTTCTATCGCTGACACTGCTTGAATATTAAAGGGAACTATTGAAGCCTTCGAAGCATGATGTCCTTAGAGATCGTGCATTGCCTTGTCAGGAATATTATGATTATATTATGATCGTCACGACACGAAAATGATAAGACAATACCCAATTTCAGCGTACACTTTCCTACGAAAGATATGTAAATGAGAGGCAGATGTACCATTCTAGGTGGTAAAACCATAACTGAAATTTTAGGAGACAACGTTGATGTTGGCCCTGTTTTGAGTTTTTTAAAGGCTCGTGGTTTTTATAAAAAATATCTTGTAATTATATATAGATATAATTTTTTTTTATTTATATAAGTTTTTAATTCCATTGGAAATCTCTCTCGATTGTACCGTTTTAAACATTGATCTTTAGGGTATCTATTTTAAACTCATTATTTACCTAATTTCAGTTAAACTAATTATTTATATCATTTCCATTTTCTTTCATTGTCATCATACCTCTGAATGACCCTGTGCCCAGTGCTTGGTTTTATGCCTAAATCACATATTCCATTCCGGTAAACTGTAGGGGGGTCAAGATAGAGAAAGATTAGGGGTACTTCTATCGATTAATAAACTTGAAGCCACAGTGGCCTCAAACTCCCAAGATTTCAAGGACATTACATCAAGAGAAGGCTTTTCCAGCGAACGTAATTAAAGCTAGATAACTCCTCCGACCAAGCTGAAA